>NC_134713.1:2124163-2424163 GCF_049634645.1 Pelodiscus sinensis | reverse complement strand
AGAAATAAGAGTTTTATTTAAATAAAAACAATGAGGAGGACTGTGCCACCTTGAAGACACTAGAGTTCTAGGTTGGATCAGGGCCAGACTAAGGGGTGGGCTAGCCGAGCAGCTGTGCAGGGCGCCAACCTACGGGGGGCACCCAGCTCCCGGTGGGCTGCAGCGGCCGCCCGGGGCAGGGGCCGTGTTAACCCCCACAGCACTGACCAGCAGCGTCCTTCTCCCTGCGGCCACAGGGCCCTGCATGGCCAGGTGCAGCCCTCTCTGGGCTGCACGCCATCAGCAGTGGCCGGGCTGACTGGGCAGCGCAAGTGCCGTGTGTCCACCCACACACCCTGGGGGTGGGCCCGTGCATGCGCCGTGCACCTGGAGGCGGGCCGGGCGCCCTAGGGGGCAGCGCCGCACACCAGGGGCCCAGGGTGCCAAAATGGCTTGGATATGGGTTGGATATTAGGAAAAACTATTTCCCTAGAAGGGTGGTGAAGCCCTGGGCTGGGTTCCCTAGGGACGGGGTGGAATCTCCATCCCTAGAGGTGTTTAAGTCTTGGTTTGACAAAGCCCTGGCCGGGTCGATTGAGTTGGGATTGGTCCTGCCTTGGGCAGGGGGCTGGACGTGATGACTCCTGAGGTCTCTTCCAGCTCTACGATTCTCTGATTTGGCCATAAGCTTCCCTGGGCTGGAGCCCACTTCATCAGATGCACCAGAAGTTAGACATGAGCTCCAGACCACAAAAGCTTAGGCCCAAATACATCTGCTAGTCTTTAAGGTGCCATAGGACGCCTCATTGTTTTTGCTGGAAGAGACTCACAGGGCGACCCTGTGGAGGTTTGTGTGGCTAGTTTGATACAGGCCCCCTTTGAAAATGTCTGGAAAGTGCTAACTGCCGGGCGGGGTTACTCCGCACTGTCGCCGTCCAGGTCTGGAGCCGGTACGCCAAGAAGCTCTCGGATCTCGCCAGGCCGGAGAACACAGACATGGCCGTCCAGTGCCTGAACGAACTGATCACAAACGCTCTGCACCACGTCCCCGATGTCCTCACCTACTTATCGAGACTGAAGAACCAAAGCGTCTTCAACTTCTGTGCTGTCCCGCAGGTGGGTTAACGTTGGCGGCTGTTTTACCCAGGATCTTCTAACTGCTCCAGCCTCTCCCGTGGTTTCTTTTGCAGCCTACACAGAGTGGTCAGTATTAGCACGCTTTGGTAGCTGTGCACACATAGCCTGGAGCTCAATCAATAGCTCAATCAATGGGCCATCAGTTTCAAATGGGGCCAGGAGCCCATTCCGCATGCACTGCTTACAGCAGAGTACAAGTTTGTTTTCTCCTTTCTCCCTAGGTGATGGCCGTGGCCACGCTGGCTGCCTGTTACAATAACAAGCAGGTGTTCAGAGGGGTGGTGAAGATTCGGAAAGGACAAGCGGTCACGTTAATGATGAATGCCACAAACATCAAGGCGGTCAAGGGCATAATGTACCAGTATGTGCAAGAGGTGGGTTGGGTGGCTTGCTTTGAGTGACGAGCTGTATCCGTTTCCTCTTTGCTCTATGCACGGCAGCCCTTTGTTTTGGCAGCTTCGTAACTTTCATTTTGCTTTGGCCAAAGCTGCTGACCATCTAGAAACAAGGGCAGCGTGAAACAGCTTGGCGGAGTCAAGTTTGGAATGCGGCTGTTTTCCTGTTTGCTTTAGATTCTCGGTCCTCGCTCATGACAGGCTCTGATGTCATTCAGATCCTATACAAATGGTGTCATGATGCAACACCCATATTATACACCTGCACGCAATTACATAAGAACAGCCTGACTACTTAACCCAAAAGGTCCATTTAGCCTGGAACACTCCCTGTGACAGAGGCCAGTGCTGGGCGCCCCAGAGGGAGTGAGCAGTACAGGGAATCATCAAGTGATCCCTCTCCTGTCACCCATTCCCAGCCCCTGACAAACAGAAGCTAGGGACACCACTCCTACCCATCCTGGCTATTAGACAGGGATCACCAAATGAAACGAATAGGGAGCAGGTTTAAAACAAACAAAAGGAAGTTTTTCTTCATGCAGCACAGAATAAACCTGTGGAACTCCTTGCCACAGGGTGCTGTGAAGACCAGGATTTTATCAGGGTTCAAGAAAGAGCTAGATAATTTCATGGAGGTGAGGTCCATCAATGGCTACTAGCCAGGATGGGTAGGAATGGTGTCCCTAGCCTCTGTTTGTCAGGGGCTGAGAATGGGTGACAGGAGAGGGATCACTTGATGATTCCCTGTTCTGTTCCCTCCCTCTGGGGCATCTGGCCTTGGTCACTGTTTGAAGACGAGATACGGGCTAGATGGACCTTTGGTCTGACCTGGTCTGGCCATTCTTATGTAGTCCGTGATGGATCTTTCCTCCAAGAATGTATCTAGCTCTTTTTGGAACCTGTGTAATGGGTTCATCCTCTTGTGAGCACCCCCTTCGGCCGAGGGCATGTATCTACATACTCCAACTCCTTCTCCTTCACTCTGGGATTGGATGGTGTCCCAGGTGCCCCTTCCTCTGGATTGCCTAGGATCAGGTTTCTTTCTTCCCCTCCATTAGCTACTGGAGGATTAGGGGGGGAAAGGGGAAGAGACCCAGGCCTGTCCACGTCTCTGGTCCCACCCAGGGACCCTGTAAATAGCAGTTGTCTGCTGATTGCCAGTCCTTAAAATTTCACTGCTATTCTCCCTCCTGGGGCCACTTCCCCATGGGTCTGCACCGTCCTTTCCCTCACCTCACGGCTTTGTCTCAAAAGTTCCAGCAACACCCAGGGTCCTGCAGCTCTTCCTACCCGCCACGCCCAGTCTTCAAAAACCAGCCCTGGGCTTCAGCCGGGTCTGCAGTAAGCTCCTCACACTGAGCTGTCCAAAGTACTGCCACTTTCCCAGTCAGCCTGTCCTTCCCTCTGCAGGCCTTGAGCTCCCTAGAGCAACTGCCTGGCTCTAGCCCAGCAGCTTCTTTATACTGGCTTGCTGGGCCCTGATTGGCTCCTCTGCTGTAGCCACTCTAGCCTGCTTGGAGGACTTCCCTCCTGCTGTTTTCCAGGGGCAGGGTGTGGTAAGGCCACAAGATTCCAGCAGTAGGCTTTGGGGCCGAGTCCATCCTGTCGTAATTGTGTAATATGGGTGTTGCATGATGGTAATACAGTAGAGTTTCCTAGTGAGACAACAGGGAATTTCCATTTCATTGTGCCTGTCTGGAATGTGTGTGTTTCCAGAGCATCATGGAAAACAAAAGGCCTTTAATTGCTATGACTGTGCAAATTGGCCTATATACAGGCCAGAATTTTGGTGGTTTGACTCACCTACTACTAAAACTGTCGTCTCCCAGCGGTACCGTCCCTTGCGTAGGCACCGCCGCAGTCAGTAGGAGCTCTTTGAAGGGTGCTGGATGCTGTACAAAAATTAAGACGTGGTTCTCATCTGTAAGGAGCTGCTGAGCAGCTGCCAGCCCCAATGGCACGAATTACGGTTTGAAAATCAGGCCAGGCAAATTTGGACTGAACAAAACCGTTCCTGCAGGAAGATTGCTCGGGGGCAAAGCAACCCATGCACCGTGTGCTGGAACAGAATCTGGACACCGTGTATGAAGCAAGCCGGAGAGTTTTTTACACACAGCGCTGGTGGAGTGTCACTTCGCTTGTTAAGCTTGGTGAACACTGCCAGACAATAGGTTACAATGAATTATATAAGATGCCGATGGGCGAATGAAGTGATGGGGGGAGAGGGGGAAAATCCCAGACCCCCTGGATAGATGCTAATCATGAGGCAAAATGAAAGCAATAATCTAAAGGTTACATAGTGTTTTCCGCCCATAGCTTACAGAATACCTTATACAGTAGACTTCCGATAATCCGGAACCTCTGGGACCTACTTGAAAGTAGGAATAAGAGATCCTCCGGAAAAGGGCTTTATTCCGGAGGATCGCGCCAGTCTAGACGCTTTTTTTCCGGCTTTTCCCCAAGCCGGAAAAAAAGCGGCGGACATGTTTATTTAAATCCGTGGGGGATATTTAAATCCCCTGCGGATTTCCCTATGCTGACTTACCTGCTTTGCATCCCTTTTCCGGAATTTGGGGCCAGTCTAGACGTAGCCTTATTGTCCATTGGTTTTTCCTAGGTTGATGGGGACCCTCAGATAACTGGAATTTTTAGATAACCGGAATGCCCTAATGCCCGAGCATGCTGGTTAACACAGATTTTACTGTATAAAGAATAACAAGGAGGAAAGAGAAAAATTGTTCTCAACCTCTGAGGACAGGTCAAGAAGAAATGGGCTTAAATTGCGTGCGGTATGGGAGGTTTAAGTTGGACATTAGGAAAAACTTCCTGCCTCTACCTGTCAGGGTGGTTAAACACTGGAATAAGTTGCCTGGGAGGTTGTGGAATCTCCATCCCTGGAGATATTTAAGAGCAGGTTGGACAGACACCTGTCAGGGATGGTCTAGATGGTGCTTGGTCCTGCCGTGAGGGCAGGGGGCTGGACTTGACCTGTCGAGGCCCCTTCCATGTCTAGTGTTCTATGAATAACTCCTTATTAACAGGAGTATTGTGAGCAAGACACGAGAAGTCACTCTTCCGCTCTACTCTGTGCTAATTAGGCCTCGGCTGACGTATTGTGTCCAGTTCTGAGCACCACATTTCAAGAAAGATGTGGAGAAATTGGAGAAAGTCCAGAGAAGAGCAATACAAATGATGAAAGGTCTAGAGAACATGAGCTCTGAGGGAAGACTGAAATAATTGGCTTTGTTTAGTCTGGAAAAGAGAAGGCTGAGAGGGGACATGAGAGTAGCTGTCAAATTCCTAAAAGGCTGTTATGAGGAAGGAAGAGAAAAATTGTTCCCCTTGGCCTCTGAGGACAGGACAAGAAGCAATAGGCGGAAATTGCAGCCAGGGAGGTTTAGGTTGGACATTAGGAAAAACTTCCCAACTGTCAGAGTGGTTAAACACTGGAATAAATTGCCTGGGGAGATTGTGGATTCTCCATCACTGGAGATGTTTCAGAGCAGGCTAGACAAGCATCTGTCAGGGATGGTCTAGATGGTGCCTGGTCCTGCTGTGAGGGCTGGGGACTGGACTTGATGACCTGTGGTGATTCCTCCCAGTTCTATGATTCTATGCTGAGAATCCCAGTGAAGCTTTCTAACTGGGGAATTTACCATTGGCCTGTTTGAATATACATGGCCCAGCGCCTGTGAGGGAGGTCCCATATCATGTTTGAGGGGATACTAGACGGTGTGGTGTTTCCATGGTTACGGCCTGACCTTGGGTGGGTTTTTCTTTCCAGATCTATCGGAAGGTCCCCAGCTCTGACCCGTCTGCCAACAAGACCCAGCAAATCATCGTGTCCATCCGGACAATGTGTTTGCCCAATGGCACGGCGGTATCCCGTAATCATTACTTCCCCATCTGCCTCTCGTGCGCCATGCTCCTGGCAGGGCTGAGCTGGCAGTACCTGCGGGCCGTGTAAGACGTGTTGGAGGAGGACGTCCAGGCCAGCAAGAACTGAGGGTTGGTTGGGAGAGGGAAGGCAGTGGGTGGGTTACAGCGGGAACGGATTCGTGTTTCTTCCCTATTGGGTCTGCAGCCCTGCGGAGTTCCAGACCGGTGTGGGGCCTTGCAGCTGGGGACAGAAGGCAAACCGAAGGTGCCGCTTGCCTTGCAGCTGTTGGGTGTGTCATCACAGCTAGTTCGTAGCCGGCCGCCTGACTTGGGCACGTTGGTTTCGGATGAACAGGCTCCAGATGTGACAGTTGGAGTCGCCCCTTTCCTCTTTGTGCGAAACAGCGTCCCCCTGGACTCTAGCTGGCATGTTTTTCCAATAGAAATTCAAACGGTCTCCCTGCATTTTGGTTGCCTCCGTTGATTTTTTGACCCTCCTTTCCCAGTACAAGGCTCCGTGAGTTCAGCATTTGTGGTCTTCCTCTCGCCTCCTCCTGGTGCCTTGTCCTCCTACCCCCGTGTCTTCATTACTCTGCAGACGAAACCGTCCCACTCTGGCCCACGGGCGGAGAAGCTCACCTATCCTGAGCCGGAGCTATGCTGGGGAATCTCTCTTCTGACCCCCATCTGACTAGGTGGTGGCTTTCCATTCCAGGGGTGCGTGGGGGCGTGCTGGGCCTCCCATCCTTGCGCTAAAGATCGCAGGCTGGGGGACGAAGTTGTGCCCCAGAGCTGTCACGAGGCAGGAAAGCTGAGCTATTTAAGTCACATGGCCATCATGCCACATCTGCCACTTTTAAAGCCCCCCCCACCCCCACCCACACAAAGGATCTTCACCAAGAAAATGCAACACCTGGGAAGCTTATTCCTCACGTGACGTGCCCATAACTGGTCACTTCAGTTCCTTCCCTGGATTTAAGAGCAGGAGTACAGCAAATGAGCATTGCACGGCTAGGGCACAACTAGCCACCTTCCAATCTCTTTGAGTCGGGCCCAGCTATCTGATCTGAAGTGACATTGGGTGAGAATGACCTGAAGAAAGCAGCACCAGCGGTGTCAAACTACTGCCGCTCCTCTGTGCTTTCACACCTACTAGCATCGGGGTTAAGAACAGGGTCACGTGCCCCTGGAGCGGAACGCCATGGCTTCCTAGAAACAATTCCCAACCAGAGGGGATTTCTCCACCTGCCTGGCTCCTTTTCCCGTTACGCCACTGCCCTGTTTTCCTTCCCTCCGTATCCGTTCCTTCTAGCTTCCCGCCATGTGTCAGTTTTACCGTCTACCTTGTGCTAAATATGAGCCAAGAGAATATGCTACGGCAAAACCAAATGTAACCCACACATCTAATGTGCTTCACTGTCCCATGCAGTGGCACCTAGACCAAGCAACAGCTAAGATCAAGAGACCTCCACAGCAGTGTTTCTTAAACTTGTTAAGTCTAAGGAACACACCAAACAATATTTTCTTTTATGAGGAACACCAAAGATTATTTTGTTGACAAAAAAAAAAAAAAAAAGTAACCTGCCCCTTTAAGGGCAGCCATTTTGAACTCTGTTGTGCTCTGCGGCACACCTCCGGCTGCCGCGGCACACCGGTGTGCCGCAGAACACAGTTTAAGAAACACCACTCTACAGCAGGGGTTGGGAGTCAGCTGTCTTTTAGCTCAGAAGGTAGAGGCTCCTATAGTAAGCTCCAGAGGTCCCCGGTTCAAATCCACTTGGTGGTGATTACACAACACCCATCATTCTGGGATATAGTAGCAGGGTTGCAGGCAAGACATAAGCAGTAATTCTTCCTTTGACTGATTCGGCCTCACCTGGAGTATTGTGTCCTGTTTCGGGTGCCACCTTTCAGGAAAGATAGAGACAAACTGGAGAAAGTCCACAGAACTGGTCCTGCTTTGGGCAGGGGGCTGGACTCGATGACTCCTGAAGTCTCTTCCAGCCCTAGGATTGGGGAGGGGGGAGGAGTGAGCTACCTTTTCGAGGAGGGGAGCAGAATAGCACACTGTAGCTTTGGGCTGGCTGGGGAGGGGAGAAGAGTGAGCTAAGAGAGGTGACTGCTTTGCAGTTGCCTGTACTCTTCTCGCTCCTGGCTACTAAGGGAAGGGCCTGGGGCAGCGCTCCCTGTCAGCAGGGCGCGTGTGCGGCTGCCCAGGAGAGATGCCGATGCAGCCCAGCAGATTGGCAGACCGCCCACAGCTAGGTTCGTGTTTCTATTTGTGGTGCACATGACACCTAACTTGGCGCACATACAAATTATTCCGCACATGGGTGGAAGAAATCTGCACGTGGATGGAAAAGAGTAGGGGGAACGTTGGGCAGGAGACAGCATCATGGGATGGTAGGAAAGTTAGGGGCGGTTGCTGCTTCTCCACTGCCCCCCCGCATGTGGCGCCCTTGTGCAGGAGCTGGAGAGAGGCGAATGGAGTTTGTCGGCATGGCAGCACATCTGTGTGAGGAGAGAGGCGTCCTGTACCGCACGTGGACCCAGCTCTCTGCCCCCACGAGGCTGGCCAGGCGCCACATGCCTCATCCCTCGCCCTTGGGGCTGCCAGCCCGGGCTGCCTGGGGCCAGGCAAACTGGACCTCCCCCCTCACCCCCCCGGCCAGGTACACTAGGGCTTGGGCTTTGGCTTCCCCTCACTGGCTGCGGCTGGACTCCAGCTCCCCCCCGCCCGGCACTGGGCCAACTTCTCCCTGACCCCAACTCTGCCCCCTTCCCCGCTCGCTCCTCGGCAGGCCAGTCGAGGGCTCTGCTGCCCCAGCCCAGGGACTGGGAACCCCCAGCAGCGTGGCCAGTTACTGGCAGCATGGCAGGCCAGGCCACCCCGCCCCGGAGTGGAGCCCCTCCCCGGACCCGGCCTGCCTGCGCTGCTCCGTCTCTGGAGCCAAGAGGAGGGAAACACCCACCCGGGTGGGGAAGGGCGGGTCTCACAGTGGCTGTGGGGGCTCATTGGCTCTCACACATCACACACACTCACACATTTGTGTGTGTCACCAATGGGGAGGGGGATCTGAGGGTTCCCGGTTGTGCCCCCTTAACACACGGGTCAGTGGAGCCACCCGGGGGAGGGGCCCCCCCTCAGTGGAGCAAAGGGGCACCTGTTGAAGAATACTGCATAGGAGTGTGTGACAATGCATCGGGGAGCCCCCGACCCTGCACCCCCCGTCCACAGCCAGAGGTGACTCTGAGTCAGGCAGTAGAGTAGGAGGCTTTTCCTGGGTCTCAGAGACACAGCACAGCACAGGCTGGCTGCACCCATAGCAGGGGGAGGGATAGCTCACTGGTTTGAGCATTGGCCTGCTGAACCCAGGGTTGTGAGTTCAATCCTTGAGGGGGCCAGATAGAGAGCTAGGGAAAATCTATCAGGGATGGTGCTTGGTCTTGATGTGGTGGCAGGAGACCGAACTTGATGATGTCTGAAGGTCCCTTCCAGCTCTATGAGATATATAGGAGCCAGGGCAAATAGCCTTAGTTCTCCCGGGGGGAAGGGTTCACAACGCTCTACTGGACTTAGTCTGCTTTCTCCATGCCTGCCCACCTCCCAGGCCCTCTCCCCCCTGCAACCTGGTGGCCATCTCTGCCTTCCTTCCTTTGTCTCTGGGGAAGAGCCTTGTACCTTGTTGGCTGGTCCTATAGGTGTGTGGGCCACTACAGGAGTCAATGGGAATCACACAGCCAGGAGGGAACACTGGGTTACAAAGCAGACAGCACCCCTACTACATCACATCAGGGCCTCCTTAGGCCAGCCTCCACTGCTAAAAATAGCAGTCAGCAGAGACACACAGCCAACCTCTTTCCATGTGTGCAGAATAAATTTTGTCCTGTGCACTGACAAAAATGTAGATGTGGACCATCCATAGAAACATCCTGCCGGCTGTGGGTAATCAGCTGGGCAGCACTTGAATCTCTCCTGGGCAGCTGCCCAAGTGCTCAGCTTCCAGCAGGGATGGAGACCCTCAGGCCCAGGGGCTGGATGGGGCCCCTGCCTTGCCTGGATCTGGCCCCAAAGGTTCAGGGCTCCCCCCAGCATTGAGGAGCCTGCACTGTGCTCCATCCCTCTGTGGGACTGGATCACACAAAACCCACTAGTCCGGGTCCCCCCGGCTCTGATGTGCAAGGGGAATGGTGGGGGAGGGTCTTTCTCCTTCTCTGTTGGGGGCCACCTCATTGACGGTTTGGGGGTTTTTCTGCTTCTCACTTGTGTGCAGCCCCCGACTGATTTTTCTGAGGATCAGCAGCCCCCAGCCCCAAAGGCCTAGCCATCACTACTGGGAACCGAGCGCCTGGCCCAGCAGGCGTTACACCAGGGGTGGGGAACCTTTTGTGGGGCGGGGGCCACTGACCCACAGAAAAATCAGTCGGGGGCCAGGGGCTGGAGCGCCAGCGCAGGCTCCCCAATACTGCGGAGGCCCTAAGCTTGGGGGGCCAGATCCAGGCAACCCAGGGGCCACATCCGGCCCCCGGGCCTTAGGTTCCCCACCGCTGAGTTACACACAGAGTCCCAGTGTATGTATATATGTAGCCCACACACCTGCTAGTTGGCACTAGCGGCTACACCTGTGCACAACAAGCCCCTGAACAAGGGAGGCAGTGCAGTCACACCCTTTCTCAGCCAAGACCTGGGCTCTGCACCGCTCTCAGAAGCAAGCTCTTATCCCAGCCACCTGACACCTCCTGGTCCAGTGCCAACCGCCTGGCCCCACGCTGTTCAGCCTGTCTGGTGACAATCCAGTGGTACCGCCCAGACAGGTCCGTGACACAGCACCTCCCGCCTCCTCTGCTGCCTCAGGAGCAGATTTCACCTTGGGCAGCCATGCAAAGTACCGAGGGAAACTGAGGCAGGCGTAGGCATCATCGAATTACTGGAAATTCCTACTTGGTGATGCCACTTTCGCCATTTAGTTCATTGGACCATTTATGAGGGGGATTAGTGCTGTGGCTAAGTACAACTAATCCGTGGGTGGTGCATAGGCTGATGTAGGACGGGACCCAAGGAACAGGAGCTGGATAAGTATTTCCGAGTGATGAATTAGGTGTGAAAGCAAAGTCAGGCGGTAATGCAAGACCTACAGGCTGAGGCATGTAAGTTTGCAGCAGACCGCCTGGGCAGGAGTGCCAGTTACAGGATGACTGTAAAGAACGTGTCCACGGAGTGTTTGCCACAGTGCACCTGGCTAGCCCCCTGCGTGGAACCTCATGCTGTCACAGCGGGTTGCTGCGGGGACTCGTCTACCCACATGCTAATGAGAATCAGGGAACGAAGGAGGCCAGCCTGTGAAAAGTGAGAGACCCACAGCGTATGGGAGTGGAAGTACAGACAGAGCTGTCCCAGCCATAGGATGGCTTGGGGCGCCCGCCCCAGGTCCCGCACTTTGGGGCAGTCCCGCGGCCGCTGCCCAACTATTCTCTGTAGAGGATGGTCCCCCTTATTGAGGGTCACTTGTAGGGCTCAGAGCAGCCTGGGGGATTACTGGCAGGGCCTGGAGCTGGCAGCAGGGCTCAACCATCCCTGGCGTTAGGGACCCGGCCATCTCGCCTTTGGCGAGGGGAAACACCTCGCTGGGGGTAAGCCGGGAGTGGCAGCTGTTTCTCTGTCGCTCGGTGGCTGTCTTTCAGGGATAACGCGCCCATTTCCCCGGCCTGGCTCGGGGGTGCCGCTCAGGGGATGGGCGGTGGGAAATACAAGGGAACCGCAGCTGAGTGATGTGAATGTTTGTGATTTTCAAAGAGGAAAGCGCGGCCTGGCCCCACGAGGAGTGGGGTGGGGTGGGGGGGAAGTGGCAGGGAGGAGAGGGGGAGTAGGAGCCTCACAGAGGGGAGGAGGGATCGCCACACCCCCATGAGGCGCGGTGAGGGAGGGGGGCGTGTAGGGCAGGCGGAAGGCGGGAATCCTCAGGCCCCGTAGCAGGGTGTGTAATGCCCAGACCTTGTAGCTCAGGAGGGGAGGGGAACCTTTCCAGTAGAAAGTGGTCTCATGGGTGGTGGGTGAAGCCCTACCTGGGGAAGGCAAGACCAAGGCCCACCTCTTCTGCCTGAGGCCCCGCCCCTGGAGCCAAGCCCCACCCACCTCCAGCCGGATCCTCCCTGTCCACGTGGTGAGGCCGTAGTCCCAACCCCAGCAACCAGGGAGCAGGGCTGCTGTGCCACAGCCCCAGCCTTCCTGGGTGGCTGGGGCATATAGACAATTTTGGGAAGGTTGTGCCTTCCCTTGTCTACATCACCAGCCACCCATAGGTGGCGAGGGTTGCCAGATGCTTAAAAAAAAATTGCTTGAGCAAAAAAAAAAAGGGGGGCACAAAAGAAAGGCACCGTGCCTTTAAATCCCCACGCTAACTGCTCCCCCCTCCTTGCCCCCGCCAGTCGTAGCAGAGGGGAAATGTCCCAAGCGGTCTTCCATCCGAGAAAAACATAAAATACCAGGCCACTACTGGACACCTGGCAACCCTAGCTGTAGCCTCTGAAAACTCTTAGGCTGTGTCTAGACTGGCCAGTTTTTCCAGACAATCATCCGCTTTTCCAGAAAAACTTGCCAGCTGTCTACACTGGCTGCTTGAATTTCCGCAAAAGCACTGACTTCCTACTGTCTGAAATCAGTGCTTCTTGCGAAAATACTATGCTGCTCCCGTTCAGGCAAAAGTCCCTTTTGCTCAAAGCTTTTGCGCAGAAGGGCCAGTGTAGACAGCTCAGATTTGTTTTCCGCCCAAAAGCCCCGATCGCAAAAATGGCGATCGGGGCTTTTTTGTGGAAAAGCGCGTCTAGATTGGCACGGACCCTTTTCCGCAGAAAGTGCTTTTGCGGAAAAGTGTCCGTGCCAATCTAGACGCTCTGTTCCGAAAATGCTTTAACGGAAAACTTTTCCGGAAAATCATGCCAGTCTAGACGCAGCCTTAAAGAGGCTGAGGGCATCAGAACCCCTCTGGAGGAATAAGTCTTACTGTCTTTTCACAGGCCCCCTGTGCTCACAGACCCAGCCTGCAGAACTGGGTTGTCGTCCCTATTTCCAGAATTTAATCGCCGGTGGAGACGTTAGCTGCTGTGTTCTTCCATGCAGGTTATTCTATTGACTTGCTAGGGCTCTCTGTGGTGCCCGGTGATTGTTCCGGCTCCAACGCCCATGCTGCGGACTCTCTTTATTCAGCGCAGGGTTTCTGACGGTCCTAGGCATCCAGACACACAGGTTCCATTCCCTGCTCCTTCCCAGACTTCCTGGACAAGGCCGAAGCTGCTCCAGCTGCCGCTGTGGAACAGCCCCTGAGCTTCTGCAATCCCAGATCATGAGACTTCCTGACTCTCGGGCTAAGATGCTTGGAGGCACGGTTCCCAATCCGCGGGGGAGGCTGGGTGTGAATCGGAAGCGAGGTCCCGGCATGGGAAGTGGCCTGGACTAGGCCTCTCAAGGTCCCTTCCAGTCCTATAAGTGTGGGGAACCAATGACCTACGAGAGGGACAGAAGAGAGGGGAGACAGTGATGGAGGCCCCAACCCTAGCCAGGCCGGAAGCCAGAGCCGAGCAGTGGAAAGATCTGCCCAGGGAACCCAAGCAGTTGTGGGGAGCCCCGGGCGCCTGGACCCTCCACTAGTCCTGCAAGGTGGGGCAGGGGGCTGCATTTCAGCACCGGCCCCTTCCCACAGCACGACAGGTTCCTTGAGCTACCATCACCCAACTCCAGCGTCCGGGCGGGCCAGGGGGCGTGGCCTCAGGGGGAAGAGGGAGGGGCAGGTCTCTGTGGTGGGCGGGGCTAAGAACATAAGAACGGCCAAGCCAATAGATGATGCTCCTGTATATGCCCCATGTTTGCATTTAGAAAAGGTGGCCGCCAGGCAGAGATAAAGGACAAAAGAGGGAGGGAGGATGGGGCTGGAAGTACAGGCAGTCCCCGGGTTACGTACAAGATAGGGACTGTAGGTTTGTTCTTAAGTTGAATCTGTATGTAAGTCAGAACTGGCGTCCAGATTCAGCCGCTGCTGAAACTGACTGCCAGTTCCGACTTACATACAGAATCAACTTAAGAACCCCAAGCGTCCCCAAGTCAGCTGCTGCTGAAACTGATCAGCAGCTGATTCCAGGAAGCCTGGGGCAGAGCAACTCTGCCTCGGGCTTCCTGTAGTCAGCGCTGGTCAGTTTCAGCAGCAGCTGACTTGGGGACGCCTGGGGCAGAGCAGCTGGGGTGCTGCCGGGTTGGTCCAGTAGCGCCCAGAGCGGCGCTGCGGGACCAACCGGCAGCGCCCCAGCTGCTCTGCCACAGGCGTCCGGAGAAAAGCCTAGTCTGCTGGGGGGGGGGGCGTACTAGCTGCACCCCCCCCACCCCAGCAGACCAGGAAGACGCGGGCGGCGGACTGAGATGCACCGCGGTCCCGCCTCCTGGGTCCTCCGCGGCTTTGCTCCCAGTCTCCCTGGTCTGCTGGTCCTGGTTTGCTCCCAGTCTCCCTGGGCTGTCCCGCTGCCGGCTTCCCCGAGGCTTTGCAAAGCCGCGGGGGGGCTCGGGCAGCGAGGCAGCCCAGGCGCGCCTGGGCTGCCCCGCTGGCCGAGCCCCTCCGCGGCTTTGCTCCGCGTCTTCCTGGTCTGCAGACCAGGGAGACGTGGAGAAAGCCCCGGAGTACACGGGCGGCAGGTCCGTGAGGTCCCACAGTCCGTGTCCTCCGGGGCGAGCCCCGTTCGTAACTGCGGATCCGATGTAAGTCGGATCCACGTAAGTCGGGGACTGCCTGTACCTCGGAGTGAGGAGGGGAAGTGGCTTGAGCTACATTGGGGGGGGGGACAGGGACAGCCCCTTCCTCACCTGCACACTGGCTAGCAGAGCTCCCAGCTGGGCCGGGAAGTGCCCCTTTAAAGGCAGGGGGACTGGGTGTGCTTCTGGTTGTTCTGGGAGGCGTTGTTCCTTTGGGAGGCACAAGGGTTTCCGGAACTCCTCTGGGGCAGTCAAATTCAGTGGTGTAGTGGGTGGAGGGAAATTGTCCCTGGGCACCATGCTGGGGGGGGGGGGGGGGGAGGAGAGCGCGCCAATTTAGTCCCCCTCTACTCCCTGTCATCCCTCGGCTCGCCTGCTCCTCCTCCTCCCGCCGGCGGTGGCTGGAGTCTCCTCCCCGCCTCTGCGCCCCCAGCCCAACCCTCCTCCATCTCTGCTGGGGGGTTAGAGCGTGCGGGGGCCCGGCCTCAAACTGGAGGGGGCGGGGGAAGATGCAGTACAAGCTCCCCCCTCCTCCCAGGGTCAGGCTGCAAATTTTACCTTTGCCCATGGGTGCATAACATCCTCGCTACGCTCTGGTCAAATTTCACAGGCTGCTCCCTCCCCCCGGGCATGGGCCAATGCAGCCAAGGCATAGCCACAACTTGGACGCAGAGTTGGCAGCCTCCTTAAAAGCCCCGCTCTGTGGAGAGAGGTGATTGCGTTGGACTCTCTTCCGGGCTTTGTTCATTGCTCTGTGTTTGCACGTCCTCCTAGTGCCCCTCCGCCCTGCCCCACTACACACCATCCCTGATAACTCGTGGGTGCAGAGACCAGCCTTGCTTGTAAAATAAGCACACAAGGTCGGTTCTAGCCCTCCCCAGTGCACAGGAGAAACCCACAACAACTTGAAAACAAGAACTCGTGAGGCTCTTGTCTAGAAGACAAAAGCCTCCCACCCCTTTTTATAATCTCAGGATTTTTAAGCCCATCCCATGGTTTTGGGAGCCCTCTGGGCCTTCTGGGTTTTGAGCCCAGGGAGGGGGCATTGCTGTGTTTTTCTCCCATTGACTTCAGTGGCAGTGGGATCACGATTTACGCCTCCCCGCTTTATCCCCTCCCCACCATCAGAACCTAAGCAGGGCCCCATTAGTCACTCTGGGCTCAACTGCTCTGCAGAACTGGGGTTAGGTATTCGATTGAGTGGGTCTGAGGAATGGAGACTTCTCTTTGCAGGCTTGCAGAGAGGGGGTGGTGGGAGATGGGGGGCAGATCTGGGGTGGGGTTGGGCGTGGGGCACAGCAGAGCCTGGGAGTAGCAGGGTTTTGCCCTAACTTTGCAGCGAGTGCCACTGGTGGGTTTTCTCAGGTGCTTGCTATCACCACATTTACAACAGTTCCAAAGAAAGTGCCTAGGTGCTTACGGCCTCTCGCTGCCTGGCCAGTCATGCAGCCCTGCTGCCAGTTGACAAAGGCCCAAATGCGGGACGTGGTTCAGGGTGGCAAAGGCCCAACCTTAGGGTCATGCAGGAAATGCCCAGTATCATGCGATTTCTTCCTACAGGCGAATCCCCAGCGTTCCCTGTAAGCCGTGCGCCTCGGAGGCCACCCAGGAGAGATTCTGGGTGTCTGGCTGGTGAGTCTTGCCCATGTGCTCAGGGTTTAGCTGGTCGCCATATTTGGGGTCGGGAAGGAATTTTCCTCCAGGATAGATTGGCAGAGGCCCTGGAGGTTTTTCGCCTTCCTCTGTAGCATGGGGCACGGGTCACAGCTGGAGGATTCTCTGCATCTTGGGGCCTTCAAAGTATTTGAAGGCTTCAATATCTGAGATATAGGTGAGAGGGTTAGTCTAGGAGAGGTGGGGGTGAGATTCTATGGCCTGCACTGTGCAGGGGGTCAGACTAGATGATCATAATGGTCCCTTCTGACCTTAAAGTCTATGAGTCTATGAGATTCGCATGCTGCCCAGCTGATTAGCAGAGCTCCCCCAGTAGGTGTTTCTACTGCTGGTACACATCCGCACATGCCTCCGGGCACCGAATAAAATGTATTCCACACATGAGTAGAAAGAATTAGAGGGAACGGTGCTAACGGCTTTCTCCCCTCAGTGCTGGGATTCTGTATTTCTTCTGTGAATAATTCTCAGCAGTGAAAAGGAGGGGTACTGGATGGTTTTCGGAATGTAGGGCGTTTCGGGGGTGAGAGGAGTGATGCCCCTTGAAACGAGGTCTGTGTGGGAGGGATGAACACAATAGCTGTGCTAAGCTGTCTTGGAGATAGCTGTGTTAGTCTGTAGCTTTAAAAACAATGAGTAGTCCTGGGGCACCTTGGAGACTAACAAAATGTGTGTGTGTGTGTGTGTGTGTGTGTGTGTGTGTTATCAAGAGCTTTTGTTGGTAAAATCCACTTCTTAAGGTGGTATGTTTAAAGCAAACAAACTTGTTTTGTGATCTCATGTGCATTGTTATCTGGATTTGGTTGTATCAGTTTGTTCAGACTCAAGTGTCACTAACTTTATTTTGCTGTTTAATCAGAAGCAAGTCCTTGTGCTTAGAGCAGGGGTCAGTGAGCTCCCACTTCAGACTTTTACTCCTCAGTGGGGAACTGGAAATGATCCCTGTTTCTCTGACCCCACCCTCCTGCCGATGGGTGAGAGGCATGGGTGTGGAAGATGTGGGGACCAAAGACAGTGGCCTATTTGTTGCAGTCACTGATCGTGTGCACCTTGGCTCTAGGTTACCCAGGGTGAGCCCCCGCCGTGTGTATCTGCAGCTCCCACTGACTTCAGCCGGAGATGCCTGAAGGCCCGTCGGTGAAGAGGTTCCAGTTGCTCACTGCTCCTTTTGTGGGGCAGGTCGTGGCCAAGGTGGGAGGAAGCAGCAGGCAGAGCAGCCTGCAGGATCTGAAAGCAATGAGGCTCCAGGACTCTCAGGTGAGCTGTGCTAAAAGGCAGCCTTGTCGGGACACGTCAGCCCAGCCTCCCAGTCCTGCCTGAACCGCAGTGCTGGTGCAGCGGAGATGGTGGTGTTGGATTTGGGCCAACCACAGTAACATCAGAGAGCCTCTTGTGCTCAGTGGGAAACATGTTCTGTGAAACGTTTGTGGCTCTGAACAAGTGCTGTATAGGCAGGTTTAGACACTACCCACATGGCTCCAGGACTCATCCTAGAGCACTGGAAGGGACCTCGAGAGGTCATCGAGTCTAGGCCCCTGCCTTACCTCCACTGCTTCACCATCCGGAAGCCATCTCAGTTAAACGGGCCCAGGCACAGCCTGCTTCCTGAACCCCTGTCCCAACCCTGAACCTCCTCCTGCACCCAACCTCCTGCCCCAGATGTGAGTCCTCCTACACCCAAACTCCTTCCCAGAGCTTGCACCCTGAAGCCCCTCCTGGACCCCAATCTCCCACCCTGGGCTAAGCCCGGAGCCCCTCCAACAGTCCAAGTCCCTTGGCCCAAGACCAGAGCCTGCACCCCAACCCCCTATCCGAGTCTGGTGCAAGTGAGTGAGGATGGAAGAGGAAGGGTATGGAGCGAGCAGGGTGAGGCCTTGGAGAAGGGATGGAACAAGGGCCGGGCCTCAAAGAAGGGGTGGGAAGGAAGTGGGGCAAGGGTATTTGGGTTTGAGGTAGGTCTTACATTGCCTTTAAATAGAAAAAGTGATCTTGTGCTCCAGAAGGCTGGAGACCACTGCTGTAGCAAGACTGGCAAAGCGAATAAGACTTCACAGGATGTGGGCTTCTGCCCTGACGGAGCTGGCTCCTATCTCCCAGAAAGTCCTCCAGATCCCTCCCATCCCTTGCACATTTGCCCTGTGGGCAGTGAGGGCCCCTAATCGTAAAACATTCACTGCTTGCAAATGCTCAAGTCCTCCGCCGATTCCTCTGCCCTTCATTTTTAGGTGTCTGGAAAGAATTTATTCCTGGCATTCTGTGCTGCTCTGGAAGCCCAGCCCATGAAGGGAAGCCCATCCCCAGTGGAAGAAGGGCCAACCCCCCAAGGAAAAGCTGACAGCGGGGCATGCTCCCTTCGCCAGGCTCGGGAGAGAGAAGTGGATGATGTCTCTCTGCGAAGCTCTGAAGAACACAGCGTGCAGAGGAAGCAGGAACCTGAAGGCTCAGAAGCACCAGGGGACGCTTGGAAATGGCTGCGTTTCCATTTTGGCTTGTTCGGCAGCATCCGAGCGAATGAGTTTGCGAGAGCTAATAAGGCAAACAAAAGAGGGGACTGGAAGGATCCTGTGCCCAGGTATTGATTGATTCCCCTGTTGCGGCAAGCACGGATTCTCTTCCGTCTCCCTTTGCCCGCCTCCCTCTCCCAGTGCCAAGTTTCTAAAGAGGCAAAAGTCAATGGGGCTTCATTTTTGCTTGCTCCTTTAATGGCTCAACAGGACAGTCCATGTGTTTGTTCCTGCTGAATGTTCCCATGAAACCAATAAGTTTCTCAAGCTGAGAAGAAATAAGTCAAGTTATGCTCAAATGGAAATAGGGATGTAAACTCCCGGGGGTAAACAACTTTGGAAGAGCTAACCCAGGGCAAGTTAACTAGATCCACAACTGCAAATGAGGAAAAACAAGGCTGCTTTTCCCAATCCACCCTTCCCCCCACCTCCACCCATGCTCACCTAATTTCCATACTCCTCATTGTAGGTTGGTTCTGCACTTCGACACCACGGGCTTCCTCGTCTTTTACAACTGCCAGATACGCTGGTGCACCTCTCCCGCTGTGGAGCCTGCTGCTGACATCCTGTCTCCCGAATTCCATCGTGGGCAGGCCTTGGCAGCCCTTCGCCAGCCGACGCCCATCTGCTGCACCCTTCTGGACCAGAGATATTTCTCCGGTCTGGGTATGTCCCATCAGAGAAGGCAATGGCCTCCAGGAATAAGTGATATTTTGGCCCAGAGAGAGATGGTTCTCAGATGTATTAGTAACTTCTTATTCTGGCTCTTCGCTGGTAGCTCTTTATGAAAACAAACTTGCTAGGACTTAATTTTCTTGGGTGCCAGTTTTTGTGGGAGCTGTGATTGCTCAGCACCTCTGGGAATCAAGCTCTTAAATTTCATAATCCCCTGTGGCACAGTGAGTTGACCTGGCTTACTCAAGGCCACAGAGGGAGTTGGGATCATAGGCACAAAGAGACATCAATAGCTCCTTTTTCTTGGACAAGCAGTCAGGCCATTAGACCTTTTTTGGTCCGGGGGCCACTGACCCACAAAAAAATCAGTTGGGAGCTGCACACATGTGAGAAGCAAAGAAAAAACCCTCACTAATGTGCCCCCTGACTGAGAAGGAGAAAGACTCTCCCCACATTCCCCTTGCACACCAGAGCCTAGGGGGTCTCAGGCTAGTAGATTGTGTGTGCTCCAGCCCCGCAAGGGGGTGGAGTGTCAGTGGGGGCTCTCCAGTGCTGTGGGGAGAGAATCCTGAGCCAAGGAGGCCGGATCCAAGCAAGTCGGGCTGCATCCGGCTCCCGGGCGTTAGATTCCCCACCCCTGATTTATGTTATTGGTTCTCACTGTCTTGTTATTGCATCTATGTTTAAGAATGTCTCTTCTGACCCCATGTTCCAGGGAACATCATTAAGAACGAGATCTTGTATTTGGCAAGGATCCATCCGCTGTCCCAAGGCTCACTTTTGGCTGTCTCAGATCTTGAATCCTTGTTGGACCATGCCGTTCAGTTCAGTACAGACTGGCTGCATAAGAAGCTGGCTGGAAAAGGGTTACACTATCAGATCTACCTGAAAGAAAAATGTCCCCTTGGGCATGAGGTGATGAAAGGAACCTTTGGACCCCCTGATGGGTTTCAGAGGCTTAGCTGGTGGTGTCCTCAGTGCCAGCCTCAAGTACCACCTGAAGGGAACAAGTCCACTCACCCCAAATCACCAAGCGCTGAATGAGCAAATATGCTTGCCACCCTTACTCGGAAAGGAGCAGACGCACCTTTCTCACCAAATGTTGCCTTCTGGCCTTTTGGTTACATGCCGTCAGTTGTTCCGAGCAGGAAGACGGTCAGAACTCCGTGGAGAGAAAGGTGAAGAGAACAGAGCTCCGTTAAAAAGAGAGGGAATGTTTCTGTGACGCGCCGAAGCCCCTACTGTACTATGGAGAGAAAGAAAGCAAACAGTAGCGGGTCTAAATCTCCTCCAGAAGACAAACTGTGGTCACTGGAATACTGGACGCCTCAGATTTGATATACAAAGTTGAATGTTATTTTTTTTTCTTCTGCCAGAGAAACAATAAAAATAACTTGGGTTTGATTGTCTTGGTTGTTTGAAAGCTTTGCCAGCCTCCTGCCAAACCAACAGACCATGAAGAGGAAGTAAGGGGAAGTGGAACTTTCCGCTCTTAAGCAACGATTCGAGTCCAGCTGGCTTAATGGTGATTACGCATGTTTATCACTCTCCTAACGTGGCACCCAATGTGTGATGAAACGCTGTCAATAGTGAGCAGGGGGGGTAGTGTCTGGCGGAGGGTGGTGGGGTCAGTGTCTGAGGGAGGGGAGCAGTGGGTGGGGGGGTCAGTGTCAAGGAGATGGGAGCTGTGGGGGGGTCAGTGTCTGAGGGAGGGGAGCTGTGAGGGGGTCAGTGTCAAGGAGATGGGAGCTGTGAGGGGGGGTCAGTGTCTGAGGGAGGGGAGCTGTGAGGGGGGGTCAGTGTCTGAGGGAGGGGAGCTGTGAGGGGGGTCAGTGTCAAGGACGTGGGAGCTGTGGGGGGGTCAGTGTCTGAGGGAGGGGAGCTGTGAGGGGGATGGGCGCAGGGGGGGTCAGTGTCTGAGGGAGGGGAGCTGTGGGGGGGTGTGAGGGGGATGGGCGCAGAGGGGGTCAGTGGGGGCCGTGGTGGGGGGGTGTGAGGGGGATGGGCGCAGGGGGGGTCAGTGTCTGAGGGAGGGGAGCTGTGGGGGGGTGTGAGGGGGATGGGCGCGGGGGGGGGTCGTGAGGGGGATGGGCGCAGGGGGGGTCAGTGGGGGCTGTGGGGGGGGTGTGAGGGGGATGGGCGCAGAGGGGGTCAGTGGGGGCCGTGGTGGGGGGGTGTGAGGGGGATGGGCGCAGGGGGGGTCAGTGGGGGCTGTGGGGGGGGTGTGAGGGGGATGGGCGCAGAGGGGGTCAGTGGGGGCCGTGGTGGGGGGGTGTGAGGGGGATGGGCGCAGTGGGGGCTGTGGGGGGGTGTGAGGGGGATGGGCGCAGAGGGGGTCAGTGGGGGCCGTGGTGGGGGGGGTGTGAGGGGGATGGGCGCAGGGGGGGTCAGTGGGGGCTGTGGGGGGGTGTGAGGGGGATGGGCGCAGGGGGGGTCAGTGGGGGCCGTGGGGGGGGCGTGAGGGGGATGGGCGCGGTGGGCGGGGGTCAGTGTCGGGGGGGGGGGGAGTGAGGGGAAACGGTCGCGGTCCCTTTAAGAAACCCGGCTCCTGTTCCTCACCCGCTCGCCTCGCGAGGGACGAAGGGGCGGCGCCCTGCCCCCCACTCAGCCAATCAGCGCCGGGCCTCATCCGTCACACCAGCCCGGGAGCCGGGCCGTTGGCCAGCGTCTTCCTGGTGCGAGAAAGGGGCGACCTATGAGAGCCCCGCCCGCCGCGAGCGCCGCGCACCGATTGGCCGGAACGGCGGGCGGGGCGGGGCTTGCCCGGCGGCCTCGAGCGCCGCGCAGGGAAGATGCTCGCGCGCGGAGCGGGCAGGGGCAGGGACAGGGGCAGCTCGGCGCGCGCGGCGGCCCATGGAGCGGCTGGGCAGCTGGCTGGGCCGCTCGCGCGAGATCTACAACCTGCTGCGCTTCCGGATGGGCGGCGGCGCGCCCGGCATGGCCCGGCCCGAGCAGGTGAGCAGCGCGCGCTCCCGGGGACCCGGCCCGTGCACGGCGCTGCCGCCCCGGGAAGCAGCCCCTTTTGCAGGGAGCGGGTGGAAAATCAGCTCCGGGCTGCACGGGGGGATTGCACCAGCCTCCTGGATTGCACCAGCCTCCTGGGTGCTGCACGGGGGGGATTGCACCAGCCTCCTGGGTGCCGAGATCTCTGGGCATTGGGACAAGGGCTCAGCAATGAGGAGGGGTCTGGACCGGGTCCCTTAGGAAGAGAGATTACAGTCAACCTGTGGAACTCCTCGCCAGAGGATGTCGTGAAGACCAGGGTTTTAACAGGGTTAAAAGAAGAGCTAGGTAGATTTATGGAGGTTAGGTCCATCAATGGCTATTAACCAGGACAGGTCGGAATGGTGTCCCTAGCCGTTGTTTGGCTGGAAATGGGTGATGGGAGGGATTACGTGAGGATTACCTATTGTGTTCCCTCCCTCTGGGGCATCTGGTATTGGCCACTCTGGGCAGATAGGATACTGGGCTGGATGAATCATAGCATCATAAAACCATAGAGCTGGAAGAGACCGCAGAAGGTCATTAAGTCCAGCCCCCTGCCTAAGGCAGGCCCAATCCCAACTCAATCAACCCAGCCA
Source organism: Pelodiscus sinensis (assembly GCF_049634645.1). NCBI lineage: Eukaryota > Metazoa > Chordata > Testudines > Trionychidae > Pelodiscus > Pelodiscus sinensis. The sequence continues at coordinate 2,401,608 of NC_134713.1, read as the reverse complement.
GGGCTTTGTGAAGCCAAGACTTAAACACCTCTAGGGATGGAGATTCCACTACTTCCCTAGATGGACCTTTGGTCTGACTCAGTATGGCCCATTCTTTGTTAGCCACCTGCTCCCTTTTGCTGGGGAGGGGGCTGGGTCTGTAAGACAAATAGACTCAGGAATGGTCTCATCAGACCCAAATCCTGGGGCTGTGTCTAGACTGGCCAGTTTTTCCGGAAAAATCAGCCACTTTTTCGGAAAAACTTGCCAGCTGTCTACACTGGCCGTTTGAATTTCCATAAAAGCACTGATGATCTCATGTAAGATTGTCAGTGTTCTTGCGGAAATACTATGCTGCTCCCGTTCGGCCAAAAGTCCTTTTGCGCAAAGCTTTTGTGCAAAAGGGCCAGTGTAGACAGCTCAGATTTGTTTACCGCAAAAAAGCCCCGACTGCGAAAATGGCGATCGGAGCTTTTTTGCGGAAAAGCGCATCTAGATTGGCACGGACGCTTTTCTGCAAAAAGTGCTTTTCCGGAAAAGCGTCTGTGCCAATCTAGACGCTCTGTTCTGAAAATGCTTTTAACGGAAAACTTTTCTGTTAAAAGCATTTCCGGAAAATCATGCCAGTCTAGACGTAGCCTGGGAGTTGCTCCTTCCCAGGCTCTGAAAGATGGGGCCTGTTTCCTTTTTGACTTCTCTAGGACCAAAGATGGGGAAGCAGCATTTCCACAGTCCTTTCCTATCCCTGAAATTCTCTCTCCTATATCTCTGGTCAGTGCTCATGGAGAAAAAACAGGTGCATCCAGGCACCTGCCTATGTGCCTGTAGAAAGATCAGGTCAATGTTGACCTGTACAGTAGTGATAAATAAATCACCATTCGTGCTCATGTCTTGAAGACCCCACCATCCGTCTGAAGAGTAACTGCTAATAGTCACCAATTTTGGCCCACAAAAGCTGAACAGCATAGGGGGAACCCCAATGAAGTCAGCACAGCACAGAGCATCCTGTATCCAGCCCCACAGATCTGGAGTCCTGCCTAGATACAAAATTTGGACCCACCAAAATGAGTGGTGGATATTTGCATCTATATCTGCAGATGCCCTGCCTCCAAACAGGGTGACTTGGAGTATTAGGATCCCAAGTAAAATGAGTTTCAAGAGTAACTGATGATGTGATTAATACAGCACTGGATTCTGGATTCTTTAGGACCAGAGTTCATTCCCTCTATTTTGATCAGCTAGCGGGATCTATACCTTACTTTGTGGTCCCAAATTGGTGCCCATTAGCAGTTACTCTTGAGTGGTAGGTAGTGCCAGGTTTAATTAACCAGTTGTCTTCACACTTCTGCCCCTTTCTATGAGAGGTGAGTCCTTCACCCTGAGGAAAATCTTTAAAAATTTCCTGCTCTTCCCAAGCAAGCTTCCAAGTCTTTGTCCATTTAAATCTCCAGCTGATCATGCTGAGATGATCTAAGAAGGGGCAGGCTGGGTCAGACCAAAGGTCCATCTAACCCTGGTCCTGTCTGCTCACGGTGGCCAATGCCAGTCTGTAATTCCAGCAGAGCACAGAGAAGGGGGCCCTGGCATTTAAGATCTGCGATGAGGCTGCAGCATGTTAGGGAGAGAGATGGGGGAGGGAGTTTAGAGGATGATCGCAGGAGCTGCTGGAAGCTGAGGGGGTCTGAGCAAGTGTCCAGGGCAGTTTGGGATGCGGGTGCCTCAGCGCCTCTCGCTTGCTGGGGGGGGGGGAGTTCTCTCGTCCCCAGCACCTGTACGCATGGGGGGGGGGGGTGGCACGAAGGGTTAAGGAGCTGGGGGTGGGAGAAAGGGGAGGCTCAATGCTGGTTCAGACGGAAGGGGGGGTGCGCTGGGGCGCCCCGCTGGGAGGCTCCGTCCCTCGGAGCGCGGGGGCGTTTTGGTCTCTGGCCGGGCGCCCGAAACGCAGAGGGGCGGGGACCTCGGGAGGAGGGGCGCTCTCCCGGGGACTAGCGGGGCCGGGGGAGGAGGCGGCGCAGTGTCCCCGGGACGCGAGGAGGAGGCTCGGTGTCCGCGGGGCGGTTCCCAGCGGGGGCGGAGCGGGGCTGGGGGCGCGGCTCGGGACAGGGCTGGGGGGGGGGGGCGGAGTGCAGCTGGGGGGGGCGGAGCGGGATTGGGGAGGCGAGAAGTGGAACTAGCGGGGGGGGGCGCGGAGCGGGACTGGGGGCACTGCTCGGGGCGGGGCTGGGGGGGCGGAGTGCAGCTGGGGGGACGGAACGGGACTAGCAGTACTGGGGGGGCGAGGAGTGGAACTAGCGGGGGGCGGGGCTGGGGGGGCGGAGTGCAGCTGGCAGTGGGGCAGGATTTTGGGGGGGCGGAGTGCAGCTAGCGGGGGGGGAGAGCAGCTAGCAGGGCTGGGGGGGCGGAGTGCAGCTAGCGGGGGGGGAGAGCAGCTAGCAGGGCTGGGGGGGCGGAGTGCAGCTGGCGGGGGGCGGGGCTGGGGGGGCGGAGTGCAGCTGGCGGGGGGCGGGGTTGGGGGGGCGGAGTGCAGCTAGCGGGGGGGGGAGAGCAGCTAGCAGGGCTGGGGGGGCGGAGTGCAGCTGGCGGGGGGCGGGGTTGGGGGGGCGGAGTGCAGCTAGCGGGGGGGGGAGAGCAGCTAGCAGGGCTGGGGGGGCGGAGTGCAGCTGGCGGGGGGCGGGGTTGGGGGGGCGGAGTGCAGCTAGCGGGGGGGGGGAGAGCAGCTAGCAGGGCTGGGGGGGCGGAGTGCAGCTGGCGGGGGGCGGGGTTGGGGGGGCGGAGTGCAGCTAGCGGGGGGGGGGGGAGAGCAGCTAGCGGGGCTGGGGGGGCGGAGTGCAGCTGGCGGGGGGCGGGATTTGGGGGGGCGGAGTGCAGCTGGCGGGGCTGGGGGGGCGGAGTGCAGCTGGCGGGGGGCGGGGCTGGGGGGGCGGAGTGCAGCTGGCGGGGCTGGGGGGCGCCTCCTTGTGTCGCTCCGGCCCGCGCGGCCCCGCCCGCCCATGGCCGCCAGCACCAAGGCCGTGGCCCTGTTCAAGCGCACCCTGGCCCTCTCCCCGCCGCGGGGCCCGCGCGGACCCGCCTCGCCGCTGCCGCCGCCCGGGGCCCGGCCCCGCGGAGCCACCCGCCTGCCGCAGCCGGGCTCCCCCCCGGGGCCGGGCCCCGCCTCGCCCCGCTTCCAGCCCCCGGCCCCTCTGCTCTGCCCGCAGGACGCGCTCAGCGACAGCCTCCGCGCCTGCTACCGACACCTGGACCAGACCAGCCGCAGCTTCGCCGCCGTCATCCAGGCCCTGGATGGGGAGCTGCGGTGAGTGCGGGGGGGGGGGAGCTGCGGTGAGTGCGGGGGGGCAGCGGGGAGAGCCCGGGGGGGGGGGCAGCGGGGAGAGCCCGGGGGGGGGGGCTGCGGGGAGAGCCCGGGGGGGGGCTGCGGGGAGAGCCGGGGGGGGGGAGCTGCGGGGGGAGCGCCGGGGGAGAGCCGGGGGGGGCTGCGGGGAGAGCCCCGGGGGGGGAGCTGCGGGGAGAGCCGGGGGGGGGGCTGCGGGGAGAGCCGGGGGGGGAGCTGGGGGGAGCGCCGGGGGGGGGGGGGAGCTGCGGGGAAAGCGCCGGGGGGGGGGGGAGCTGCGGGGAGAGCCCGGGGGGGGAGCTGCGGGTTAAACCCCCGCCCACGTGTCTGGCCACAGCCGGGGTAGGTGCTCCTTCTCACAGCCTGCTTGGCTGCAGGGCGTGGTCCCGGATCCCTGTCTGCTGCCCTGCCCCAGGTGGGGGGGCTGGCCCTGTGTACCACCCTGGGGGATGAGGCCCTAGGGCCATGGGCCTCCACTCTGCTCTCAGTTGGGCGTTTGTCTCCTGCTGCTAGGAGGCTCCCCAGAGCTGTGTGAAAATGTGCAGCCGGAGTGCGAAGTTAGTTTCCCTCTAGCGCCTTCCCAGCATTTGTCTCTACAGCTACCACCTGCCAGCAGCGCACCGCACGGGGTACAGGTGACAGGGTCCATGTGGATGTGTCAACCTCACGCTGCCGGGGCTGTGATCTTGAGTGCCAAGGAGTTGTTTGTTGTTTGTGTTACCGCTCCACCTAGGAGCCCTTGTGCTGGACCGGCCCTAATCTTTTGGTCTTTTGACCATGGAACAAAAAGATCATCTGTTCCCCCAGCAGTTTAGTCTAAATGTAGGAGAAGAAATAACAGATGGATGCAGACGGACAGGGCTTAAGCTTTTATGGGGTCCATGTATTTTAATATGGAGTATTTATGTCAGGGATCCAATTAAGTAATGAACAAAGTGCACTAGTTAAACGTACCTATGATATTTGGTACTTCTTAGCCAAGGGTCTGCCTTAGTACTTCTGTGCCCCTTGTGCGTGTAATCCAGAGGTGGGGAACCTAAGATCCAGGGGTTGGATGTGGCCCTGGCTTGCATGGATCCCACCCCCAAGGCTCAGGGCCCCACCCCACTATTGGGGCAGATGCTGGTGCTCCATCTGCCCCACCATGGAACACACAAAATCTACTAGCCTGGCCCCCCTGGTGTGCGAGGGGGAATGTGGGGAGTGCCTTTCTCCTCAGTTGGGGGCCATGTTGGTGAGGGTTTGTTTGGGGGTTTTTTGCTTCTCACTTGTATTTGGCCCCTGGCTGATTTTTCTGTGGGTCAGCAACCTCCGACCCAAAAAAGGTTTCCCACCCCTGCTGTAATCCATAACTGAGCTCCTGTACAGTGCCCCTGAGAGGCAAGGATGTACTGCTGCTGTTTTACAGAAGTGGTATGCAGGGATTAAGTGACTTGCTCAAGATGATCTCAGAAGGCAGTGGCGGAGCCAGGAACTGAAACTAGCTTTCTGGAGACCTAGTGCAGCGCCTTGAAAAGGAGAGATGTTTTGGTCCTCCCTTGGTCTGCTCCAGGAACATTAACTTCCTGTAGTGATGAACAGGCTGTGTGTGTGTGTGTGTTTGTGTGTGGGGGGACGGGACCAAATAGGTTGTTAGGAATTATTAAAAAAGGGATCGAAAATAAGACAAATAATATCTTACTGCCCCTATATAAAGCTACGGAACACCCACATCTTGAATACTGCATACAGATGTGGCTTCCTCACCTCAAAAAAAGATATTTTGGGCATTGGAAAAGGTTCAGAAAAGGGCAACTAAAATGATTAGGGGTTTCGAACTGGTCCCATGTGAGGAGAGGCTAAAGAGACTGGAACTTTTCAGTTTAGGAAAGAGGAGACTGAGGGGGGATATGATAGAGGTCTATAAAATCATGAGTGGTGTGGAGAGGGTGAATAAAGAAAAGTTATTTACTTGCTCTCATAATATAAGAACTAGAGGACACCAAATGAAATTAATGGGTAGCATTAACACTAATAAAAGAAATCAGAGGGGTAGCTGTGTTAGTCTGGATCTGCAAAAGCGACAGGACTCCTTGTCGCTTTAATAAAAGAAAGTTCTTCTTCACACAACGCACAGTCAACCTGTGGAACTCCTTGCCAGAGGAGGCTGTGAAGGCTAGGACTATAACAGAGTTTAAAAAAGAGCTAGATACATTCATGGAGGTTAGGTCCATAAAAGGCTGTTAGCCAGGGGCTAAGGAATAGTATCCCTGGCCTCTGTTTCTCAGGGGCTGGAGATGGATGGCAGGAGACAAATCGCTTGATCATTGTCTTTGGTCCACCCCCTCTGGGGTACCTGGTGCTGGCCACTGTCGGCAGACAGGATACTGGCCTAGATGGACCTTTGGTCTGACCCAGTACGGCCATTTTTATATTATGTTCTTAGTGTGGGTATGTCTGCACTGTGCAGCTTTCAGTGACAAGGCTGTGTCATCGCCGCCGTATCGCTCAACGTCCGCTTGCGTAAACGCCGTGTTAGCACTTTTGCTGACAAAATACTGCCACCCACGAAGAGGGGGTTTCACTGAAGCAGCTCCTGCACTTTCATCTGACACAGCAAAACCTTGTCATTCACAGGTGCTTCAACACCCTCCCCCTGGCGAACAACATCATGAGTGTAGCCAGACCCTTTGAAATTGCCATGTATGCCCGGAGTTGTCTGTGACTTTGCCATTCTATTGCTGCTTTTTTTCCATCCCCGCTTCATTTTTGCTGTGAGCTCGCCTGTGCCATGTGGTCTTACCTAGATCGCAGGTGCTCTGGGCATAGCATATTTGTACAAAGGCCCAGTGTCATTGGCCCTTAGTTTTTCATCAGTCATAGTGCATACCAGTATAAAACTTTGCAACCCCTGTTAGAGGGATTGCTTCTCCTGGCTCTGTACTATCGCCAACACAAATGGATCAAGACAGCTATAGAACATTGCACTTCGACGCTCCTTAACAGCGTAGGGTAGAAAGAATGATCGCTCCAACATGGATATCATCGTCATTCTTGTAAAAGTCGCATGGGACTTTTGGGAACTGAAGTAGCAAAGGCTTTAGCGTTGGGGGTTCTTTTTATTAGCGGCGCGGGGACATAATCCTGAATAGCGGTATCTCTGCTCAGCTTGCAGTGACGTTGGACATGCTAAAACCCCTCGTGGTGCTGAATGAAAGTCCGAAATTGTTTCTGTGCCCTGCACGTTACAGCAGTGTTTAGAGAGCCTCTGAGGGACAGGTCGGCGTAGCTAGCGCAGATCCATGCGCTGAAAACAAATACATGCTATGTGCCTGGTGTACTGAGCCGGTTGGGCTCACTTGTGTTTTTTACGCGCCGCCTTCCGTCGGGCTGTGTCCGTCTTGTTTTAGATGTTAAGGCCTTGGGGGCAGGCTGGTCCTCATCTTCTGTTTATACAGCTTGTAACCCCAGGAGTCCTTGGCTCTTGCCTGGGGCTCAAAGACGCTACAGTCTCTAATAATAAGCAGCCTGGGAATTCAGAGCTACGCTTTGTGGGCTGGGATGTGTTTGATCAGGGCTACTCAACACGCGGCCTGTTTGGTTTGCGGCCCGCGGTGTGGTTTGGGTTTACGCGGGGCTCAACACGCAGCCTGCAGATACGATCCTTTGAACGTGGCCTCCACAGGGAACACACTCCACAATGGCGAGTCAATATCATGGTCGTCTGTCGAGATGCATTTTAGTCGTTAAATTCCTGGACTGTCATTGCTCATTAAAAGTGCTGTCCTGTGAGTGGAAATCGGGTCACTATTCCATTTTATTAATATCAGCAGAACTGACTTAAATGGGGCCTGCGTGTTGCGTAGTCTTGCCTTAATCTTTGTATTCATGCCTGTCAGTGTGAAAGACACTATTTGCATATATTTGCATGTATATTCAACCAACTTAAGTTGCGGCCCTCGGCATGTGCTGTGAGTATCATCATGGGCCACAGGGCTTCCAGAGTTGAGTAGCCCTGGGTTTGATTGTATTTCTTAACTTTAGCCAATAGCTATTTATCTCGGGGCTTTCGAAACGGTGGGGAAGTGTTCATGCCCCTTGCAGTGTATAGACACCCGTCTTGGGGGTGTCAAGGGCAGAGCTCCCGTCATCACTCTGAGTGCCCCCGGTTACTGTTGTCGGAAACTAGCACATCTTGGACAGTTTTTGCTTGGCATCTTTTGCAACGTGAGTTATAGCCCAGAGCTAAGGCACCGCGCCAATTAAGCCTATAGCCTCTGGGATTGGTAGCAACCTTTTGTAAACATCTCCTGTACAACTCCTGGGGGGCAGAATAGCTCAGTGGTTTGAGCATTGGCCTGCTAAACCCAGGGCGGTGAGTTCAATCCTTGTGGAGGCCATTTAGGGATTGGGGGCAAAAATTCATCAGGGATGGTACTTGGTCCTGCTGTGAAGGCAGGGGACTGGACTCAATGACCTTGCAAGGTCCCTTCCAGTTCTAGGAGATAGGCAATCTCCATTATATCTATATCTAACTCCTAGCTCCCAATGTTCCTTTTGGGAATTTAAAAAAAGAGGGGATAGGAGAGATTATGTAAAAATACTGTGTGATAAGCAGGGCCGGCCCTAGACTAGCTGCCAGCAACTGGCACCCTAGGCGAACCAGGCAATTGGCGCCCCCACCTCCAAACCCCTCAACGATATTGCACCACTGTTTGGCGCCCCATTTAACTTGGCACCCTAGGCGACCGCCTAGTTCACCTATATGGACGGGCCGCCCCTGGTGATAAGAACAGGTCTGGATAAGTGTAAGCATGCATGTGGTTTGCATTATTCCCAAACAAAAGCCAAACTTTCTATCCTCCTCCCCCGGCCCGCCCGAAGTGTGTTCCGTGAGACCTTGGCTAGCACTGCGGAATACTTACAATTTTTTCACACACAAAAATCCTCCTTGAATAAAACGGAGCCCAGGTGAAGTGTAATCACGAATAGCTAAATGATCCCCTCCCTTTCCTGTTGCTTTGTCATCTATCCCTGCTCATTACTGTCTTAGCTCATCGCTGTTCGGGAGCTCGGAAACCTCTCCAGAGCGCCAGACGCACAGGACTTAATGAACCGTTGCGGGATCTCTTTGAAGCAGTCATTATCTAAGCACAGGTGCTCTGGGCTGCTATGGGAGAGGCACCTCTGCCTTGATCCCCGCCCCGGGCCTGCTGCCAGGGAGGGGGAGATGCCCCTTGCCTGGCCTCAGTGCAGCCCCAGACTTGCCGCGACCACAGGGGAGTTGCCCCTACCCTGGGCCTGGACTTGCCATGCCTGGGGGAGAGGCACCTATCCCATGGCCTCACCCCAGAGCTCTTCAGTTCAGGGAGGCACCTTTCCTCCCTAGCCCCAACCCAGGTGCTGCTGCGGGGAGTCCTCTCTCCCTGCTGTTGCCTTGGGGCAGCCTGCACCTTAAATTCCTCATCCCTAGCCCCACCCCAAAGCCTGCACTCCCAGTTAGAGCCTTCAGCCCCTGCATCCAGCCTTCTGCCCTGAGCGGCCACCCTCCCCCCACCCCCATAACACGACCCCCTGCACTGTATCCCACACTTACATTTCTTACAGGTCCTGTCCTGTTGCTGCCCCCGCACCCGACGGATTGCAATCATAGAACACTAGGACTGGAAGGGACCTCGAGAGGTCATCAAGTCCAGTCCCCTGCCCCCGTGGCAGGACCAAATACTGTCTAGACCAGTGGTCTCCAACCTTTTTACACCCAAGATCACTTTTTAAGTCTCAGAACAGGCGAAGATCTACCGCCCCACCCCTTCCTTGAAGCCCCGCCCTCTCTATTCTCTTGTCCATCACTTGCTATCCCCAGCCCTTATACACTCTGTTAAACAGTTTATTTTTAAATGATGCAATATATAAAATTAAAATCACATGTTTATAGTTATGAAATAAATGGTCTGTTTTTAATTCATGCTATTTAAATGTCAAATGAAGCATTTACAATTATACATTTTGTTCTCTGCTATTTTGTAAATCTAAAATCAAGGATTGATCATTATATATTTTTCTTCCAATAACAAAGTCTCAGTGTGACACCTGTGACTGAACAATATCTGCCAGTGTCTTGAAGTCTGGGTGGTAGTCTGAGATTGCTAGTCGTATACAGTCCATCAGATGGGCATCTGTGATCCTGCACTCAGCCTGGGAAGCTTGCCCCAGCACAGCTGGAGCTAAATGCAGCCTCCCTGGGCTGAGCGCAGGGCATCCGGGCTGGAGGGAAGAGAAGTAGCTGCCTGGCCAGCTGGCCATGGCGCTCAGCCAGGGTGCACCAAGCTCCACGTGTGCAGGCGCAGAGGAGAAGCCGCCAATCAGCTGGAGTGTGGGGCAGCTTCTTTCAGCTGAAAGCCACAGTCAGCTGGCTGGGGTGTTTCAGCCCTCCAGACCTCCCAGCTCCCACCATTCCTCGCAGCTACTCACCTGTGTTGTTGATCAGTGAGTAGCTGCTCCTCAAATGAGGAAATCTAATGTAAATGCAATGCGCAGGCGCGCAGTTCAGAGTGGGCTCAAGAGCTACTCTTAGAGCCCCTGAGATCTACCGCTAGATCGCGATCTACTGGTTGGTGACCACAGGTCTAGACAATCCTTGCTAGACATTTATCTAACCTACTCTTAAATATCTCCACAGATGGGGATTCCACAACCTCCCTGGGCAATTTATTCCAGTGTTTGACCACCCTGACAGTTAGGAAGTTTTTCCTAACATCCAACCTAAACCTCCCTTGCTGCAGTTTAAGCCCATTGCTTCTTGTCCTGTCCTTAGAGGCCAAGATGAACAAGTTTTCTCCCTCCTCCTTATGACACCCTTTTAGATACCTGAAAACGGCTATCATGTCCCCCCTCAATCTTCTCTTTTCTAAACTAAACAAACCCAGTACCCCAGTACCTGTAAGAAATGTATGTTACTTTCATCCCTGATGCTAGGGCTGGAACTAAGGATGTGAAGGGTTAACTTGAGGGGCTGGAACAGCCTGCTGAGGGCCTGGGGCTGCTCAGGCCCAGCTGAGGTGGAGTGCCCCCCCCCCCCCCCCGCCCCGCCCTGTCTAGCCAGTTAACCATTTAAAGGTCTGTTTAACCGGTTAACTAATTAAATGAGTGTCCATCCCGAGCAGGCCCCTGCAGTCCTTGCACCCCCCAAATGTCAGAGCGTTGAGAAACGATTTCTTGATCAAAACCCCACCGCAGGCTAGAGAAGAGGAGTCAAACTCAGGCACCGTGTTGCATCGGCCGTTGCTAACAGAAATCTTCGTAGATTTCGGTGCTTGAAATCACACCGGGAATACGTCTGCTTGCATGCCAAGATCCCGGCCCCGGGCTTTCCTGCTTGGATCCCAGGGCCCGGCTGCCGCAGAGCAGGAGGGGAGAAAAGCCGCTGCAGCAAAGGGTCAGCTGGCAGAGAAGAGTTTAGCCTTCCCCCTTGGAAAGTCGTATTTCTCCCGGGCCCTTGTGCCTGCTGGGTTTGGTGATGTTTCTTGTGTGGCTCTTGTGTAGGGTTGTTGCTAGTTTGGATCTCTCTGAGCTCAGTGTTGCATCTGTCTGTGGAGAAGGCAGCCCCTGGATGGGAAACTCCACGTTCCCTCGCCTACCCCGGCAGCAAGCAAGCCAGCAAAACGCAGTTTGAAGGAGAAGTGGAGGGGGAGGAGTGTGTGTGCGTGTCTAACGGCACTGGGGTGTGTTGCAAGCCACTGAAGAGTCTGCCCCTGTAGGGCTAAGATTCCACTTGCGAGCACATAAAATGCACTCCAGTCTCACAGTGTAAAGATTCAAGGCCCTTTCCTTCCACCTTTGGGCTGAGGGGAAGGGTGGAGTGGGAGTGGAATGGCCAGCCTCGGTCGCAGGAAATGCTGTGTGGGTATCGGCGGGACTTCCATGACGTCCCTTCCTGCTCCTCACACCCTTCAAACCACCCTGAGGTAGGACAGTGCTGTATAGTCCCTCTCTGCTAAGGGACTGTGCCAAGGTCATGCAGGAAGTCTGTGGCAGAGCAGAGAATTGAGGCCAGGCTCCACGTTGGCGCACTAGCTACTGGACCATCCTTCATTTCTAGCATCTTAAGGCCTAGCCCACGCTTATAAGGAAGCAGGAATTCCCGGTCTCTACAGTGGGGCCTTTATTGATTCTCTGCCTAGGCTGAGGTGGGCAATAATTTTTGCAGGGGGGCTGCTTAATGTATTTTGGTAGGTGGTCTCGGGCCGGCTTCACCCAGGAAGAGGAGGGGCCTGGGGTGGAAGGGGAGGGTCTGGGAACTAGCCTTCCCCTGGAGTTGTCTGGGGTTAAAGGCTTTGAGTTAAAGACCCAGCAAAAGGCTCCCAGCTCCTAGCCCCGGCCGCTCCCCCGGTGCCGGCGTCGCTGCGGCTGTTTAAAGAGCTCATTGCGCCGATGGGGTAGCGCCACAACAGGCAGCCGCAAGCCATTTCAACTGGCTCCTGCTGCCTGAGACACTGCCGGGAAATCCGGTGGCACAGGCAGCAGGATAGAAAGAGAAAGCGGCCGGATGCCGTCCACGGCCTGTATCAAAGTGTTACAGGGGCCGGAGGTTCCCCACCCCTAGTCTAGGCCGGGGTGGGCAAAAGGGCCTCCGTGGGCCAGATTTGGGATCCGCTCCCCCGGCCAATCAGGGACTCGGGGGTGGGGAAACGTGCAAAGTTTCCTCCGCCCTGGCCCCGCCCTTAGAAGTGCCGCACGCTCCTGGCAGGCGGGAGAAGACTTCGCACGTTCCCCCTGATTGGCCTGGGTGGGGGGGCGTGGGACGTCTCCTCTCAACCAGGGCATGGGCACCTAGAGGAAAGGGGAGGCGGGCCGGCGCTCCCCCAGACCAATCATAGTCTGGGGGTGGGGAATCCAGAAGTATCCCGGGCCCGCCCCTTCCAGAGTGGTCAAAATTCAGAAATTTTTGAAGTGGCCCCTGGCCAAAAATTATTGTCCACCCCTGGTGTGAGCAGATGTGGTATGTAAAGCTGGTGGAATTATGTCTGCAGGGGTGGCCGCTACATTGTTCTCAGAGGGACTCCCGTTTTAACGCTGGCATCACTGCTGCAGAGACAGATGATGGTGGGAAATAACATTTTTGCTTCATGGCTTTGTAGTTGTAAATGCCCTTTCTGGAAGGAATGGCCCGGAGCAGAGCCGTGGTTCTGCGGTGCCCGGAGGTGGGTGGTGGTAGAAATAGTGGTCTGAAGGCTATGGCTTGGGCCCATCTCTGATTTGTGTGCAGAGCTAGAAATACATTGCAGGGTGCAGCATCAGAAATGTCTTTGTTTCATTTCATGTTTAGCTGCTCACCTGTGTAACAGGGCGCCCTTGTAGCCAAGAAGGCTAATGGCATGTTAGGTGCATTAAGAGGAGCATGGCCAGCAGATCCAGAGATGTCATTATTCCCCTTTATTCTGCTCTGGTGGGGCCACATCTGGAGTATTGTATCCAGTTCTGGGCCCCCCACTACACAAAGGAGGTGGACGCATTGGAGAGGGTCCAGCGGAGGGGCGACCAAAATGATTCGGGGGCTGGAGCCTATGACCTACGAGGAGTGGCTGAGGGATTTGGGGTTGTTTAGTCTGCAGAAGCAAAGAGTGAGGGGGGATTTGAGAGCAGCCTTCAACTTCCTGAAGGGAGGTTCCAAAGAGGATGGAGAGAGGCTGTTCTCCGTGGTGGCAGGTGGCAGAACAAGGAGCGATGGTCTCAAGTTGCAGTGGGGGAGGTCTAGGTGGGATATTAGGAAAAACTATTTCACTAGGAGGGTGGGGAAGCCCTGGGATGGGCTCCCTAGGGAGGGGGTGGAATCTCCATCCTCAGAGGTTTTTGAGTCTTGGCTTGACAAAGCCCTGGCTGGGTTGATTGAGTTGGGATTGGTCCTGCCTAGGGCAGGGGGCTGGACTTGATGACTCCTGTGGTCTCCTCCATCTCTGTGATTCTATGAATAGAAAACCTCAATTAACAGGAAATCCTTCCCTCCCGCCATAGCCATGCTGTGTGCATCTTCTACCTGGTTCTCCGAGCCCTGGACACCGTGGAGGATGATATGACCATCAGTTTAGAAACCAAGGTCCCCATGTTGCACGATTTCCACTCCTACCTGTATCAGCCGGACTGGAGATACACGGAGAGCCAGGAGAAGGACAAGCAAGTGCTGGAGGACTTCCCAACGGTGAGTCGCTCAGTTCCTTGTCTGTCTAATTCCTGGTGTGGGGCTTGACTCTGCTCCCGTTTAGAGACAGACAGGATTTTGCCAGGCCCTACTGTCGGAGCAGCCACATCACACCCCTGCGCCTATAACATTTTTCCTCCCTCCTGAGTCTACTGACAGAGGCCACTTTCTGCCCAGTGTCTATGTCCTTGTGGTTTCTGCTGCAGATCTCCTTGGAGTTCAGGAGCCTGGCAAAGGTGTATCGAGACGTGATTGCGGACATTTGCCACAAGATGGGGGCTGGGATGGCAGAGTTCTTGGAAAAGAAGGTGGACTCCCAGCACGAGTGGGATAAGGTGAGAACGCGAGTTTGGGGTCGGCTTCCTGCGCTTGCCGCTCCCTCGTGACGCGGGGGAGAGTTGTCCAGCTCGCCCTGGCCGTGCGTCGTACCCACGAGGAGCGGAGGACAGAGCGTTAACTGGGCAGCTTGTTGTTCGATGGGATCTCATCGTAGAAGCAGGCTGCCCGGGGTGCATCGCCCAAGGCGTCCGCGTAAGAACGGCCGCACTGGGTCAGAGCATCTGGCCCAGGGGCCTGTCTGCCCACAGTGGCCAATGCCAGGGGCCCCGGAGGGAGGGAACAGAACAGGGAATCCTCAAACCATCCCTCTCCCGTCAGCCACTCCCAGCCTCTGAGAGACGGGGAGTAGGGACAGCATTCCTACCCAGCCTGGCTCTCAGCCATGGGCAGACCTCACCTCCATGAATGTCGAGTGCTTTTCCGGCCCCTGTGAAAGTCCGAAGAGCTGTTTGGTCCCTGGCCTTGTGGGGGAGAGCAGCCACGTGCACGGCTAGGTAAAGCGTATTGAAACCGCCGTGCCGCGTGGTACCTGGGCCATCTGAGCCCGGGGCTCCTTGGCTCAGAACCCAAAGTACTGTCGTCCCTGGCGCTGGCCCCCAGCCAGCTTCTTGCAAAGCCAAGTATGCGCCCTAAATGGGGGTGGGCAATAATTTTTGATGGGGGGGGGGGCCACTCGCAGTATTTGCAAAGTGGCCGAGGGCTGCGCTCCCCAGGGTACTGGTGGAGGGAGTGCGGGGTCTGGGAGGGGGGTTGGGGGAAGGGATTGGGGTGCAGGTGTCTGGGGGGGGAAGGGATTGGGGTGCAGAAGTCTGGGGGGGTTGGGGGAAGGGATTGGGGTGCAGGAGTCTGGGAGGGAGGTTGGGGGAAGGGATTGGGGTGCAGGAGTCTGGGAGGGAGGTTGGGGGAAGGGATTGGGGTGCAGGAGTCTGGGAGGGAGGTTGGGGGAAGGGATTGGGGTGCAGGAGTCTGGGGGGGTGGTTGGGGGAAGGGATTGGGGTGCAGGAGTCTGGGGGGGGTGGTTGGGGGAAGGGATTGGGGTGCAGGAGTCTGGGGGGGGTGGTTGGGGGAAGGGATTGGGGTGCAGGAGTCTGGGGGGGTGGTTGGGGGAAGGGATTGGGGTGCAGGAGTGTGGGGGGGGTGGTTGGGGGAAGGGATTGGGGTGCAGGAGTGTGGGGGGGGTGGTTGGGGGAAGGAGGTGGGTGTGATCTAGGGCAGGGGACTGGAGTGCAGGGGTTTGGGATGTGACCTAGGTTAGGAGGGGTGTGTGATCTGGGGTAGGAGATTGGGGTGCCACATCTGGGAGGGGGTGTATGGGTGCAGGGTGGGGGACAGAGGGTTGGGGAAGGGAGGGGCTGGAGTGCCAGAGGCAGGCTCCACTCCGGCCATGAGAGAGGAGGGGGAGGAGGGAGGGAGACAGCTTCCTATGCTGCCTCTGTGCTCAGCAAAAATCCTTGGCTTCTATTGGCCGGAAACTGAGAGATTGGCCAATGGGAGCGAAGAGATTTTGCTGGGGGGCGGGAGCAGCATGAGTAGTCTCCTTCCTCCCCCCCCATGCCCTTGGGGCCGAGATCAGCTGGCTTTCTAAAAGGGAACTGATCTTGGCCTAAGGGCTGCAGCGAGGGGGCCGCAGGCCGGATCTGGTGGCTTGGCGGGCGGATCGAGCTCGCTGGCAGCCTCTCGCCCACCCCTGCCCTAAACCCTGGCCTGGAGCGTGTCTGCCGGGCTGCATGAGCAGCTGCTCCCGTGTGGGTCTTTCATCCCGGGCTGCTGCCAGCTGCAAACGACCCGCCTGCTGCTTCCCCGGGTGGAGAATTCACCCCGGGAGTCGCGCACGCCTGTTGTGCGGATGTTTCCTGTTGAGCCCGGCCAGGGAGCCCTCACTCGGCGTGGCTCTGTATTCACAGACAGAGCCCAAAGCCCACGGCCGTGCCGTCCACATGGGCTTGGCCTGCTTGGGGGGACGCCCCCTCCAGACCCGCAAGAGGCACGTTCAGTAACCTCCGGGGGGATTTGGATGTAGCCACCTGCACTAGCAGAGACGCTGTTCACAGCTCGATGTGTTCTCCCGCTCCTTGCAGTACTGTCACTACGTGGCCGGGCTGGTTGGCATTGGCCTGTCCCGCCTGTTCTCTGCCTCCCAGCTGGAAGACCCTGTCGTAGGGCAGGACACGGCGCTTGCAAATTCCATGGGCCTCTTTCTTCAGAAAACCAACATCATCCGGGATTATCTGGAGGACCAGCTGGAGGGGAGAGAGTTC
This sequence comes from Pelodiscus sinensis, assembly GCF_049634645.1. Classification (NCBI taxonomy): domain Eukaryota; kingdom Metazoa; phylum Chordata; order Testudines; family Trionychidae; genus Pelodiscus; species Pelodiscus sinensis. Next base: position 2,385,527 of record NC_134713.1, on the reverse strand, counting down.
TGGCCCAGAGAGGTAACGGAACCGTTCTTTCTAGATAAGAACTTGAACTAGCTGGGCCTCATTAGCAAGCAAAATCGAGGAGCTGTAGGAACTCCAGGACTCCCTGCTGTTTCTGCAGATACAGACTAAGGCGGCTGCCCCTCTGTGTCACTAGAAAGTGTTCAGAGGTGCGACGCAGACAGGGGCGTGAGATACAGTGGCTGCTTGGCTCTGGAGTTGGCCAGGCCTGCGAGTGAGGAGATGAACTTCACAGAATTTCTCATTCGGTTCTTATTCTGGTATCAACGGTTTCTGGCCTTTTTCAAAGGAAGTTGCACAAATTCAACTTTAGGGAATCCTCGGCTCTCCTAGATCTTGTGCAATGATACAGCTGAAAGTCACAATTTGCCAGCCTGCCTGTCCCGTGGGTAACATCTGTTGCTAGGATTAATAAGCCTTGCGCATCATGGAGTGGGTGGAAAGGAGTAGCAGAAACACTGTTAAAACCCAAACTCCCCCTTCAATTGTCCGGGAAAACAAACATCCAGGAGAAAGTGGAGAGGCTTTGGGGTCTGATTGTAGAACAAAGCAGTGCTGATAAGACCCTGTTTCTTATTAATATTAATAGATTTATTGGTCATGCACAACTTTCCCTTGAATCTTCTCCATTCATGTGCATATTTTTCTCTAGTCCATGTGTGGAATAAATTTTATGTGCACCATGGTGCGCGGCGGTGCACCATGGTGGAATACATTTTATGTGCACCATGGTGCGCGGCGGTGCACCATGGTGCGCGGCGGTGCACCATGGTGCGCGGCGGTGCACCATGGTGCGCGGCGGTGCACCATGGTGCGCGGCGGTGCACCATGGTGCGCGGCGGTGCACCATGGTGCGCGGCGGTGCACCATGGTGCGCGGCGGTGCACCATGGTGCGCGGCGGTGCACCATGGTGCGCGGCGGTGCACCATGGTGCGCGGCGGTGCACCATGGTGCGCGGCGGTGCACCATGGTGCGCGGCGGTGCACCATGGTGCGCGAATCCTAGCCATGGGTGCTGTTAATCAGCTGGCTGGCACTGGAATTTCTTCTGAGCAGCTGCCCAAGTTCCCGGCTGACAGGGAACACCGATCATGCATCCGTTCAGCAGAGTGTCTGGAGAAGACTCTGCTGGCCCCATGCTGGATGCTCTTGCTCTGCTCCTTGCACCACCACTCTGGAGAGGATATGGCCATGTTCTTATAATCTGGGGAGGGTGGGGGTCCAGTCAGGCCAGGAGACCGCCTTTGACCGTCTATAACACAGGGCCCTGCTGTACCCGCCCCCGTGCAGCAGAGCGTTTCCACACACAGGAGGTCAGCGCGGTTACTCCCCGTGCTTTAAAGTTGTGTGTAGAAACGCCTTTCTGGATCAGAGGCATGGATAGTTCACAGGTGCCGGCAGGGTCCAGTTCTTCCCAGGAGCATGGGATCCGCCTGCCTGCCTGTCCACAACGTCATCATTTAGTCAGGCCCAATCCAGCTGCTGGCCCCTCTCGCCTTAGTGAACGGGTCGCTGTACTGGGAGTGGAGTCCAGAATGAACCGTGTGTCCCGGGTCTCGCTTCGCGCTGTAGCCAGGTGGGTTTGCGAACGTCAGCCAAGCTAACTGCTGGGCGGGGTTACTCCGCACTGTCGCCGTCCAGGTCTGGAGCCGGTACGCCAAGAAGCTCTCGGATCTCGCCAGGCCGGAGAACATAGACGTGGCCGTCCAGTGCCTGAACGAACTGATCACAAACGCTCTGCACCACGTCCCCGATGTCCTCACCTACTTATCGAGGCTGAAGAACCAAAGCGTCTTCAACTTCTGCGCTATTCCGCAGGTGGGTGCGTGGCTGGGATGTGTGATCGGCCGTTTCCCCTGCCCTTTTTGCCCCCTTAATACAAGCCTGACTTTCCTCTCGGCGACGAACTCCGTTTCTCACGCAGATCACCACGCGGGCTGTTATGCCCTGGGCCCCGTGACGTGGCTCTGCTCTTCCATAGACGTGCCAGTCTCACTAACCTCCACAGCGCCTGCACGTACAGAATACATTCTCCCTGTCCTTTCTCCCTAGGTGATGGCCGTGGCCACACTGGCTGCCTGTTACAACAACAAGCAGGTGTTCAGGGGGGTGGTGAAGATTCGGAAAGGACAAGCGGTCACGTTAATGATGGATGCCACCAACATCCAGGCGGTCAAGGCCATCATGTATCAGTACGTGGAAGAGGTAGGACCGGCAGCTCGCTTTGAAAGGCTGATTTCAAACAGAACTCTTCCTACGTGCAAGCTCGGCACTTGGGGGCTAAGCTGGGGTTTCTGCTGTGATCCCCTGGCTCAGCAGCTGCCATTTTGCTTGTAGCTCCAGCTGCGGACGAGATTTTAGGAACGGCAGCATGAAAAAGCTGGAAAGCGGCAGCTTCCTTCTCCGATGCTACACGTGTGTCTAGTCCAGAGTCCCTTCTCCAGAAGGGTCGGCGCTTCCCAATGGATGAGCAGAGCCACCCTTCTCTTTTCGCAAAGGCTAGGACGGCTTGTGCAGGAGCAAAAGCCCCAGGGGATGACAGATTAACCACTAGCGTGAGCCTCTGTCCCTTGCCCCCCTTCCAGAGTGTCTGCGGAAGCGTAGGGCAGGAAAGGAGTTCAGTTATGCACTGATTCGCGTTAAGCGTTGTACCGTGTTCTGCTGAGCACGCTTATTGGAGGCGTCCTCATCTGTATGCCAGTGCACCCCTTACAGCTGCCATCAGGTGCCCTCCCACCCCCGTCAGTTGGCGCCCTGGGCAGCTGCCTGGCTCGCCCTGCTCCTGTCCCAAGTGAGACCGGCAGACAGCAGATGGGGAAAGGGAGAGGCAGGGAAGGAGTTACAAAAATAGCCTAGATCCCCCGTCTCACCAAGACACTGGATGACGATGCGGCTGTGCGGTGTGTGAACGGGCTGATCACAAACCCGCTATGCTGTGTCCCTCATCAGATCTACACGGAGAAACCGAGTGTCTCCCCCACAGGCCAACCAGCCGCCTTCGGTGCCGGGAGGTCGCGTTTGTTGGGCAGCTCACTAGAGGGGAGCTTCCCTCGGCTGGCGGAAGAAACGAGTGGTCCCGTAGCCCCTTGGAGACGCGATAGGCGGGGTCGGGAGCTTTCCTGGGCACGGCCCACTTCTTCAGAGGAGTGGAGCCAAAGCACAAAAGGGCAAGTGCCAGAAGCTGGACACAATCAGCTGGTTTATTTCCTAGCCCCTTGCCAAGATGCGGAATCTCTTTAAACAATCCCCTTGTAAATATTGACGTTCGGGGATGTGGGGGGAGAATCCTGCCTCGGGTATGGTCCAGGGCAAAACTGGACCCAGCGTCCCGAGTTCACCCTCCGTACCGAAGCAGAGAGCAGGAATTCTGTTCAAGCCTGATTCTTGGAAGACGCTGAGGGCGGAGTCACATCCCCGTGGGCGGGGCTCGCTACACTTGTCCGGTTGACGCTGGCGCCCTTCCATCAGGATTTCCGTGTACGGGGTGGATGGGACGCTTGTCTGAAGGAGGGATGGAGCAGTGGAGTCGATTAACTGATAAGCAAAAGCTGACGGGTCAATGCTATAGGCTACATGCATTCCCCTCCCACCAGTACATTTTTTAGCAGGCTAGCCTGGCTCCCGTCAGGTCCGGGACCTACCCCCCTGTATTTAAAGTGTAGTAGGAGCTGGGTGGGCAGGCAGCCTGTCTCGTTTCCGGCTCGAGCCAGGTCTCGGAGCACAGTCCTCCCCGGACAGGGGCTGCTGCCACCCCACGCTGCTGCTGCTGTATCAGAAGCAGCAGCGCAGGCGACAGGCAGCTGGCAGCTCCTGCCTGGCACCCAGTGCTGCTGCCTCTGATACTGAGGCAGCAGTGCGTAGAGTACACTGGCTGCCGGCCCCCCAGAGACTATAGAATAGTCCCTTAACCGCTAAGAATTCACGAGATTACTCGACTATCCAATTAACTGGATATTTAACATCCCTAGTCTGAAGTGTATATGAGACCGAGCTGTCTGTGCGTGCCAGGAAGTCCCTGGGTTCTCTGTCAGTTACCTCTTCAATAGACATCGCTAACACGGTGCAAGTATTGTTCCAGATCCCAGTGTCAGGCCGCTCCTAATGGCCGTACAAATCCCTCGGAGCTCTGGCCTAGCCAGAGGAATAACGTTCTCCTGGGAACACGTCGAGGTCCCCTCTTCCCTGGGATCCGCTTTGCAAGGGTTTCAAAGCGAAAAGCAATTCGAATGTTTGTGCGCTTAGCTCGAGGGGGCCTGGCGTCGTGTTGGTCAGTTTCATGGCCAGAGGGTGTAAAATTGGTCAGTTTCACGGTTCCGGGTGTGGGCAGCCGACCTTGGACAGTGTTGTAACTAGAGGGGTCCCGGGGCTGCGGGTTGCAGGACTGCCACTCTCCCTTGTGCGCGGTCTGCAGAGCAAGGCTCCGGAAGGCAGCTGTCGGGAAGCTTCCTGCGGCTGGAGGAGACTCAGGGAGGTGGGATTCGATCTGTCCCAAGCTGCTGGGAGCGCCCCAGCCGGGAGGGCGCAGCCAGTGGTCGTGGCCAGCGGCGGATCAATGCGCAGGCCTTTGGGGCCTGTGCCAAGGGGCCCAGCCAATTTGAACCACGGGTGCTCTGAGCCCCTGCTGGACCAGCCCCGCTGCCCCAAGCGTGGAAGCCCCGAGCCCTGGCAGGAAGCATGGGGGCAGAGAAGCCCTGGCTGGGGCCACTGGGGGGGACTGAAGGCTGGAGTCTGGCCATGAGCTGTGGGGGGCAGAAGCCCAACCCCATATACCTGGAGCCCCGGCAGGCGTTGCAGGAAGCCCAGACCCCCCTGACCCCCAGCAGGGGCTGTGGGGGTAGAAGCCCAGAGCCCAACTCTGGGGTGCTGCAGCACAGAAGGGCGGGAGCCCCACACTGTTGGGGGTGTGTCTGACCTCCATGATTATGGCCATGCAGGGGAAGGGCAGGTTCTCTTCCTCCCCCACCCGGCCCAGCCAGCGGATTTGGGGGAGCTCCGATTTCCGGGACACGTTTCCCGTGTGACGTTGGTCGATTGCTCTTTATGTAACCGACTCCCGTCTGGGGCCGTCCCGTGGAAACGCCAGCGGGGCTAGTGGCAAGGGCGTTGAGGAACGGGTGCTAATTGTGTAGCTGGTGCACTTGTATCGACGACGCGGCGCAGCGTGACGAGGAGGCTCGCTCCGGAGCTGCTGCGCCCGGTGGCTCTTACGACGTTTAAAACGCAGCGGCGCAGAGGGGACGAGCAGCCCCTGACCCCGTGTCCTGGAAATCAGAGCTCCCCCAAATCCGCTGGGTGGGCCGGGCGGGGGAGGAAGAGAACGTGTCCTTGCCCTGCATGGCCATTATGGGACGGAGGTCAGACCCACCCCATGTGCAGCGTGGGGCTCCCACCCTTCTGTGCTGCAGCACCCCAGAGCTGGGCTTTGGGCGTCTGCCCCCACGGCTCGTGGCCAGTCTCCAGCCTTCGGTCCCCCACAATGGCCCCAGCCAGGGCTCGGTTCTGGGAGGGGCAGCAGCCCCTGTTGGGGGGAAGGAGGCAGCTCCCTGCTGGGACCTGTGGACAGGGGCTGCTTCCAGACCTGCCTCCCCTATCCCCTCCCCCCCCCAACCCCGTTGCCTCTGTTAGAGGCAGCTGCGGGGTGGGGAAAGGTGTCATGGCAGAGACAGTGCTGGGGGGGGACTGGCTTTTACATGGGCTCCCCCTGCACTGGCTCCTGCCCCCCCATTGCTGCCTCTGATACAGAGGCAGCACAGTGGAGGGAGGACCAAGTAGTCCAGTGCTCCCATCCCTGGTTAGTAGCTGTTAAGCCAAACTGGGGCTTGGACGCTGTTGCAGACTGACTTTGGGGGTGCAGCCTCTACCTCCAGCCAGGGCCGTGGGGCCAGAGCAGGCCAAGTCGGGGCAGTTCTGCTCCCACGGTGGCTCTCCTGGCCGGATTGCTGTGAGAGTGTCGCCCTGTCCCGGGAGTGCTGGGGGCTCCCTGATCTCCTCTGGGTTTTTCTCTCGCCAGATCTATCGCAAGGTCCCCAGCACCGACCCGTCTGCCAAGCGGACCCAGCAAATCATCGTCTCCATCCGGACGATGAGCCTGCCCGAGGGCGTGGCCGTGTCCCGGGCCCACTACTCGCCCATCTACCTCTCGTGCGCCATGCTGCTGGCGGCGCTGAGCTGGCAGTACCTGCGGGCCGTGTCCAAGGCCTCCGAGGAGTACGTCCAGGCCAGCGAGAACTGAGGGTCGCGGCGGAGCGCGGCCGGATGTTGGGAACCGAGTTCTGGCCTCCTCCCCGGCGGCTCTGCGGACCCCAGACTGGCGTGGGCCGGGACGCTGTGGAGGGAGCGGCGGGGGATGGCTGTCCCGCTCCTAGCTAGCGCCTGGCAGCCAGGACTGGGACAAGGAAGATGGGCTGAGCCTCGCTCGTCCCCTTTGTGGGAGACTTCCCTGCGTTCCGGCCGGGAGACGTCGCCTGGAGTTTGGACCCCTCCTTTCTGTAAAGAGCAGCATGACGGGAAACTCGGCGGCCTCCCCACCTGCCCTGCGCGTGTCCTGCCCTCAGTGATCCCCTCGCTCGGGCCCTGCCTGCGAGGCCGTAAATCTGCCACTCACGGGGGCTGTGTTCTGACCCTCTCTTAATGGCTGGAGATCCCCCCGGGGCGGAGAGGGGTGCGTCCGTTCTGGCCCGCCCCATCCTAAACAACTGGGCCGAGACCGCAGCCATGATATTGGAGCTGTGCGGGTGCCCTGGCGCTCGCTTTGCGGAGAGACGCTTGTGTGGTTCAGAGCGCTCCGAGGCGGGGAGAGGCGCTCTGTCTCCCGATGGCCGTGTCTGGTCCCTATGATAAGTACAGAGCTTATTGCTCAGCAGCTGTTAGGGGGAGGGATGTGTGTGTGGGGGGGGGGGGGCGGGGGGGAGGCTGGAGGCTCCTACCTGAGCAGTGACCCTGCAGTCTGCTGCCCAGACTGGGGGGCGCTGCAACGTCTCTGGCTCCGAATGCAGCAGTGCAGAACCCCCCGGGACTTGGTGAGGAACAAGCCCCCCCCCCGGTGGGCACCTTGGGATAGAAAATGTTGCTCCGGATCCCCCTTGGGGCGTAGTTTTCCCATCAGTCCATGCAGGGAGGGGCCGTTGCTACCAGGAGATGCGCTGGTCACTGGTAGCGAGCCCTCCGGCGCGGGCAGCAGGAGCAGGAGACAGCTGGGTGGTAGTGGAGCGAAAGGAGGCAGATCTTGAGTCCGCCAATCCTGGTGAGGAGGAGGGGCTTGTTGGAGCCACGCCCCCATCCCTCTCGTTCGGGCCCTGGCTCCTGCCGGCAGCTTGGGGCCGTGTCCTCGGGCTGGTAACGAGCTGGCTGGGGCCGGAGGAGATTGTGTAACTTGCCTGAGCACTCGTCGCCCCTTGAACCCCATCCCATTTCCTTTCTCCGCGGTGGAGGGGGACTGTGCTTTCGGGGGGTTGCCCGCTGGCACCGCGAGTAGTGTCCCGGGCGAGGTGTGGATGGCTTCCGGCTCTGGGAAGACGCCACGTGCCCGGCCGTGGGACCTGCTCAGCCCGTGTCCGGCTCGGGGGCTGCTAAGAGTTCCGCTTAGAAACGCAGCCTCCGGCCCCTCTGGCTGGAGGAAACCCCTCTGGCAGGCTGTCATGGGCTCTGGCTCCCGCGAGTGCAGCCTAGGGTTGCACTCAAGCAAGGTGGCCGCGTTGGGTTTTGGCTCGGGCTTGGCGGCAGCCCTCTCCCCTCGTCCGTCTTTAAGCTACGCCAGCTCCCGTTCTAACGCTGAGTAGAGAGGTAGGTGTGTTGGCTGCTGCTCATCTCCCCCCGGCCTGTGGGGCAGTGGGTGCCTAACATGGGGGGTAGAGGCTGGGAGTTACCATCCGTGCTGTCCAGGGGAGTAGCTTCCCCCTTGCAACCTCCCGGTCTCCAGGTCAAGCTCGATAGGGCTGCTCCCATGTAGCTGGGGTGGTAGCCGTGCCCCCAGCGTCGACCAGGGGCTCTCAGTCCCTTGGTTGGGTAAGACCAGTGGGGCGCCAGGCCCGTGGCCAGCTCTGCTAGGGGCACCCAGCCCACAGCTCCCGCTGTACATAGCTGTATTCAGTGTTCATGCAACCGGGGGCCTGCTCACTGGGAAGTCAGAGGCCTTTGGCTCCCAGCCTGCTGGAACAATAAACGGATTTCTGCTAAACCGTCCCTGGCTGCCGTTACTCCGCTGGATCGGCGTGCGCCGGCGCCCTCTCGTCTGCAGGGGGAAGAAGCAACTCGCACCCGGGGAAGGGTGGACAAACCCGGGGCCGGGGACGAGCGTTTCTGCACGTAGAAAGCAGCAGCCACTGCCAAGGTGGTGGGCGCTCGAGCATGGTAAGCAGCGGAGGGGGGCTGGGGACTGTTTGTTCCTGGGTCGTAGGCAATGGCAGAGCCGGGGCTGGGAGCTGAAGCAAGGTCCGCTGATGCCTTTTGTGCCAGGCTGCAAGGGCAGCGGGTGCACGCTGCTCACTTGAAAAGGGCAAATATTGTGCCCATCTATAAAAAGGGGAATCAGAACAACCCAGGAAACTACAGACCGGTCAGTTTAACGTCTGTCCCAGGGAAGATAATGGAGCAGGTAATTAAGGAAATCCTATGCAAACACTTGGAAGGTAATAAAGTGATAGGGAATAGCCAGCATGGGTTTGTGAAGAACAAGTCATGCCAAACTAATCTGATAGCTTTCTTTGATAAGATAACGAGCCTTGTGGATAAGGGAGAAGCGGTGGATGTCATATACCTAGACTTTAGTAAGGCATTTGATACGGTCTCGCATGATATTCTTATTGATAAAGTAGGCAAATATAACTTAGATAGGGCCACGATAAGGTGGGTGCATAATTGGCTGGATAACCGTAGTCAGAGAGTTGTTGTTAACGGTTCTAAATCCTGCTGGAAAGGGATAACAAGTGGAGTTCCTCAAGGGTCTGTTTTGGGACCTGTACTGTTCAATATCTTCATCAATGATGTAGATATTGGGATAGAGAGTACGCTTATTAAGTTTGCAGATGACACCAAACTGGGTGGGGCTGCAACTTCTTTGGAGGATAGGGACATAATTCAAAATGACCTTAGCAAGTTAGAGAAATGGTCAGAGGTAAACAGGATGAGGTTTAATAAAGAGAAATGCAAAGTGCTCCACTTAGGAAGGAACAATCAGTTCCATACATACAAGATGGGAAGCGACTGTCTAGGAAGGAGCATGGCGGAAAGGGATCTAGGGGTCATAGTGGACCACAAGTTGAATATGAGTCAACAGTGTGATGCTGTTGCCAAAAAAGCAAATATGATTCTAGGTTGTATCAACAGGTGTGTTGTAAGCAAAACTCGTGAAGTCATTCTGCCTCTCTACTCTGCACTAGTTAGGCCTCAGCTGGAGTACTGTGTCCAGTTCTGGGCGCCACATTTCAAGAAAGATGTGGAGAAATTGGAAAGGGTCCAGAGAAGAGCGACAAGAATGATTAAAGGCCTAGAGAACATGACCTATGAAGCCAGGCTTCATGAACTGGGCTTGTTTAGTTTGGAAAAAAGAAGATTAAGGGGGGACATGAGAGCGGTTTTCAAATATCTAAAAGGGTGTCACAAGGAGGAAGGAGAAAATTTGTTCCTCTTGGTTTCTGAGGACAGGACAAGGAGTAATGGGCTTAAAGTGCAGCAGGGGAGGTTTAGATTGGACATTAGGAAAAAATTCCTAACTGTCAGGGTGGTCAAATATTGGAATAAATTGCCAAGGGAGGTGGTGGAATCTCCCTCTCTGGAGATATTTAAGAACAGGTTAGATAGACATCTGTCAGGGATGGTGTAGACGGAGCTTGGTCCTGCCTTGGGGGCGGGGGGCTGGACTCGATGACCTCTCGAGGTCCCTTCCAGTCCTATGATTCTATGAATCACAGGATGCCTCCATGTGGCTGTCGTTCAAGCAAGCAGGAGGCGGGGGAAGACTTGGGAGCCGTGTGTACAGAGCTGGGCTCCCTTCCGGCTTTGCTTTTCCCTCGCTATACCATGAGGCTGGGCGTTCCCAGCCCTGGGGCAGGCTCTGAGGCAGCTGCTGCTCTAGGGCAGCCCAACGGGCCCTACATCCCTGCTGTTTTCTTTGATCAGGAGCTGTCCTAACTCCCGCTGTTTGTACTGGACTGCCCCGGCCCAGTCGTTCAAGCTGTGGAGGCACCTGGCTCTGTACCAGATGCCACTGCCTCCTGCTGAAGTGTGTGACTACAGTAGCAGACAGGCACAGATGAGCCAGAGCTTACAGCAGGAGGCTGGGGTGTCCACCTAGCTGCTTCACACAGCGCACAACCTGTGGAACTCCTTGCCAGAGGAGGTTGTGAAGACTGGGCCTTTAACAGGGTTCAAAAAAAGAACTCAGTTCATGCTGGTGAGGTCCATCCAGGGCTATTGGCCAGGCTGAGCAGGAAGGGTGGCCCTAGCCTCAGTGTATCAGGGGCTGGGCAGGGGTGACATGATTCCCTGTGCTGTTCTCTCCAGGACGTTGGGGTGGATGGACCTTTCGTTGGACCTAGTCTTCTGGTTCAGTTCTGGGCTGGCTGCTCCCTGGAAGCTCTGGGGCAGGGTGGCTGAGAGGGCGTGAGAAGGGGAAGGAGGCTGTTCTGAAACCCCCAGCACCAGCCCTGGTTAAGCAAGCTGCTGAGCCAGGGCTGCCAGAAATCAAGGGCAGGCCGGCTGGGCTGACTGCAGGGAGGGGGGGGATAAGGGAAGAGCCCAAAGCTGCTGCCCCACCTCAGTGCCAGGGGCATTTGGGTTCCCTTCCCCCAGTGGCCTGAGCGCCCGGCCGGCCCAAGCACACAAGCCCAGAACACGGGCCAGGGCCAGTGAGATGGGGGAGGGGTGTGGTGGTCAGAGCAGGGGTCTGGGACCCAGGCCCAGCGCTGAAACGGCTGGGGGGCTGGGGCCGAGCTCTCTGCCGGGCCCTAGTGGAGGCATTGCCCCCCCCCCCTCGCACACGGCCTGGGCTGAAGCCGAGGGGCTCGCTCACCTCTGCCCCTGCAGTGCAGGGGGGGGGGGGAGGTAGTGCGCGACTCCCCAGGGCTCTGGCCAGCCCGTGTGGCCAGTGCTCGCTACAGCCACGGGGCCACAGGAACCTTCCGGCCTGGGTGAGGGGCCCGAGCGGCCAGGTGGAAACACTCGGCCCTTTTGGCCTGGGCTGCACCTCCTGCCTCCCGGTCCAGGCCCTGGGAGAAATCTTATCGGCACCACCCTTCCTACCAGCCACTCTGGAGCCCTGGTGGGAGGGGGGAGTGCCACAGAAGCAGGGGGGGTCTCCTACTCCCAGCTGATTCTGGGCACGTGGGATCCCTCCACCAAAGAAAACCGGCCCTGGGCTCTCCCCAAGGCGGGTACCGGCCCTGGGCTCTCCCCGAGGCGGGTACCGGCCCTGGGCTCTCCCCGAGGCGGGTACCGGCCCTGGGCTTTCCCCGAGGCGGTTACCGGCCCAGTCGGCCTCCTTCCCACCCCTCCCCAAACTGCAACAGTTGCAGGAGCACCCTCCCCTCTTCAGAAACACCACACCCACCCTGGCTGCGTCTAGACTGGCACGTTTTTGCGGAAAAGCTTGCCAGCTGTCTCCACTGGCCGCTTGAATTTGCGCAAGAACGCTGACGATCTCGTGAAGATTGTGTGTTCTTGCGGAAATACTGTGCTGCTCCCGTTCGGGCAAAAGCCCTCTTGCTCAAATGCTTTTGCACAAGCGGCAGCGTTTCCCCCTCCCCCCCTCCCCCTCGGCCCAGCTGTACGAGGCTCCGAGCCGAGTTTCCTAACCGGAGCGGCAGAGCCGAGAGAGGAAAAGCTGCTACGGCCCAGCCCATGGCAGTAGGGGCAGTTGAAGACCCCCCCCCCCCCCAACCCCGTCAGGAGACGAGGTTCACCCATCAGCTTCAGCCTGAGTTCAGCCGTGCCAGGCCCCCCCTGCCAGGCAGGGCTGTGCATGTGTGCCCCCCCCCCCCCCCCCGGGAAGCCAGGCATCTGGGCTGAGGGCAGCCACTGCGCTCACCTGTGTCACTTCAAGATGGAAGGGAGACCCCAGTGGCCAGCGCGTCCTGCCACCGAGCTAGCACCGGCCGTTGGGCCTAGGCTGGGGTGTTTCAACAATGGAGTGATGGCTTCTCCCAGGCCGCGGCAGCAGGGGGCCTGGAACCCGGCTGGTAAGAGCCAGGGTCCCTCCATCCCTTCCCCCCCCCGCACTATAGGGAACAAGCCCCCTACCGCCAGTTCCTGGAGAAGGGAGCCCGTGGCAGGGGGAGGGGAGGGAAGGGCCCCCCCAAGTTGGCTTGGGAGTGGAGATCCAGTAGAGACAGCCGCTCGCACGTGGCTCCCGCCGCATCTTCATCCCCACCACGCGATTAAAACGAGAGAAAAGGCTTTAATAAGTGGTTTCCTCAGTCCCCAGTGGGAGGCCCTGGGGCCGGCCAGCTCCTGGCTAAATCAGAGGCATGATTATGTGGTGTGAGCTCAGCTGCCCCCAGCCCCGGGGTTAGATCCTCTTCCAGTACAGTTCTGTTTTGGGGACGCCCGCCACGATCTCCGACTCGATCCCGCAGTGGTCCTGCCCTCGCAGGATTTTAAAGAAGCCTGAGGAGGTTGGAAAGAGACAGTCACGCCTGGCCCGGGAAAGAGCCGAGAGGCTCCCTCAGCGTTCCCTCCGATCCCTTTCCCAGCCCTGCGTAGGTTGGTTTTCCCCCCAACCCTGGGTGGAATAAAAACATGCGCCGAGGCAGGTGTGAATGTGCACCACCTTAACACACCAGCAGGGGGCGCTCTGACTCAGCCGGGTGGCTTTGCAATCTCTCCTGAGCAGCAGCACAGCTTAGCGCTAACGTCCCCGGGGGCCTTTCTTACTTTCCAGCCTGGCATCACCCCTCCCGCCCCCGGTTCTAGCCCCCGGCTCGCCTCTGGCTTGCGCCACCCCCAGCAACATCTGTGGAAACACAGGGCAGGCCAGGTGAGGTCTGAGGGCCGGTAGGAGCTGCCGTCCCCTCCCCGCCACCGGCCTGAGCTCTGTCAGAGGAGCTAAAGCCAGGCCTCCTGGGCCACGTGCCGAGCCAGGAACGGAACCCCGCTCTCTGGGCCCCCTGCCCGGTGCCCCAGCCCCAGCTCCCTCTGCCCTCTGGTGTCCTCAATCCAGGGCCCGAAGGCGGCGGAAGCTACTTCCATCTCCCTGGTCCGAGGGGATGGGGCAGCTCAGGCCAGAAGCTCCCCAGCACCCAAGGGACTTGACTTCCCAGGACTCGCACATGCCGCTGGCTGGGTCCCCCTGGAACCTCTTCCTCCTCCTCTTTCGGGGGGAACGGAGGCAGAAACCCCGTTTCAAAGGGGGTCTCGAGGACAGACACGAGATGCTCCGCCACCCTGGGGTGTCTGGAGAGCCCTGCAGGGGACACCCCATCACCCATGTCCTCCCCCAGACGGAGTGCCCAGGGCACAAGCTCATGGACGGTGTCGGGCTTGGCTACCCGCTCAGCTGGCTAGGGGCGGGCGGCCCTGCTACACAAGGAGGCCAGCTGGAGGCCTGCTTCTCAGGTCAAGGACGGGGAGATCAACCCAGGTGGCGGGACATCAAGTCCTCCACAGCCCGTCCCGGCAGCTTACCGCTGTCCCCCCAGTCCGTGTTCCAGGAGTTGGCCGCCAGCCAGTAGGGAGTGCCGTTCTCCACGCCCCAGCCGAGGATCCGGATCGCATGGCCGCCCACCTCGGCGCCGGAGACGTGCTGGTAAACACCTGCCGGGGCGAGGCAACGCCAGGGGAGGCGTCAGACACCCAGGCCGGTCCGGGGCCCCAGGTTCGGACGCCACCGGGGGACTTAGGAACGCATGAAAACGACGCCCGTTCCCCTGCAAGGCCTGAGGGCGGCGGCACCGCAAGGGGGGAAGGAGGCGCGGGGAGGGGGGTGGAGATGAGCTTACAAAATCAGCGTCTTCATAACACACCCGACGTGCGTGACCCTCCCCCCAGCAGGGACCCGAGCTGCCTTCCCTGGGATGGCCCGACACACCGGGGGTGGGCAAAAGGGCCTCCGGGGGCTGAATCTGGCCCGTCAAGCGGGTGGATCTGGTCCGCGGAGGCCTTGCTGCTCCCCTGCCCCCGGGTCAATTAGGGCCTGGGGGAGCGCGAAGCCCCCTTTGCCCTGCCAGGAGCACATGGCACCGCTCACAGGGCGGGGGGGAGCGGAGGAGGCATCCCGTGCTGCCCAGGCCCCATTTGGCCTAAGGGCTGGGGAGCGCTCGAAATCTCCCACGCCAGGGGCATGGGAAACATGGGGGGGGCGGGGGCGGGGCAAAGGCACTCCCTCACCGCCAGACCAATCGTCGTCTGGGGGTGGGGACCTGGAAGTATCTTGGCCCCGCCCCTTCCGCTTGAGGCCCCGCCCCTTCCGCTTGAGGCCCCGCCCCTTCAAAAACTTCCCAAAATAAATAAATAAAATTGCCCGCCCCCGCGACACACGAAGCCCCAAGCCCCAAGGCCGTTCTGGCGGTCTCTGCACACCCCACAGCTGAGCGCCAAAGCAAGCAGCCGCCATTTTCCAGCCCTGCTCGCAGGGGGCCGAGGAAGAGGGGTGTGAACGGGGAGGAAAGGTCGCCCTTTTGAAGGTGCTGACCCCGTTGGTATGGGGTGCCCGGCTTAAGTCTGGTTTCCTGAGGCGCGAAGCGCCCACAACTCCGGGAGGGAGCAGCAGACGCTGGGGCTGAAAGCCTCGGGAAGCCGTGCCTGTGTTCGGCGTTCCAAAAAAATATCAAAGGCTCCCCGTCAAAATGGGGTTGTGAACCCCTGCCTGAGATTTCCCCAATACGAGGCATTGGAAAAAGGTTCAGAAAAAGGCAACAATTGTTAGGGGTTTGGAACGGTGCCCTACGAAGAGATTAAAAAGTAGGGGACTTTTCAGCTTAGAAAAGAGGAGAACTAAGGGGGGGGGGGGGGAATAGGACAGAGGTCCTATAAAATCATGACAGGTGTGGAGAAAGTGAATAAGGAAAAGTTATTTACTTGTTCCCATAACCTAAGGACTAGGGGTCACCAAATAAAATTCATAGGTAGCAGGTTTAAAGCAAACAAAAGCAAGTTTTTCTTCATGCAGAGCACAGTTAACTTGCGGAACTCCTTGCCAGAGGAGGTTGTGCAGACCAGGATTTCAACAGAGTTCAAGAAAGAGCCAGATAAATTCATGGAGGTTAGGTCCATCAATGGCTATTAGCCAGCATGGGTCGGAATGGTGTCCCTAGCCTCTGTCAGGGGCTGGAAATGGGCGATAGGGGAGGGATTAACTTGATGATTCCCTGTTCTGTTCCCTCCCTCTGGGGCCCCTGGCATTGGCCACTGTGGGCAGACAGGACCCTGGGCTGGAGGGACCTTGGGTCTGACCCCGACCAGATGTTCATGATAATCTTCCAAGATGAGGGCCAGGCATGTACCCAAACAGCATCTGCCTTGGGGGATGTGGCGCATTACGTTTGCCCATGACCAGCCTGAAACGTCCTCATAACCCCACCTGGAGAACTTCCCCCCCAACTCCTTGCCCCTCCGGGCACGTCCCTGCCACGCTTACCGGACTTGTACATGAGGAAGTCCTCGTAGACGGAGAACGCGCCCTCCACCGGGCCGTTCTTGTAGATCTCGGCCATTATCTCCTTCTCGCTGCGGGGGACGTTGTACGAGGTGGCGCCTGCAGGGCAGAAGCAGACACGGCTCAGCCGAAGCGAGGGGAACCTGCGTCGCCCCGGGGGGAGCAGCTGTGGATAGCTGCCAGCCTATTCCCAGGGAGCGCGTCTGCCCGGCGCTCCGGGCAGGGCCCCCCCAGCGCTGGAGGGTGTGAAAGTAGCAGCCACGAATGAACTCGCTCTCTTGCTTTGTTTGACGTGAAGCCGCGTCAGACAAGAGCCAATCGGCCCAGCTGGCTCCTGGCAGGGAACGAGCTGCTTCCGCCTCCCCGATTTAACTCTCCCGCCCGGGCCTGGGAAGCCGCCGTCTGCAACAGCAGCAAAAGGCGCGTCCGGTCCCCCTCGGTCCCCGTTTGCCAGGGCAGTGACAGACGCACTTTGAGAGGTGGGACCTTTGGCTTCTTCCAGAGGCGCAATGAGACCGAGCCGCCTGCGAGGCCGAAAGTGGCCAGCACAAGAGAGCAGCGCGTGCCTCAGTTTCACCATCTAGCTGAGCCCCAGTGCTCATGGAGGGCGTTGGAGGGACTTCCCCTGGGGGGTCACGCTGGCAGGCAGGACGCTGACCTCCGTGGATGAGAAACAAGCCCCGTGTGCTTTTAAGCCAGCAGGGGAAGGGGGACTGGAGTCAAGCGCTCCTTGGGAACGGGGCAACTCCCGGAGCCGGCGCCCGCCCTGCTGGGTTGTTTGCCTGCGCAGCGCCACGGGGCAGGGCTGGGTACTGGAGCACGGCACCCGGGTGCTGTCAACGTGAGGGGATGCCAGAGGGAGACCCGGCTGCCGAGGGACGTTCCACCTCGGCACAGGAAGGAGGGTGGGTCTGACGCACCCCTTCCTTGAGGGGATCCATGGGAGGCTCCCCCCGCCCGCCCCGAGTACCTCAGGCCCTGGAACTCCGAAAGCCCCCCGCGAGCCCACAGCCCTGGGTCCCGCACGCGCCTTCCTCTTACCAAAGTGCTTGTCAGTCTCATAGGACGGGGAGTAGCCTGCTTCACAGTGCTGGTCGCACTTGGGGGTGTCCCCTTGCTCCCCAGTGCACGGGGGCCGGGACCCGTTGACGTGGTGCTCGCACGGAGGGATGGAATACGGTCTGCAGCCTGCGGGGTGAGACAGACGGTCAAAGGGCTCCTCCACCTGCCAATCTCTTTCAAACAGGCTTCTCCCCTACAGTCCCCTGCCCACACCCCATCACTACACAGCCCTTTGCCCCAGGGCTGTGCTCTCGAGTCCCTCAGCGCGAAGCGACGCACCAGTATCTTTCGCCGTCGGCCTGGAACGGCCCCCTCTGCAGAGAGCTGTCAGGCCGTTCACTCTGAAACCTAATGATGAGCCAGGTCCCACCAACATTTCCATCCACCAGCAGGGGGCGCAATAGCCAGCCAATGCACTTACGCCACATTCTCCCTCATGCTTCCCTGAAGCCAAGTGCCCCAAACCCAGCTACCAGCACGTCCACCCCCCCCCCCCCCAAGTCTCGCTGGGCTGTCCATAGGGGAGGCCACAGCAAACTTGGAACGACGCTTCGCACGTGTTTTCAGAATGCAGGGAGACTGGACGCTGCTGCAGAACCCAGGGCCCTTCGGAGGGGGGACCACAGGACTGCGCCATCACGCTCCAGAAGCCTCCCGGTGAGCGGGACGGGACGGACTCACGCCCGCTGGCCGGAGCAACCGGCAGAGAAACGGCCGCGCGAGCCAGGTCTCTGGACGGGCCTGGTGCCCCGACGTGCTTCTGCCAGGGCCGTGCGTGACTACCCGCCGGTCCCCGGGGGAGCACTGGCTGCTCTGCAGTGACGAGCGCAGCGCGCGGTAAGGACGTTTGGCGTGCGCAGATACGCGGTGAACATTTGCGGGAGGTTGAGGCAGCAGCCGTAGGGCTCCCCCAAAGCGCAGGGTCTGGGCTGGCCACCCCGAACACTCCTATGGCCAGGCCAGCTCTGGGGCTGACGCATGTGGGGAGAGACGGCCTTCCCAGACCCGTCTCACAAACACGACCCTAGAGTTGCCGTTGGGGCCAGCCGAGGGAGAACGCCGGGAGGTCCCTCGAGGGCAGGAGAGCCCCCTGGACCCGGACGGCCCCCCCAGGCCCAGGCAGGACAGACACCCGGCGTGAGACCCAGTTTGTACGCTCTGTCCCAGCGGCTGCTCCGCCCATGGCCCCTTCAGGCACCTGGGCTGCCCCCGACGGGCTGCGGGGCAAGCCAGGCTCATGCCAGGACCCACCTACAGGCGGGCAAACGATGGGATGTTACCTCAGGAAAGGAGCCGGCACAAGGCCTCCCGCAGGCCTCGGGGTGAGGGGGTTCAGAGCAGAGACGGGCTCCACCACGCAGGCAGCCCTGTGACCGTGGCCCCCCTGGCGGACTTACCCACGTGGGAGTCATAGAGGCCGCCAGACACCAGGCCTTTCTCGGTCCAGAACCGCCACGCGCCGCTGGGATAGCCGCCGTTACACCTGCAAGAGCCACAGGCGCCCGCCAGTCACAATCCTCCCACACAAGCCAGGTCACCTAGCAACACCGGCGCTCGCGCCCTCGAGAGCCAAGACGCTTCGTGCGTGTGGGCGTGCCTTGGGCACCGGCTCCCACATGCCGTCTGGAGACGCCAGGGGCTTGAGGGGGTTACTTGCAGCTGGGGGCTCCCCCCGATGTCTGTGCTTAAAGGAGGGCAGCAAAACGCAGCTCCTGTTTACAGAGGGGAAACTGAGGCACAGAAAGGGGAAGTGACTCACACCCCTGGTCTCAGAGCTGAAAGCAGGTCTCAAGCCCCCAGGAAGTTCTCTGGCCATAGGCTGCCCTGCCTCCTCGCCGGCCACCTGCAGCTGCTGCCTGTGTGGCCTTTTCCTCTTCCTCAGGTGCACCGCAAGCCAAGTGCTGCACCAAGGGAAGGCCAAGAGATCCTAGGCCATGCAGCAGGCAGGGACTGCAGGGAACCCAGGAGTCCTGCCTCCCTAGCTCCTGGTCTAACAGGCAGGGACGGCTTGGTGCTGAGGGGAGACAGGGAAATTCATTACCCCACGGGTGCTGTGAGACCCTGGTCCTGCCGACCCCCACCCCATGCTTAGCTCAACCACTGCAGCCCAGGGGAGGGTGAAGACCTGTTTATAATATGGAGAGATAACTGTCTCAGAGCTAGAAGGGACCTCGAGAGGTCATCGAGTCCAGTCCCCTGCCCTCACGGCAGGACCAAGCACCAAGCACCATCCCTGACAGATTTTCCCCAGATCCTGAAATGACCCCCTCAGGAATTGAACTCACAACCCTGGGTTTAGCAGGCTAGTGCTCAAACCACTCAGCTATCCCTCCCCCCCTTACTTGTGAGTAAAGGCCTTACACGTGAGCCCCTTCTCGGGCAGGGTCTCCACGCCGGCCGCTGAAGGGACGCGCCGCCCCGGCCGGAGGGATTTCGCATTTCTGCCAACGGTCCCGTTTGGAGACGGGTCACTGGCCAGCATGGCTGGGCCCAACACGGACGCTTCCACTCCTAAACGAAGAGCCGGAACGCATCCCACTTCGGCCACAGCTCCGGCGCAGGGAGCCGGCAAGTCCAGCCCAGGGATGTCACAGTGTAGCTGTTTAAAACGGGTAACCAAGCGGTTACCCGAATGGCTACAGGCAGCTCAGGTCCGGCTCCCAGGGAGCCGCCTACCGTCCTCATCATACTGTGTACATAGTTGGGATTACGTTTTCCTATGTGCTTCACTTTACATAGATCAACATTCAATTTCATTGGCCATGTTCTTGCCCAGTTACTTAGTCTGCTGAGATCTTTTTGAAGCTCTTCACAATCTGCTTGGGTCTTAACGAGCGTGAGCAATTTGGTGTCATCTGCAAATTTTGCCACCTCCTTGTTGATCCCTTTCTCTAGATCATTTATGAATAAGTTGAATAGGATGGGTCCCAGGACTGACCCTTGGGGGACCCCACTAGTTACCTCTCTCCACTCGGAAAACTGACCAGTGATTCCTACCCTTTGTTTCCTGTCTTTTAACCGGTTACCAGTCCATGAAAGGACCTTCCCTCTTATCCCATGACAACTTACTTTGGTGAGGACCTTGTCGAAGGCTTTCTAGAAATCTAAGTACACTACATCCACTGGATCCCCCTTGTCCACATGTTTGTTGACCCTCTGAAAGAACTCTAGCAGATTAGTAAGGCAGGATTTCCCTTTTCAGAAACCATGTTGACTTTCCTCCAACAAATTATATTCATCCATGTCTCTGACAATTTTATTCTTTACTATAGTTTCAACTAATTTGCCCGGTACTGACATTAGATTTACTGGTCTGTAATTGCCAGGATCGCCTCTAGAGCCCTTTTTAAATACTGGCGTCACATTAGCTATCTTCCAGTCATTAGGTACGAAAGCCGATTTAAAGGCTACGTTACAAACCACAGTTAATAGTTTCGCAATTTCCCATTTGAGGGCTCCTTTAGCATCTCGATCATCCAAGGGCCCCATTGGTTGTTTAGCCGGCTTCCTGCTTCTGATGTACTTAAACATTTTGCTATTACTTTTTGAGTTTTTGGCTAGCTGCTCTTCAAGCTCCTTTTTGGTTTTTCTTATTATAGTTTTACACAATTTGACAAAGTTTATGCTCCTTTCTATTTTCCTCACTAGGATTTGACTTCCACTTTTTAAAAGATGTCTTTTTCTCTCACTGCTTCTTTTACTTGATTGTTAAGCCACGATGGCACCTTTTTGGTTCTCTTACTGTGTTTTTTAATTTGGGGTATACATTTAAGTTGGGCCTCTATTATGGTGTCTTCGAAAAGTTTCCATGCATCTTGCAGAGATTTTACTTTTGTCACTTATCAGAGGGGTAGCCGTGTTAGTCTGGATCTGCAAAAGCGACAAGGAGTCCTGTGGCACCTTATAGACTAACAGATGTATTGGAGCATAAGCTTTCGTGGGAAAAGACCCACTTCGTCAGATGCATGTAAATTTCCAGAGGCAGGTAACTTGAAGACAAGCCCAAGAAAGAAACCAACAGAACACCACTGGTCATCTCCTCAGCTAAAACCTCTCCAATGCATCATCAGTGATCTACAACCCATCCCGGACAATGATCCCTCACTTTCACAGGCCTCGGGAGGCAGGCCAGTCCTTGCCCACAGACAACCCGCCAACCTGAAGCAAATTCTCACCAGCAACTACACACCGCACCACAGTAACTAACTCAGGAACCAATCCCTGCAACAAACCTCGGTGCCAACTCTGCCCTCATATCTACACCAGCGACACCATCACAGGACCTAACCAGATTAGCCACAACATCACTGGCTCATTCACGCGCACATCTACCAATGTAATATACGCCATCATGTGCCAGCAATGACCCTCTGCTATATACGTCGGCCAAACTGGACAGTCCCTACGTAAAAGAATCAATGGACACAAATCAGCTATTAGGAATGGCAACATACAAAACCCTGTAGGGGAACACTTCAATCTCCCTGGACACACAGTAGCAGATTTAAAAGGAGCCATCCTGCAGCAAAAAAAAACTTCAAGACCAGACTTCAAAGAGAAACTGCTGAGCTACAGTTCATCTGCAAATTTGATACCATCCGTTTAGGATTAAACAAAGACTGAGAATGGCTAGTGTGACGGCACGTTGGGGTTCCCCAGTCTCCTGCAGCCCCGGAATGGCACGAACCGACTTCACCAGGGTGGTTTATTGCTTCTCCACCATACAGCACAGCACAGATGTAATCTGGTTACAGGAACTGGGGCTAAGAGGCCTCAGTGCCCCCCTTGAGATAGGGGAATCCCAGCCCCCTCCCCAGTTCCTTCTCCCCTGCTTTCCAGCCAGGAACTAACTCCCTCTCCTCCAGCCCTGCCCCCCAGCCAGGGCAGCATTCTACCTCCCTTTGTTTCTCCCCATGGGGGGCCGCAGGTCAGACAGGTTTTTGAGTCACCTTTGCATAATGAGGTTTTCCCTGCTGGGTCTTGCTCCAGACAGCAGAGGTCACCACAGCCCAGCAAGTACCCCCACTACGTCACAGCTAGCCACTTACAAAAGCAGTTTCTCCTCTCTTGGTATTCACACCTCCACATCAGCTGCTAGAAGTGGGCCTCGCCCTCCTTGACTGAATTAACCTCGTTATCTCTAGCCTGATTGTGGCCGGCATATTTATAGCTGCCTCTGGAAATTTCCACTGCATGCATCTGACGAAGTGGGTCTTTGCCCACGAAGCTTATGCTCCAATAGATCTGTTAGTCTATAAGGTGCCACAGGACTCCTTGTCGCTTTTAAATTTGTCACTGTACCTTTTAACTTCTGTTTAACTTCCTCATTTTTGTGTAGTTCCCCTTTCTGCAATTAAATGCCAGTGTTGGGCTGCTGAGGGGTTTTTCCCACCACAGGGATGTTAAATTTTATCACATCATGGCCACTATTTCCAAGCGGGCCAGTTATAGTCACCTCCTGACCCAGATCCTGTGCTCCACTTAGGACTAAATCAAGAACTGCTTCTGCCTTGGGGGTTCCAGAACCAGCTGCTCCAAGAAGCAGTCATTTAATGTCTCAAGAAATTTTATCTCTGCATCCCGTCCTGAGGTGACAGGTACCCAGTCAATACGGGGACAGTTGAAATCCCCTATTGTTTTTATTATTGTGGAGTTTTTTAATTTGATAGTCTCTCTAATCTCCCTTCGCATTTCATAGTCACTATCACGGTCCTGATCAGGTGGTCGATAATAGATCCCTACAGTTATATTCTTATTATTGGAGCATGGAATTACTATCCAATGGGCTTAAACTGCAGCAAGGGAGGTTTAGGTTGGACATTAGGAAAAAGTTCCTAACTGTCAGGGTGGTGAAACACTGGAATAAATTGCCCAGGGAGGTTGTGGAATCCCCATCTCTGGAGATATTTAAGAGCAGGTTAGATAAATGTCTGTCAGGGATGGTCTAGACAGTATTTGGTCCTGCCATGAGGGCAGGGGACTGGACTCGATGACCTCTCGAGGTCCCTTCCAGTCCTAGTGTTCTATGATTCTATCCATAGAGATTCTATGGAACATTTTGGCTCATTTAAGATTTTTACTTCATCTGATTCTACATTTTCTTTCACGTATAGTGCCACTCTCCCACCAGCATGACCTGCTATGTCCTTCCGATGTATTTTGTACCTGGGTAGGACTGTCCCCCATTGATTGTCCTCATTCCACCAAGTCTCTGTGATGCCTTTTGTATCAATATCCTCCTTTAAAACTAGGCACTCCAGTTCACCCATTTTCCTATTTAGACTTCTAGCACTGGCATATAAGCACTTCAATAATTTGTCACGATTGATCTGCCATTCCCTGATGTGTTAGACTCTTTCGTTTGATTCTCATTTGATCGGACCCATACTCCCATCACCTCCGCCTGACTAGAACTTAGAGCATCTCTATTCATAGACCCTCCCCCAAGAGATGCCTGTCCAATCCATGCGCTTCTCCGCACCAGTTGGCTTTCCCCCAGTCCTTAGTTTCAAAACTGCTCTGTGACCTTTTTAAATGTGACGTGTCAGCAGTCTGGCTCCATTTTGATGTAGGTGGAGCCCATCCTTTTTGTATAGGTGTTCCCTATCCCAAAAGTTTCCCCAGTTCCTAATAGGCTGCAGAGGGTCTGAACTCCCCGGTGTGCCTGCTTCCGTGTCCGCGTCTTAGCGTCCAGGGGTCTGTGCCGCTCAGAGGCACAGCGGGTACCGAAAACTGAAACTGAACTGGGAGAAGCCAGACATTTCCGCAGTGGGGGGTTTGAGATCTTTAAATTGCGGGGAGCGTAAACCCAGCAGGGCTGTGTCCTGGGTTTGCCCTCTGCCCCTCGTGGGCCACCCAGGGAACGCCGCTACGGAGCGGAGGTCTCCCTTTCCCGGCCTGGGGGCCACGCCGAGTGGTGACGTTTATCGATCCCAGGCTGGAGAGTCCAGGGAGGTCCACGCAGGGCGTGGTTTGTGGCGCGCACCACGCTGGAGCTGCTCACCCCATCCCACATTCGAAGCCACAGCAAGACAGCAGATCTTCCGCCGAGATTTCCACGTTCATCTTGCCGTTGGTGTGCACGCAGACTCGGTCCGAAATGGCCTCCACGGCCCCGAAGGCCTACAACAAACAAGCCCCCCGAGGGGGGAGAGCGTCACGCACCCTCCCGGAGGAGAGGAGGGGCCCGCGTGTTTGCTGCCAAGGAGACACGCAATTGGACCAGGCACTTGGGGAATTTGTTCCCACTGTGCGGCTTGCTAGCTGGGCCCCAGGGGCGCGTGGGCAAGGCTGAGCTAAGCAGGAAGGACGGACGTTTTTCCCAGTCTGCAAATTGAGCCCTCAGTGTCGAGAGCCAAGTGCAGGGGGCTGGGAAGTTTGCTACAGGTCGGACCTCCCTGGTCTGGCACCCTCAGGACCTGACCAGTCCCAGATGAAGGGAATTTGCCGGATCAGGGGAGGTCTCCTGCCACCAGTCCCCCAGCCCCGCTAACTCTCCCTGCTCTTTGGTCCAGGAATATCCAGGATCCGGACCAGAATGTCCTGGTGGAGGAGGTACGGTCTGTAGAACCAGCAGCAGGGCCGCGGGTCGCTGCGCCGGGCTGCCTAGCAGTGCACGTCTCCCTCCCGGAGTTTGGAGAGGCTAAAGCTTTGGATCTAGCTGGCTCTGGCAGCGCTGCCCTGGCGCAGCCGCAGCTCTGACTGCAGGCCCCCCCTCGGACAGCCCCCTCCTCTTACCCAGCAAGAGCCACAAGAGCCCTGGTCACGGATCTCGTTGATGGTTGGACAATTTGGCCACTGCTTCCGGGAGTCAAAGCTGTCCGGCAAGTTGAGGTCTCCAGCAAACTCCGCCCTGGGAGGGAAGACGACAGGTTACGGGGGGGGGACTGCGGCCAGGTTCGCAAACTCAGCGCTCGCCAGCAAGCTCTTAAGCTGGAACACGTAGACAGCCGCTGATGAGGTGGGGCCAGGGCACAAGAGTCCCAGCGCAGGACGGGGCAGGCCACGGTACAGCAGAGCCCACCTAACTAGGTTTGGGGCCACATGAGAGCAAACTCGGATACTCCCAAGCATAGGAAGGTGCCAGCCCCATGTAGCAGCCACAAGTGAGGTCTCCCGCCTTCGGACTGGCGCACACACGGCGCGCTGGAAAGTAGGGATGTGAAAACCCGTTTCGTTGGTTAACGAGTTCAATATCCCGGGAAACGCGACGTGGAACTGATTAACCGATTAAGAGGGCAGCAGGTGGGGGGCCCTGCCAGCCCCGTGTGGGGAGCACCCCTCTCCCCGCAGCAGGCTGCTCCCAGGTCTGGGAACTGGTTCCTGTGCACATCCCTACTGGAAAGACGGTTCTACTGGCGTTTGAGACACAGATCAAGGCCTGAAGAGGCCACTCATCCGGCCTCCTGGAAACCCAAGGCTGGAAGACTCCACCACGGATTCCCGTATCCAGCCCATAAAGCTGGCTGGACGCTGGCTGTGTAAACACACGCAGGGGCGCGAAAGCCCCGGACTGGGCATCCGTTCTGGTTCCATTCCCTGCACGGCCCAACTCCCTGTAGGATGCTGGACGAGTTGCTTCGCTTCAGTTCCCTTCCCATACGATACAGGGACCCCGCTTCAGTTCCCTTCCCGTACGATACAGGGACCCCGCTTCAGTTCCCTTCCCGTACGATACAGGGACCCGAGAGCTCAGAGCGCTGGAGACGGAGGCACAGAAGGATGAGGATTATGGAGGCTTGGACAGAGAAGGGAGGTTGTGGAATCTCCATCCCTGGAGATATTTCAGAGCAGGTTGGACAGACACCGGTCAGGGATGGTCTAGATGGTGCTTGGTCCTGCCGTGGGGGCAGGGGACTGGACTCGAGGACTCTCGAGGTCCCTTCCCATTCTAGTGTTCCAGGATTCTCAGCTGGCCCCCGCGATTCAACTTGGAATCTCTCCCAAACTGCCCAACGCTGGCACATCGCAAGCGACACGGGAGGTAGCTGGCAGCCCCCGGAACACAGGAAAGATAAGGGGAGCCCAGAGGTAAGGAGGCAGGGGGGAGCCTCCAGTGGCGTAGTGGACAAGCAACATGCCTCCGGAGCCAGAGGTTGAGGGCTCAAGCCCCGCCCGCCCTGGAGGCAGCCACCCCAGCTCACAGAGGGATGTAGCTGGCTCCCCTCCAAGGAAGTGCAGGGCAAGGTGGTGCTGACGGAGCAGGTGGCCAAGGGTTGAAGCCAGCAAGGCCTCTCCATGCTCTCGTGGGGGACCAGCTGGCCGTGGCCAGGAGGAAGAGGGCGACATGAAGCACTGGAGCAGTTTCCAGCCCCAACGCCTCCCCTCCTGCCCCACAATTCATGCTCAGCCCCAAAGGAACAAGCCCCCCAGCGTGGGTCCCCGCCCCTTCCCCAGCACCCACCTGACTGGCAGCTTGGGCCCATGCAGGAAGGTGCCACACAGCTGCTTCACGTAACTCAAGTCGGCGTTGCGGAAATTGTGCCCAGCCTGGGGAGAGGAGACGGAACCTAAAAACCTGCCAAAAACCTGCCACGGCAGAGCATGTCCCCCAGCCAAGTGTCTGAAGGGCTCTTGCCAGTGAGGGAGGGGCTCAAACACCAACACAACACCCCCTGGTGCTACCCAGGGGCCTCTCCAGCCTGCAGGAGCACCGCACCGCACCGCACGGCCTTCAGTGCATCTCAGCGCTCCCATGAAGAAGGGGCCTGTCACCCCCTCACCCTTTACAGACGGGAAACTGAGGCCCACTCCTGGGATCTGGGTTTTGTCTGCCACTGAGAAAAGCTCCAAATCCAAGTCGTAGGCTCACACATCACCCCTTACCGGAGTCACACGCTAGGGGCATGTCAGCAGTACAGTACAAGTTAGGGGTGTGACTCCCAGCTCCTGGTCACAGCAGACGCGCAGCTTGGCCACGCCCAGGATAAGCCTGCAACACCACCGGCAGACAGACAGACTGGCTACGTGCCTACACTGGGACTTTTCAGCTTGGGAAAGAGGAGGCTAAGGGGGGGGGTAGGAGAGAGTCTGTACAATGACGACTGGGGTGGAAAAAGTGAATAAGGAAAAGTTATTGACTTGTTCCCATAACATAAGAACTAAGGGTCACCCAATGACATGAATAGGCAGCAGGTTTAAAACAGATGAAAGGAAGTTTTTCCTTCATGCAGGGCACAGTTAACTTGTGGAACTCCTTGCCAGAGGAGGTTGTGAAGACCAGGGATTTATCAAGGTTTAAAAAAAAAAAGCTGGATACATTCATGGAGGTTAGGTCCATCAATGGTTATTAGCCAGGCTGGGTAGGACTCGTGTCCCTAGCCTCTGTTTGTCAGAAGCTGAGCATGGGTGAGAGGGGAGGGACCTTGGAAAGTGACTCCTTCTGGGGCACCTGACACTGTGGGCAGACAGGACTCTGAGGGTATGTCTACACTACCCCCCTAGGCCCCCTAGGCCCCTAGGCTTCCTAATCCGAACTATCTAGTCCGTGCCGCGTGTAGCCGCGCGGCACGGGGTTCGCACTAGCTGGCTTTTAAAAATGGCAGCACCGGCTTTATGCTAATGAAGCCCGGGAAATTCAAATCCCGGGCTTCATTAGCAAGTTCGGTATGCATATATTACCCCCCTAGTTCGAACTAGGGGGGTAGTGTAGACATACCCTGAGCTAGTTGGACCTTTGGTCTGACCCAGTCTGGCCGCTCGGATGTCCATTAACGTCTCTCCCCGTGCGACTCGCTGAGCTCACACGAGTACGTCCATGTGAGCTGGGAGTCACACCCAGCTCACCATGGAGACGGCGCCAAAGGGAGCCTGGTAACACAAGCAGGGAAGATTCAGACACCCACGTGACTGTCCCTTGGGTCCCTTTCATTCCCATCCCAGCACCGTTAGCCTATCACTCCCCTCCCTGCCTGTGCAACCTGGTGCCAACCCGCCCTCATGCAGGAAGTCTGGCCTGACGGCTCCCAGGCGCTGGGTGTGCGCGGCTAGCGGACGGCTTGCCCAGCCCTCTCATTACAGCCACTGCTCTGCGGCGGGCACGTTCCTGGCCCAGATTCAGCAGCAGCAATGCGGAGTGGCAGGGGGCTAATTGGGAGTGGGGCCAGAGCCACTGGCTGCCACCGCTCCCCCCACCCCCGCCCGGGGACCATAGAATAGTCGAGTAACCGAGAAGAATTCACACGGTTACTCGACTATTCAATTAACCGAGATTTAACATCCCTATTCCTAACCCCAGCGGCCAGCCGCTAACGAAACCCACAGCCCCAGCTGGCAACCTCCCTGGCGGCAAATCTGACTCGACACCGCTCTCTGGGCTCTGCAAGGCGGTCCCCTAAGCCAGGGCTGGAACATGCTTGCACGCAGGGGCGGGCGGGCAGGATGGGTGTCATCCCCAGGGACAGGCACAGGGCCACTGCTTTCCGCCTGCCACCAGCACGGCGCATGCAAAGAGCAAAGCGTCGCGACTCACCTGCCACGTAGTGTTCAGCTTGTTGATGTAGTTGACCAAGTCGGGCGAGAGGGGAGCGAAGTGGGGGACGCTGCGGGCGCTCGCGAGGGCCACCAGGACACACAGGGCAGCGACGGACGGCCACATCTTGGCCAGGGAGCAGGACCCCACCTGGAAAGAGAGCCGCACGTCAGCCACGCCTGGCACACCGCTCACGCCTCCCCAACGGCGTTCTTCCTGGCAAGGACGCGGAGGGACAGGCGCCAGGCACCGGTCGGCCGAGCCGGCCACGCGGTTAGAACGCGCACCCCAAGAGAGCAGAAAAGGATGTTGCAGGTAGAGGCCCCGTGCTGCTGTGTTAAGACTCACAGCGTCTCCCCGGCCACGCAGAGATGCCCAAACCTGCGCTCAGGTTGGGGGCAGGGAGCCAAGCAATTTGCCGGTTCTCTGGGACGCACAAGGATCAGCGTGAAAGCAGCGGCCTCCTCTTTTCACGAGAAGAGAGGCAACAGGACTGCCCCAAATCCGGACGCCAACCCAGACGGACAGCCCCATGCTCGATGGCGCATCGGTTCGCCGGTGCTGTACCCTCTGAACCAGGGCCCCAGCACGGCACCCTGGGCTGCTGGCGATGGCCTCTGAGGTCCGATTTTGTGTCATGACAGCCCTGCCCACACTTGGGAATTTCAGCAGCAGCAGGAAACCGTGGCTGAAATCCCCTAGCACAGGCAGGGCTTAAAAAAGCCTTTTCGTAAGAGACGGAGAGGCAACCTCTGGGTGCCTTAGGAAGATCCCAGCTACGGAAATCCCAGTATCAGAGGGGTAGCCGTGTCAGTCTGGATCTGCAAAAGTGGCAAGGAGTCCTGTGGCACGCATCTGAGGAAGTGGGTCTTTGCCCACGAAAGCTTATGCTCCAACACATCCGTTAGTCTATACGGTGCCACAGGACTCCTCGTCGCTTTTGGAAATCCCATTGTTTACCAGACTCCCTCTCTCAAAACAAACACACAAACACACACTTTAATTAGCCACATTATTCTTTGCCTCCAGTACAGTGCGGCGGGGCACTGGTGAACTGTCCCCTGTTCCACCCCAGAGGTAGCTGCAGCGACGCTGGCTTGGCCTTTTTGGTACCTCGCAAGGAACACACAATGCTGCGCCTAATTCCAGGGCACAGTCCAGGCAAGGAATCTCATGCCTGTACCTGCACGCCCTGGCCAGACAGACTGAAAACTGCAGCAGAGACGCACCCGTAGACAGGCAGCCACCCGCGGCCGGCTGACTTGGACTCAGTCCAGGAGGCTGTTTACCGGTTGTGCAGACATCTGGGATCAGATTGCTGCTCGGCTGGCCTTTCCCACCTCAAGGGGCCCTAAACGCCAGGCTCCAGTCCAAACAGCTGCACTGCAATTCAACAGCCCCTTAACTGCAGGCTTTTAACGATGGTGTAGACACACCCTCGACGCTGCTGCAATTGATGTTCCGGAGTTCGATTGAGCGAGTCTAGTCAAGGCCTGCTAAATCCAACTCAGAGGGCACCCCTGTCGGGGGACTGGCCGGTGCTCCTGCTTGTGCAAGGAGTAATTAACGTAGCTGGAGTTGCGCATCTTGATTTGATCTTCCCTTTTATGCAGGCCTGGGGTCAGCGGCCTGCCCAGCAGCGTTAGAGGTGCCGAGGCATCCTTTCCACAGACGCTGTTCTAGTGAAGGGCATTCCCAGAGCATCGATTTCCACCTCCCACATAAGACTAAGTTCCCAGACACTTGCCAACAGAGGCATCCTACTTTCTGCTGAAGACGGACGGGAGCCAGCGCAGTGGGCAGCTGGGTGATCTTTACGGCTAACGTTACTCCGGCCCTTGCTGGAGTTTACACATACTTTTCTTGGGGGCGGGGGGAGAAAGAGGTGTTAAGAACTCCCCTGGAAGAGAAGTTTGACTTAGTCAACGTTCTCACCCTCCAGTCTAACCCTCTTCCAGCATTGCCAGGGAAACGAGGTGTCTAAGCGCCGTTTCAGAGAAGTCTGATGTTTCCGAGGCTGCCCCTAGATGACATTCTTGTTTGCGGTTTTCAGTCACGTTTTTTCTGTACAGCAAACATCTTTCTCCCCGCACCCTTTCTGCCTACACACAGAGGGGAAACTGACTAACATGGAGGAAGGGTGTGGGTGGAGGGACAGTGAAACTGACGTACACTGTCAAATACAAAAATGATAGCAACAGACAGAATAGTCTGTTTTCCTCTCCCCCCTTGTAGCTCTCAGGCGCTTGGGAATGACTTGCGGGGACCCGGCAGACACTGGTGGAACTTTTCAGCTGAGAACACCCCCTTCATTGGGGTTGGAATAGTGGAGTCGATTAACTGATAAGCAAAAGCTTATAGGTTAATGCTTAAACGACACGTCCCTTCCCCACCCTTTGCCAGTACATTTTTTAGTAGGTTGGCCAGCAGCCCAGCTCAGTCCTGGACCTCAGTCCAGGACCTACGCCCGCTGCAGCTCTGCATTTAAAGTGTATTAGGAGCCAGGTGGGCAGACAGCCCGGCTCAGGGAGTTCAGTTGTGTGCCCCCCACCCATCCTCACCCCAGGACAGGGGTTGCTACCACCCTGCCCTGTATCACAGGCAGCAGCAGAGTTGCCGAGGTCTCCCCAGGAGTGGGGCTGGAGCACACTAGCAGCCAGCCCCGCCCCTGAGGACTATAGAATAGTCGAGTAACCGATAAGAATTCATAAGATTAATCAACTATTGAATTAACCGATATTCAACATCCCTGCCCTTCATTACACACCGTTAACGGGATTAAACAAGAGGCTAGTCTGTACGAATCTTACCCAGTGCCCAGAAAGGAGCCAGCGGTATTATGGAGCAATCCTCATCCTTCCCTTTTAGATTATACCACAAGGGAGAGGAAACGCAGCGATTCGAAACCCACCGCCGCTCCCGGTAGCCACTGAAGATGCAACATTCACTTCCCTCCATCCTCTGTCCCCCTCCCTCCTCCCAAAACCCACCTTATACAAAAAGGATCGAGACCTTGAGCGTGGGGGATACTTTGACCAAATCTTTGAGATTATGTACGTGTGATCTGGTGCTGCGCCGTGCAATGAGCCTCTATTAATGTTGCACCAAGGTCACACAGCTACACCGAGTTCCTGGAGAGCTAGCTGCTAACTATTGAGATTTTCAGCCGTTACCTAATTACCCGCTTTTTAAAATCTTTAACGCCAGCTGCCTCCTCCAACCTCCACTTGCAGCCTGCATACGGCGGCCCTTGTCTAACCACAGGAGGAATTCAAAGCGGGACGGAAGCGGTAAGGCTCAACAAAATGTTAGGTCTTTGAAGAGTCGACACCAGTATAGTGACACAATATGGCGGCGAACTTCCTATGCAGAAGAAAAATGCTGCTTTAAACCATCATAAATGGAACAAGCCCAGAAACAATTTTCTTCCCTTGACCAAAAACCCTTCCCTTTTTTTTTTAAAGTAGTTCTACTTTCACACCGCACTGTATCGGATTTGCTTTTTCGGTCTGCGCTGCTGCCTGAGTGCATACTGTCCGCTCTACACGAGGCCTGTGGCCGACGGATCAGTGTGCAATGCTTGTGTTCGTAACTCTGAGGTTCTATTCTTTGCTACCCCTTCTCTGGCGAGTGATGCTGAATACAACAGCGAGCTACACAGGGCTCATTTCTACCCACCTCCGCTCACCCTCGTGAAGCACCAAGGGAGCTGCCTCATATGCCAGATCTGCTGTTAATCGATAAGCATTTCAACGTATTCATTTTAGCAGAAACTTTCAGCAAGCCTGCAATGCTGTCATTAGGTTTCAGAGTGAACATGCACTGAGCCTTAATATACACATATTCAGCTTATTATCCTGTGACTCAAGTAGCCATATAGGTCAGTGGAAAGTGAGCCTCTCACTAGCAAGTCATTTTATACTTGCTCACCACTAACGTAAGAGGCTAGGCCACATGGGGTAACAGTGAATCACAACCCGATGGCTTTCTTCAGTCACAAGGGCTAAAATCTGAAGCCAAATATCAAATTCTGCTGAATCTTAGCTTCTACGATGGGTCACAAACACATGCAGAAGGCTGCTCCAACCTGGGAAGCGATTCACAGTTTTCCTGGGTGGCAGGGTTTGGCCAGGCCAGTATGTGCCATGTAGGCTAGCAGACATTGTCTGGACTAAGGATGTAAAGGACTACTTGACTACTCGCTCCCCGCTGCCCCGATGAGATAGAGGCAGTGAGGCAGAAGAAGAGGGGGGTACTTAAAAGCGGCAGCGCCGCACAGATCTCGGGATCAGATCCCAGGCTCCATACTGCACTGCCGCTTTGAAATGCCACGCAGAGCCCAGGATCAGCTGGGGACTCTGGGCTCTGCGCGGCATTTCGAAGCAGCAGCGCCGCTTGGAGCCCGGGTTCAGCTGGCTCCGTGCCAGCTTTGAAACATACGAGAGCCCCCAGCTTC
This sequence comes from Pelodiscus sinensis, assembly GCF_049634645.1. Taxonomy (NCBI): domain Eukaryota; kingdom Metazoa; phylum Chordata; order Testudines; family Trionychidae; genus Pelodiscus; species Pelodiscus sinensis. The sequence goes on along the minus strand of NC_134713.1, from coordinate 2,352,935 downwards.
CCCCTGGCCCGGGGCTCCATGCGGAAATTCCATCCGCGACTCGACTAGCCAACGAACCGCTATGTAACGTCCCTGGCTCGGACGCGGTGGGATGTCGCGCCATTCTACAGAAGCGCTGCCGGAACAAGCCAACTCTTGCTGAATTCTTAGCTGAAAGAGACTCCGTCTGAGAGCCAGACTGTCCAAGGGCGCCCACTGTGCATGCAGCCTGGGCTAGCGTTTCGAGAGCTCCTCTCCCACTCCAGGCCCTGATCGCGTTACTGAACGCGCCGAGCGCAGAGCTCTTTGGAAGACGGGTCCTAGAGCCCAGAGCACGTCTGTTAGCTCAGAACGGGGGCGGGGACCTTTTTTGGGTGGGGGGCTGCTGACCCATGGAGGTTTAAAAGTCAATTGGCCGCACACCACGTCGCTGACATGGCCCAACTGAGAAGCAGACAGACACTCCCCATGTTCCCCTCGCACACCAGAGCCTGGAGGGGCCTGGGCGGGGGCCCAGAAATGAGGGGTTCAGTGTGCGGGAGGGTGCAGGAGAGGCCTGGGGTTCGGAGGGCAGGTGCTGGAGGGAGATGGGGGGGGGCATATCTGGGTGGGAGGGACGTACGTGGATCCATGTCCCCTGATGCTCCCAGGCACCGCCCCCTGCTGCTCCTATTGGCCATGATTACGGCCAATGGGAGCGGCGAGGGAAAAGCCTCCAGAGCTGGGGGGGGGGCGCGCACAGAGCCATTTCCAATCCCCTGCCTGGCAGAGCCCGGATGTTGGATCCAGCCCCAGGCTTGCCTGACTCCTGCCCGTGAGGCTCAGGGCCCCCCAGGCGGGAGCTGGCACTCCAGCCCTGCAGGGGATCACAGGAGGTGCACAGGGCTGGACCCTTCTGCAGAGGGGGGAAGCCCTGAGCATCAGAGGCCAGATCTGAGCAACCTGGGGGCTGGATGCAGCCCCTGGGCCTTAGATTCACCCCCCCCCCGAACTAAAACTTGGTTCTAATCTAATATTCCCGCTGCTGTCTGAGCGGGTAACTGACCGGCTGCAGCGAGAGGAGGGCAGTGCTGTGCCCTCGGCAAGAGGGTCAGGAGACGCGCCTGGCCTGCGTCCGGCACTTCCGATCTCAACGCTCTCTGGAAACGGTGGGATTGTGTTCTCAGGCGGTGGGGCAGGGAACGGGAACGCTGCCGCGTTTCAGGCCTCGCAGCCAGCACTGTACAGATTCTGCAACCTGAGACACCGAGACCTCTCCACTGAGCCAGAACCAAACACAGGCTCTCCGCGCTTCACCGCCGGCCTTCGCCAGAGCGCCGGGCAGGCTCCAACCCCCCCGACACGTCCGTTACTCGTTCGGCGAAGCCGTCAAGGGCTTCCCACGGCCGGCTGGGCGAGTAAGAGGCAGCCCGAGTGTCTCGGAGCGAGGAGACGCTGCTGCTGCGAAGTTGCACACAAGAATCCAGGAGCTGAACGTTGGCCAAGGGGGCGACAAACGGAGCCTTCCCCGCCCGCTCCCACCAGGCTAGCTGGGGGCACAAGGGTTCCCCAGAGGTTTTAACCGTGCTCAAGGGGAGAGGCAGGAGATAGCTAAGCATCCATTTCTGTGCTCTATTCCCCCCACCCCTCATCAAGCTGGGCACGGCTGGATGACGTGCACGGTGGGGCCCGGGCAGCTCACTGCAGGGAGTTACCAGATTCAGCTGGCTTCTGCCCATGTCATTCCCCCCCCCACGAAAAAAATCCTACATCCCAAGTCCATCCATCACCAAGTTGGTGATGGGTGACCTGGGGGGAGGCCAGGCTTGAGACCTCGACCTGTGGCTCCCGAGGCGGGTACCTTGCCCACTGCGCCACTCCCTAACATCCCTACATTCTGGGCCCCCCTTATCCGTCCTATGTCCCAATGGTGCCAGGTCCGTCCATCACCAAGTTGACGGTGGCTGCCCGGGGGCGGGACACACGACTGAGCTCCTGGACCCGGCATGAGCTAGAACTGAGCTGGGCTGCTGGCCAGCCTGCTAAAAAGGGGGGGAGGGGGGGAGAGAAATGTGTGTCTTCTACAGCAGTGTTTCCCAAAGTGTGGTCCGCAGCCCAGTACCGGTCCTTAGAAAAATTATTGCGCACAATCCTATTAATTTGTGAGATGAGGTAGCAGCAGCCCACTCCGCTGAGCGCGGTGGTACAGCCCTCTTAGGAGACAGCCTGCCGCCGCGGCATCTCTGCCGGGCATGCGCCCAGGGGGCAGGGCTAGATCCGGCGGGCGCTAGGACCCAGAACAGGGGGAGAAGGCTGTGCGCACCGACGCAGAACGCTCGGCACCGGACATAGCCGGGGGAGCGAGTGTCAGCCGATAAAGTAGCCGGGGTTGGAGCCAGGAGGGCAGAACAACCCACCGGGGCCAGCAACACACTGTATTTGCATATTCATCATTTGCTTAATGAATACGCAAATGAATGTTACCGGTCCTCCAAAAGCTTGTGAATGGGTTTACTGGTCCCCAGTATCCAACAGATTGGGAACCGCTGGTCTATCGCATTAACCCATCAGCTTTCCCTTATCGGTTAATCGACTCTACTCTTACATCCCTACCGTGCAGCCCATCAAAGCCCTGGACGGTTCCCCAAGGGCACCGCTGATTCCAAGCACGCAAGCGCAGTCAGCAAGAGCGCTTTCTCCCGAGAGACCGACTTTACGTGGGCCATGCAGCCCGCTGAGACGGGGGAGGGTCTCTCGTCTCGGTTTGCCCATGGCCGGATTACATAGGGGAGTGACTGCCAGCATTCTGCCCTGCCCCTGTCCCTTCCTCCTCTCCGCAGCAGCTGATCGGCTCATCTTGCATCAGTTGCACCGCCTCCTTGCGAGCCGGAAACGCACAGCCTGCATCTGGGGTGGAAGCCCTGACAAGGTCGGGGGTGTCCCGCACACAGCGCTACACAAAGCTTCGGACGAGCCTGTTCAACACACTACTCCTCCTCAGCAGGATTGCAACATGGTCGCGCCCTGTTTACAGCCAGGGAAACGGAGTTTCGGAGCAGCTAACTCCGAGAGAACGCCGCCATGCAGATCGGCTCTCCTGTTCTGCTTGGACTTCGTCCCAAACCATCTTTTAAAAAGCCAGGTCGCGCGCTCTGCAGCGGTCGTGCTTTGCGCAAGCCAGCTAAGTAGGCTGCACCCGGCCTTTATGCCGTTCGTGCAGGGCCAGACGCAAGCGGCAACAGACGCCGCTGGAGGTTTTACAGATAAGTCCCAGGGCAGCAGTGGATTTTTCCTGCAAGTTTCTTGCTACAAGATAGCATTAGAAGAAAGTGACCCACAGGCTATTTAACCCTTGCAAGTCCTGTGCAACTGCGGATGTCCCAAATTGTGACCCGCATAGGCGAGGACGGAGGAAAGACCTGGCATAAACCATCAAAAGGGTTCGCATCACATTTGAAAAGGGGGTTTGGGCTCCTACGTTTTGGAGTGTCTAAACATTTCACCCCTTGTCTTAGGACGGCCAGCTCTGTACGAGATGCGCCCTGCTTTACAATAGTGGCATCGGATGTATATGCTCCCCTTACCACCAGATCTATGAACTCTTACAGTACATGCAAGAAAGGATTAATGCAGCGTTTCTCAAATTGTGGGTCCTGACCCCCGGGGGTGGGGGGTCGTGAGCAACTTAGAGGAGGATCGCAAACAAACTAGATGTGGGGGGGTCGTGAGCAACTGAGAGGGGGGTTGCAGTATCACCAGTTTGAAAACCCCCGGCTTAATGGACACCAATCAGATGGTAACACACAGAAACCAGTTGGGGAACATTTTAACTTGCCCAGGGCCCCTACTAATGGGTCTAGAAGTGGCTCCACTATTACAAACCAGCTGGAATGAGAAGCAGAACTTGGTTTCATTTACAAGCTTGACACCTGTAATCAGGGTCTGAACAAAAACCTGACCTGGATGAAACAAAAGACAGAACTACGTAGCATTTTACAGACTAACAAGATGGTTTATTAGGGGATGAGCTTTCCTGGGCCAGACCCACTTCCTCCGATCAATTGTGGAAGAAAATCGGCATGAGCATAGATGCCAAAGGGATACAATCAAAAAAGTGAACACATTTAACATTGACAAATCAGAGTTTAGAACAGAGGGGGGGTGAGGAGGGAAGGTTAGTGGCTATGAGATAATGATATTAGGGGTGATAATTGGAGAAGCTATCTTCTGGATAGGCCACTACATTCCGCACCCTAACGACATCAAAAGCCAAGTACTGGGTACTTAGGGCCTGCTCGATTAGCCTCATTTATCAGGGACAGTAATTTACAAGAATTTTTTCCTACAATTTTTTTTCCTTCTCTTTCCCTCCCCATCCCCCCTCTCTTTCTCGGCTATTTATTTGTCCCCCCTAGACCCGTTACTCCATTCATCCGAAGCGGGTTGTGCCCACGAAAGCTCATAAGACCATCGCTGTGTTTTGTTAGTCTCCAAGGTGCTGCAGAACTAGTCATTGGGTTTTTTAAGTGACCACAGTACAAATACAGAGGAGCTCCTCCATGGATTTAAACGGCTAGATCCTCTGTCGGCAAAGAAAGCCTTCAGACTGGGAAAGATCCTGAGGCCGGATTCTGCAAAGGAGCCAAAGTAGAACGGGGAGTTGAGAATTTCACCATTCGGCTCGAGAGGCCCCAAAGCAAGAACCTCACATTAAAACACACAATTCAGGCCCGAGGGGAACCAAACGGCTCAACACCAACCGGACCCGGCAGACTCCGAGGCGGCTCCCCTGGCTTTCAACCCTGATCATGCGTTTAAGGAGAGTCAGAAGCCTCCAAGGTGGAAGTGAAATAACCACTTCTGTTAAGGACGCTTCAGACATGTGACCCAGGGTTTCATTTCCCGTAATACTGTCCAATTCGAAATCAGAAGCCTCTATGAGCTGAAGACAGGAACAAATATTTGGACCCAGGAACTAGTCTTCAATGACCAAGTGTACCTTTGTAGCATTTCTGTCCACCAAACCCTAGCTCAGTGGTTCTCAAACTTCTCAGAATCATGCCCGAGGGGAACCAAAACTGTTTGTGTTGTAAGCAAAACTCATGAAGTCATTCTGCCGCTCTACTCTGCACTAGTTAGGCCTCAGCTGGAGTACTGTGTCCAGTTCTGGGCGCCACATTTCAAGAAAGATGTGGAGAAATTGGAAAGGGTACAGAGAAGAGCGACAAGAATGATTAAAGGTTTAGAGAACATGACCTATGAAGCCAGGCTTCATGAACTGGGCTTGTTTAGTTTGGAAAAAAGAAGATTAAGGGGGGACATGATAGCGGTTTTCAAATATCTAAAAGGGTGTCACAAGGAGGAAGGAGAAAATTTGTTCCTCTTGGTTTCTGAGGACAGGACAAGGAGTAATGGGCTTAAAGTGCAGCAGGGGAGGTTTAGATTGGACATTAGGAAAAAATTCCTAACTGTCAGGATGGTCAAATATTGGAATAAATTGCCAAGGGAGGTGGTGGAATCTCCCTCTCTGGAGATATTTAAGAACAGGTTGGATAGACATCTGTCAGGGATGGTGTAGACGGAGCTTGGTCCTGCCTTGAGGGCAGGGGGCTGGACTCGATGACCTCTTGAGGTCCCTTCCAGTCCTATTATTCTATGATTCTATGCCCCCCCTTTTTGATTTTTGAGAAACCCTCACGCCTGCCCCCCCCCCAAAAAAAAACCCAGCAGCGAAACTTGTTAAGAGGGGGAACAAAGAGAAGAACTGACCGAGACAGAAAAATATAAATAGCAGCAAAACTTGGAGTGGGGGGGAGGGACCTGACTGGGGGGGGTTGGGCGCAGAGCTGGGTCACCTCGTGCCCCTCCTGGAATTTCTTCATGCCCCCCCAAAGGGGGTGCACCCCTCCTCCCCCCTCCCCCAGTTTGGGAATCCATGTGGGCCTAGCCTTTGTATGTCTGGAAATTGGTGACAGAAAAGGGATCGCGTGAGGATTACCTGTTGGGTTCCCTCCCTCTGGGGCACCTGGAATTGGCCACTGTTGGCAGACAGGACACAGAGCTGGATGGATCGTTGTTCTGACCCAGCCTGGCCGTTCTTATGTTCATATTTCAACTAGCTCCCCAACTGACAAGAAGATTTGGAAAGTGAAGACAAATCCAAGTGTATTATCCCTGCCTAGCCAGGCCAAAGGAGGGAGTCAATGACTCCTGCGTGTCATGCTAGAGATTTAGAGAACTGAAAAATGCATGTCCCACCCCCCTATGGCTGTACCACTCGGAGAAGACACACCTCTCTCCACCCGCCACAAAAGCGTATGCCTGGAAGACCCATCCAAAAAAAAAATCAACTCTGTTCCCATTTGGAGCCATTATCACAACAACCTTAGATGCTGGAGTTTTAGCAATTCACCCACGAGATACAACCAGAAAACTTTCCCACGACAGAGGGTGGGAAAGTTCACAGCAGAAACGAGACACCCCGGCTCCTGATTCTGTCCCTGCCTCTGACCCATGGCAGTTGAGCCAGTGGTTTAGTTTAGCCATCCGTAGGCAGACGCAAAGCTCGCCCTCAGCAGGCAGAAAACATGTTTATACCCTTGATCAAGAGGTGGAGATAAATCATTCTAATGTCGGAGATGAAATACAATCCCAAACTGACCGTTTTGGTTTATTTGCACAGGAACTGGAAAATAAAGCCTGCTCTCTCCCAAAAGGACTTTATTTGTCCCAAACCCCACAAATCTGAACTTTGCCCCCTCAATTGCGTTAGCTGCCAATGCTTCGGACAGGACACTGACGTCACCACAAGCAGCATATACACAAAGAAACCGGACTGTGCTTGCTTAGCTGTTAGTCTCTCATTCTGTTCTAAAGCAGCTACCAAGCCCGATGTATTGTATCCGTTACTGGATCAGCGCCAAAGGTTAATGGTTTTCAACACACCAGCCAGAGCACCCATTCTTCTCCGGGAACAGGGTGAGTTTCCCTGTTACAGAGGCTAGAAAGTTAGCAAAAATACTTGCAAAATCTGATGCCACTTCGGGATGTAAGTGACTAATCAACTATCCGATAAACAAAAGCTTCGTCAGATAGTTGACAAGCTAGTCGACTAATCGCTCCTCCCCACTTCACTGCCTCTATCAGAAAGAGGCAGCAAGGGGGTGCAGGGATGAGGAGGGAGTGCGGGGGGCAGCCGGCCTAAAAGCTGGCTCCTCCCAGCTCCACCTCACTGGGAAGGGGTAGGGGTGCAGCGGCGGCACCCCACCTTTGAAATGTACAAGTGTCTCCGTGGGGGCTTTTGTACATTTCAAAGCAGAAGCGCCGCATGGAGCCGGGGGACTCAAGAGACCCCCTGCTGGCCCTGGGCTCCATGCACATTTCAAAGATTGGAACACGTACAAGAGACCCTACTGGGGCTCTTGTACATTTCGAAAGTGGAACGCCACACAGCACTTCCACCTTTGAAATGGAGCAACAGCCAGGTGGCTCTTGCTTCATTTCAAACGGAAGCACCCTTATCGACTCAAATAGTCGATGGAAATTCCATCGACTATTCGATTAGCTGATTAATCAGCCACTCCTAGTGCTTTGTCTAAAAGAGAGCGAGGCTGCTTTGTGTGGTGTTAAGAAGCTGCTTCTCTTTCAAACGGCTTCTTTCACTAGGGCTGTTGACAAAAGAAGTTCCACTCCAGATTCTAGGTGCCAGTAGTACAAACTGGAAAGCTTGCAAAAGAAATGCCCTCACGTCTGTAGCAAAATGCAGGACAATGTAGCACTTTAAAGACTAACAAGATGGTTTATTAGATGATGAGCTTTCGTGGGCCAGACCCACTTCCTCAGATCAAATAGTGGATATATACCATATATACCAAAGGATACAATTAAAAAAAAATGAACACATATGAAAAGGCCAAATCACATTGCAGAACAGGAGGGGGATGCAGGGAGGGGGGAGGAAGGAAGGTAAGTGTCTGTGAATTGATGATATTAGAGGTGGGATATCTGTGTGTGTGTTCCCTGCCTTGAGGTGTTTTAGCAGGTTGTCCCCCCCTTTGGGGTTCTGTATTTCACACACATGCATACACAAGGCTGTGTGTGTTTTAAACAAACGTTGTAAGCCACCTCAACTCTGAGAAAGAGAGGCGGAGTAAAAATATTTCAAATAAATTAAACACATTAATTAAGGAGAGCTGTGCAGTAACTCAAGGCTCCGGAAGCGATATTCCTTGGGTAAGAATGGAGACTGCCTCTTTCCAGTCTGTTGATCCGGGTCCCCTCAGGCCCCACATCTTAAGAAAACCTGAACACTGAAGCATGTGACTCTAGAAACTCCATCCTGCAGCAGCAGTTAGGGGAGTTCTGGTTTAAGAGATGCAATTCTGGGCTCCAGCAAGGCCCCAGATGTCTGGCGACACTGATGTTTGCTTGTTCCCCCCCCCCCCCCACCGCCTTCCTCCAAAGTTAAGTAGCTTCCAAGCGAGTTCAGCTCAAGCGGTTTCATAAGCTGTTGGAGCCTTGGCCTAGAAGAAGTGCCCCTGTGGTCTGAGCAGCTTTCGGGGAGCAGAATCATGAGCTGACCCCGTTCTCAGGCTGGGTCTGCACTGCAGGTTTTGCAGACACAGCTACACCCGTCAGGTGTGATCATTGACAGATGCATCGGGGCCAGCAAGAGCCCCTAGTGTTAGGCACGGTTCTCACTAATCACAGTGATGCTTTACCGGTGTAGTTCATTTAGCTTGCGGGGGCGAGGGGGGGGGGGGGGAGACGAGGTTGCCCTATAGGTCCTAAGCCCAGCTTTGCCAGTATAGCAGTGTCCATGCCAGAAGCATGCTGCCAGCATGTCAGCAAGAGCACGCCGAACGTAGATTTAGTTTTCGGCACCGATTGGCATTTTTGGCAAAGTCACCCTGGGATAGTGAAGTCTCACGTTCCCGCCAAGAAGATCCCTGTGTTTGGGATGCATCAGCCCCAAAAGATGCTGCATTATTCATAGAATCACAGACCTAGAAGGGACCTCGAGAGGTCAAGTCCAGTCCCCTGCCCTCATGGGCTTCCAAGGGTTGGATCCAGCCTGCCAAGTGATGCTCCCTCCACCCTCAGGCCAATCAGGTCCTGGGGGCAGGAGCACACAAAGTCTCCTCCCACCCTGGAAGGGGCTCAGCACTTAAAGTCAACCACCAGCTGCTGCTCAGCTGATGGGTGACTGAGCACAGCACCCCTTGCAGGGTGGGGGCAGGGAGCGAGAGACATCACATGCTCCCCCTCCTGAGGCCTTGATTGACCGGGGGCGGGGGGGGGGGGGGGAGAGAGACACGGACATGCAAAGTCTCCTCCCACCACAGAAGTGCCCTGTCCCCGCCCCTTCTGGGGTGGCCCAGGGCCACTTAAAAAAATTCTGAAGTGGCCCCCGGTCAAAAACGATTGCCCACCCCTGGTCTAGACCATCCCTGACAGGTGTCTGTCTAACCTGCTCTGAAATATCTCCAGGGATGGGGATTCCACAACCTCCCTGGGCAATTTATTCCAGTGTTTCACCACCCAGACAGGCAGGAAGTTTTTCCTAATGTCCAACCTAAACCTCCCTTGCTGCAGTTTCAGCCCCTTGCTTCTTGTCCTGTCCTCAGAGGCCAAGGGGAACAATTTTTCCTCCCTCCTCCTTTGACACCTATTGATCTGCTGTGCACAGTCAATTTGGGACTGCCCAGAGGGCCCTTCTTAGCAGCTCCTATGATAGACTGAAAACACACCACCCATCCGGTGTTTAACCCTCCCTTTCCTCGGGCCTCGTCGACGTTCCGGGATAACTGGATTCGTGCTAGCCCCAATAGGCAGAGGTGCCACAGGGGGGTCACCTGGGTGGTCCAACACATCCCTGGGCACTAGGGTCTTTGTACCACGGCAACTACAGCAGTGACTGAAGGCCCCATATGGGCCTGGCTTCAAATTATGCCACTTTTTAATAGCGGGATTCCTGCAGCAGGGCAGACCTAACTCCAGGGGCAGAAACTGCACAGCTGCCATCCCTGGGCATGTCCCATTGGCTGCAGAAAGTGTTTTGGCTGCTCACTCTTCCAGCACAAAGCAGCAGCCACCCCTTTCAGCCCACACCCGGTGGGAGTAATGCCAAGGCCGTGGGCACGTGAAGGTAATTAAAAAGGGGCGGGAGGAGCAGTGAGGTTCCCTGCTCAGTGCAAGTGAACTCTCTTAAAGAGACAAGATAACCAGTATCTGCCAGAGTGGAGTCTCCAAATTGGAACCGGGTTTTACTGCACCAGACTGGAAAGTGGACTTCCACCCTGCTTTACAAGCAGCACTGATATTTAGCAACGGGGGAGACGGGCAGTTCGGTCAGGCTGCTAGATTTGGATACGGGACAAGGAGCAGAAGGTCAAGTGACCACACACAAGAGGGGACTTTGGTTTGGAAGCAGCACCCTCCTGGGCGAGGCTAGCAGAGCCCCGCCCGGCAGAAGCAGGTTCAGCTACCATGGGAACCACTCTCCTCAGGTTCCTTCCAAAAGGACAGCTTCGCGTGTGAGCACCAAAAGGAGCGGGTTGCATTTATAAGCAAGGCGCTCGGCCAGTATCAACCTCAGCAAAAACAATCAGGTACAGCTCTTATGATTTTTTTACTAATACCAAATGTTCCTTTTTACAGGGTAAGATTTTCAGAAGCCACACTAGAGGGGGGGGATTCATTGCTGGAGTTTCACTCTGGAAGTTTCTGCTGCTGCAGTTTTGGGTTTAGTTTATTGATCTTTCCACCATCTTGCTGCCAGAAAACAACACTCAAAACAGAGGAATCTAACTGAAGGCCACCGAATTAAAAAAAAAAAACCCATAAATTCCGCTCCCTACATTTCCTCTTCCTTGGGCTGCCCAGTTTGCAAATTTAGGAGGCATCCGAACTTACTCCCTGCCCATCCACAACCTAGTCACATGGCGCTGGTCCCTCCAGAATCAGAATTCATAACACACATCACACGGTGTCCCTGCAAGCTCGGGATGTGGCCAAGGTCCCCCTCCCCTGCAAGGTTTTTAGATGTCACACTCCCATTGAAATTAATGCAAATTTGGAGCCAAAATTCCTGTGAGGAGGTGGGCTGAGATGCTGGATCCCCTAGAAGAGCACTGCAGCTACTCGGTAACTCCGAGAAGCAGGCTCAAAGGGACAGGCCCAAGGTCACCCCAGACGTGCCCAGCAGAGATAAGAATTTGACTCCTATATCCAGAATTTCAGTTCTACAAGCCCATGAGGCTGCAGTTCGCTGGCAGGACACAGAATTGCTTTTTGGCCGAGAGCTGCTCCTAAAAACCCCCGGAAAACCCTGCCACAGGCCAACACCGAACTCGCGAGGGGAATGACTTTGTGCGGCACGTCCCCAGCCACCCATCAAGCCTGCTGTGAGAAAGTCGCCTCCCGTAACCACAACACAGGCTGGGCCGTACCTCTGAGCTCAGCGCCGGGAAGCGGTTATGCAGGCTCCGGAGCAGAGGGGCGACTCCAGCGCCGCAGACACTGCCTGGACACCGGCGGGGATCCGGATTCGCAGATCAGCTGGAAAAAGGAAGAGGTGGTGAGAGGCCAGGCCTGCGCCAACCCCCCCCCCCCTCGCATTTCCTGGCAGGGGGGGGGGGGGGCACAATCTGAGCCGACTTCCCCAGGCTCTGGGCTTTTCCCACCTGGGAGAGGGAGGGACAGGAGAGGGGTTTTCCCCACCCCTCCGCCACTTCCAAACATCTCCCCCCCCCCCCCGCCCCAGCAGCTCTCTCCTGCCCCCTCCCCCACTGGGTCTCCCCCCCAACCCCATCCCCCACGGCCAGCCCAGGAACCCCACAGCCCCCCGCTCGGCCCCAGATCCCCCAGGGCCCCCCTTCTGCCCCAGCTCCCCCCCCCAGGGCCCCCCTTCTGCCCCAGCGCCCCCCCCAGGGCCCCCCTTCTGCCCCAGCGCCCCCCCCAGGGCCCCCCTTCTGCCCCAGCGCCCCCCAGAGCCCCCCCTTCTGCCCCAGCGCCCCCCCAGGGCCCCCCTTCTGCCCCAGCGCCCCCCAGAGCCCCCCTTCTGCCCCAGCGCCCCCCCAGGGCCCCCCTTCTGCCCCAGCTCGGCCCCCCCAGGACCCCCCCTTCTGCCCCAGCGCCCCCCCAGGGCCCCCCTTCTGCCCCAGCTCGGCCCCCCCAGAGCCCCCCCCTTCTGCCCCAGCGCCCCCCCCAGAGCCCCCCCTTCTGCCCCAGCTCCCCGGTGACCGGCCGCCCCTCACCCGATCCGAGCCCCTCGCTCCGCCGCCCCGCGCCGCCGCCCGGCTCCTTATGAGCCGCCCCGCCCGGCGCTGACTCAGCCCCGACTCCTCCCGCTGCAGCAGCGCCTGACCCCGCAGCAGGCTCGGTCATGTGATTGCCCCCCCCCGCCGAGTCATGTGACCGTACCCCCCCCCCCCCCCCCGCGAGTCATATGACGGCGGCCACTGCCCGAGCTCTGCGGGGCGCGTCAGCTGCCAGCTGCCCTAAGGCTGCATCCCTGCACCCCCCCCCGGGGCCCCGCAATGGTGCGTCCCTGCACCCCCCCCAGACTCCGCAATGGTGTGTCCCTGCACCCCCCCGCGGGCCCCGCAATGGTGCGTCCCTGTACCCCCCCAGGGCCCCGCAATGGTGCGTCCCTGCACCCCCCCCCGGGGCCCCGCAATGGTGCGTCCCTGCACCCCCCCAGACTCCGCAATGGTGCGTCCCTGCACCCCCCCAGACTCCGCAATGATGCGTCCCTGTACCCCCCCAGGGCCCCGCAATGGTGCGTCCCTGCACCCCCCCCCCCCGGGGCCCCGCAATGGTGCGTCCCTGCACCCCCCCCCGGGGCCCCGCAATGGTGCGTCCCTGCACCCCCCCCCCCGGGGCCCCGCAATGGTGCGTCCCTGCACCCCCCCAGACTCCGCAATGGTGCGTCCCTGCACCCCCCCCCCCGGGGCCCCGCAATGGTGCGTCCCTGCACCCCCCCCGGGGCCCCGCAATGGTGTGTCCCTGCACCCCCCACTACCCCCCCTCTAGGCCCTGCAATGGTGCATCCCAGCTACCCCCCCCCCACCTGCCCCCTCTCCAAGCCCCGCAGCGGGCCTGGCTGTGGTTGATGCAGTGCCCCCGCTGTTACCCCATTTCCCAGGCCCCCGCCTTGCCTTTGCCCCAGGCCAGGAGCAAGTTCCCATTGAGTCTTGCAGCCCTGGGTCCCCACCGCAGCCCATCTCCCCTGCCTGCCCCCCAGGCCAGAGCCGGCCCCGGCTTGCATGCCCTGAGACAGTCCCGAGCACAGCCGGGCATCTGACAGTCACTGATGCGGTGGGTCGCCTGGGGCGTTGCCACATCGCGCAGTGTTGGGCCGGCCTTCGGCAACTCGCCCCCGGTACGCTCGGATGTTGGTGCCCTGACTCCTGGGGGTGCAGCGATGCCCCTGTACCCTAGCCCCATTGGTACCCTCCACTGGCTCTGGCTCCTACGGGCAGCCCACCTCCCTTGGCCCCCTGAACTCCTGGATGGTGCCCTGTTGGCCCCAACCCCTGCTCTGTGGCCCTTTCAACCCTAACTCCAGCACCTCCTTCCTGTTATCAGATTTGCCCAATACTCTGGGGTATGCTCATTTATCAGGGATACCCTTATGGGACTGGGGGAAGGTTAACAGTTCTATCAGTGTGCTGTTGGTGCTTACTTGGGCTCTCATATGGAGCTGAATTCTCCCTGCTGCCAATTCCCCCTCCCACTGGAGCTCTCCTGCAGGAACTAGGTTCCTCAGGACGGGGTTCTTCCCACCTTGGCAACACACACAGACACTCACACACACTAGTCAGAGCACGTCTGAGAGGACTGGGTACTCAGCACTCACAAGCTGACCCCCTCATATGTCCCTGGACTCAGCTGGCTGGGTTTCACAGCAATGCCACACTGCACCCTCATGTGCCTTTGGACTCCGTGGGCTGGATTAAACAGCACTTTAAGCTGCCATCCTCATAAGCCCCCAGGTTCAGCACCCCTTATCCCCACTTTCACACCACAGTCATTCACTGGTAAACCACACGATGAGCAAACCCCACAGGATTTTGGGCACTACAGGGATCTTTTGCTTGGGTACAAGAAGCGTTGTTGCAGAGCGAATGGGGAAGCCAAAACAACACCCCTTAAGGAAGAGTGAGCAAAAGAGAAAGAAAGAGAGAGAAGCAACCAGCTTAACAATGAAAGTGATTTATTTCTGAGTAGTGAATAGATATCAAACAGTTACAATATTAAATCTAACAATTACAATATTAAATCTAAATTGAAGCTGATTACACATGTTAGGTAACCATATAACAGTTTACACAGGGCAGGGTCAGGAGGCTATGCTTAGAGAGATAGTTGAGAGAGAGAGAGAGAGAGAGAGAGCTCACCACTCCACGGAGCTTGCACTGATCGGGGTTCCCAGATGATGATGGTAGCCGGGGGTCCAGAGGGCAGGAGAGAAGCAGGACAGAGCCCCCAGCACGAGCAGACAGGAGATGAAGAAGTCTCAATGGAACTGATGCAGTTTAAGTCCAGGTATCAGAACAGTTTTCTTGGGGCAAGGATAGGAGTTTTTATAGGGATAGTTCAAAGAGAAAGAGGAGAGACAATAGAGACTGATCACCCCTGGTTATGGGTGATGTTCCTTGAACGAGCTCACAATGCAACTAGGCAGTTTCAGTATTTTGGATGTCAATAGGATCGTTACTAGAATTGGTCTGATAATGACTAATCTAGGTGTGAGCAGGCCTGGGTTCATTAGCATCTGGAGCAGGGATTTCCCATCAGGCAGTGCTTCTCTGCTTTCGGTGTCCCATAGTTCACTGCGGTTCCTGCCTTGGAAGAGCTGCTCTCCATTCTGTATGCTAATGAGATGTCCCTCTGTTCCATCTTTAATGTAAATGAGGCTGGGGTGTTTCCTTAATTGTATCACCCTTGTCTGAAGCAGTTTAGGTGTGTCTTCCCTGGCCTTTTCTTTGCTTTGTCTTTGATTCTAGCAGAGGCCTGAGGGAGGGGGATGGTTTTCCATGAATGTCACTCCCTGACTCCCCAAGAGCACAAGGCTGACAGGCGACCATGTTCTGGTTCCCCAAGAATCATAGAGCTGGTGGGTAACATTCCTGCACCCTACTCCTAACTCCCTCCTGTCCCCAGTGCACCCCAACCCCTGCCCCTCCTGTGCCCCTAACCTCTGCACTCCCCTCTTGCACCTCCACCCCCGTACACCACCCCCTGCTCCCTTCTGCACTCCTAACCTCTGCCCATCCCTGCACCCCTATCCTGAGCCCAAACTGATCCGAGGGGGCTGAGAGGGGGAAGCCAAGTCCCCCTGCACCCAGGTCGCTTTCCCTGCCAGGGCTGCATAAGGGGAGTGCAGGGAGCAGCTCCTGATGCCTCCCGGAATACCCCAACAGAAACGGGGCCAATGAAAGATTTGCCTCCTCTACCATGTCTTTCTAAGCAAGGCTGCCACTTCAGAGGAATGTAAAATCCTGATGAATCATTTAACCGGTTATTGACCATTTACCCGTTCCCATCCCTGTTGGAAACTAACGGTTTTCATTCAACATTCGTAATGATTAAAAAGGTTTCTAGGTAGGCCCCGGGCACGTGGCATTTGGAGGGGGGCGCCGGCCTCAGGCACGTGGCACTTGGAGGGGGGCGCCAGCCCCGGGCATGTGGCACTTGGGGGGGCGCCGGCCTCAGGCACGTGGCACTTGGAGGGGGGCCCCGGGCATGTGGCACTTGGGGGGGGCGCCGGCCCCGGGCTCGCGGTGCTTGGGGGGGGCGCCAGCCCCGGGCTCGCGGCGCTTGGGGGGGGGTGCCGGCCCAGGGCGCACAAGTGTCCCTGCCCTCTGGTGCCCGGCGGGCGAACGGCCACACCCCCTGGCGCCCGGCAGCCTCCAGTGATTGGGGACCACTGCACCAAAGGGACAGGGGTGGAGGAGAGACCATTGCCAGGGGGCCAAGCACAGACAATGAGGAAAAGAGCAGGAGGGGAGAGGAGGTGTCAGTGGGAGGGGGACAGGGTGATGCTGGGAGGGGAGAGGGTAAGAGCATTGGGGGCTAGAGGGGTGAGGGGAGGTGCTGGGAGAAGGCTTGAAAGAAGGGGTGGGCATGGGGAAGGCAGGGATGGAGCAAGGCATGTGTGAGGGCACAGAGGGGCAGGAGGAGAATAGGGACAGAGGGTGGTGAGGGGTGGGCATCAGGGAAAAATGGAGCAAAGGGGGCAGGGGAAGTGAGGGAAGGGGGAGGCACCAGGAGGGTGCAGGGGATTCTGGGCAGACACCTGCCCAGTGGAGGGACCACCATCAGAGGAGAGACACAGGGCAGGTTTGTAGAGGGAGGTGTTAGAAGAGGGGATGAGGAGGGGTAGCTCACATGATCAGAGTGGGACTACTGGAGAAGTGGGCATGGTGGGGAGAGAAGGGCTGGTGGGGGGGGCAGGTTGCAGGAGGGCTGAGGACAGTGAGAAGAGCAGGAGTCAGGACAGCAGAGGAGGGTGAGGAGTCGGGGGGCAGCAGGCACCGGGGAGCTGACATGGCAGCAGAGGGAAAAGGTCGAGGTTTAAAAATATTTCTTAATAACGTGGGTGGCACATCCAAACAAGCCACATGAACTCAGGACTGGTGCACAACACAAAATTCATTTTGCTCATGTGAGGAACCTCTTAGGCTATGTCTACACTGGTTGTTTCTTGTGCAAGAACACGTCCACTCTTCCATGTGCGAGCTGTGCTTTTGCACAAGAGCCTCTATGGCAGTGTGGACACTCTTGTCCAAGAAAGTGCCGATGGCCATTTTAGCCATAGGGTTTTCTTGCTCAAGAAATTCATGTTGCCTGTCTACACTGGCCTCTTGCGCAATAATAGTTGCTCAAAAGGGCTTATTCCTGAGTGGGAGCATCGTAGTTCTCGTGGAAGAAGCCCTGATTTCGTACATGAGAACGTCAGTGTACTTGCGCAAGAACACACGGCCAGTGTAGACAGGCAGCAAATTTTTGCGCAAGAGCGGCCGCTTTGGTGCAAGATCGAGCCAGTGTAGACACAGCCAAGGGGAGGGAGGAAGGCAGAGGCAGGGAATCAGCACTGGCTCAGCATGTCTGCATGGTTTGGGGGAAGGTGCAGGAAACTGAGCTCAGCTGGGTTGCAGAGTGGGGAGGTCTGGGGAGCTGGGCTGTGGGGTGGGGTGGGGGGTGTGTGTGTGGGAGCTCAGAGCTCAGTTTGGCTGCAGGAGGAGGGAGGTGCCGGGAACCGGGGCTGGACTCAAGGGGAGGGAGGGACGGAATCGGCTCTTGGCTCAGCAGTTTTGTGGGGCTTGGGGGAGGTGCAGGGAAACGGGACTCAGCTGTGCTGTGGGGGAGGCATGCAGGGAACCAGTGCAGGGCTCAGCTGGGCTGAGGTGGATGGGGGAGGGCATGCAGAACAGACGGGCAGCTCAGCTGGGCTGGGAGGGGCTGCAGGGAACTGGTGCTGCGCTCCCTTGGAGTGTGAGGGATGGTTTTGGGGGAAGTGCAGGGAACCAGCAGGGGTGGGCAGCTTAGTTCGATTGCAGGGGATAGAGGTGCAAAGAAGCCTAGTGGGGAAGGGGGAGGGACCAGGAGCCCTGAAATGACCTCCCCTGGTCCAAAAATCCCTCATCTGGGACCAGTCAGGTCTAGAGGGTGCCAGATCAGGGAGGTCCAACTCCTACCCAAGTCCCCTCCTCACACCCTCCCTCGTAGCCAGACACCCTACATCCAGCCTGCTTCTGCACCCTACCTACCACCCGGACCTTGTCCCCTTCCGCCCCCCAGCTCCCTCCCAGATCCTGCACCCCATCCCGCTCCTTGGCAGCCCTGCCATCCACCCTAGCACTGCCCTGGCCCCAGCACCTTGCCTCACACACCAGGACTCAGCACTGCCCTGGCCCCGGCCCCAGCACCCTGCCATCCACGCTAGCACCCAGCAGCACCCTGTTCCTTGTCCCAGCACCCTGCCAGTCACTCTAGTGCCCTGCAGGACCATGTCCCTGACCCCAGCACCCTGCCACCTGCCTGTCCCAGCACCTTGCCCCAGCACCCCGCCACCTGAGCCAGCATCCTTCCACCCAGCAGCACCCTCTCCCCAGCACCCACTAGCACCCTGTCCCCTACCCCCACCAGCACATTTGGGACCACATTAGTGAGGCTTGGGGGTTTTGGGAGGAGCTTTTTTTTGTTTTTTTGCATCACACTTGTGTGTCCCCAACTGACTTTTCTGTGGGTCAGTGACCTTTGACTCAAAACAGGTTCCTCACCCCTCTCACATATAAAGGCAATGCTAAAACCTTTTGAGTTTGACAGAATATTTTATTTAAAAATGAAGCCAGGCCAACAAGCCCCCAATTGGGACCAAACCCCCATTTCACTGCAGCATCATAACACTCCTGCACCACCTGACCCCAAATCTGAGCCTATCATACACTGGAACCCCCGTCCTGAGCCTCTTACATCCCCACACTCCTGCATCCCCACAGCCTCAGTCTCTGCCACAACATTCCTCCACCATCCACACATCACAAATCTGTGTCCTGAGCCCATCATACTCACAACCTTATTGCCCTGAGTCCCTCACATATCCAGCCCAAACTCCTGCACCCTCATATCCACAAGCCCTGGCTGCTCAGCACCCCAACCTTCCACCTGCATGTCACGTTGCTGGATCTTGAAGGGAGCAGCCAGATCCCTGATGCACCCATAGGTGGGGGTGTTGGCCCCAAAAATGGTATAGGAGGGGGCCATGTGAGGTATTGAATAGAAGCTTATTATTTGATAATCCTATGTACGCTGTTCATGTGTTTGTATAATGTGTGTGTGTGCAATTATTAGCATGTACTTGTGTGGACACTGAAGATTTCCCTGCATGTGGTTAAGCATTGGGCAGGGCCGAGCCTGTGGACATGCTAATTACCTGTGGAACAATGGCTCTCAATGGGCCAAAGACACACCCAAAGAATGGGGGCTGTCACCTGAGAGCAGCCAGCAGGAAACACAGAGATTGGCCTCTGTCCAGGTGACTTGCTGCATACAAGAAGAGGCCAGGGAGGGGGTATAAAGAGGCCATGTGGTCGATGCCATTTTGTTCTCAGCTCAGCACTTCATCCCAGAGGCAGCATTGCAGGGATTGAAGAGCCCGGAAGACCTGTGAACCCATCCTGATCGTAGGATGTGCAATAAGAACTTTTAAACCAGCAGCTGCAACATCTCTGCTAGAGCCTGCATCGAGAACTGGGAGATTCGGTGCATGTAACGTACTGTACTTTAATAACCTTACTCTCATGCTTTTCTTTCTTGTAATAATAAACCTTTAGATGTTAGATGCTAAAGGATTGGCTCAGCGTGATTTGTGGGTAAGGTCCAGAGGGTAAATTGACCAGGGATCTGTGGCTGGTTTCTTGGAACCGGACAGAACTTGTTCGGGGTAGGTGGGATTGGGTGCTAGGACCCCCCACCTGTGTATGAGGCCCGGGGCCATCTGGGGCACGGATATTGCTGGGGTGTCGGAGGGGTTTTGCTCAGGAGGCTTCAGGCAGGCTGCTGAAGCGCTCTGTGAGACTGGTTTGTGGCCTGTTTGGAGAGGTCGCCAGTCAGGGGGACTGTAAGGAGCCCCGGATTTGAGCAATTCGCCCTGAGCGGACGCCCTCAGCTGTGCCCAGACACGGCCCGGTCTGTCACACTGCACCCAACACTCCCCAGCCTAGAGCCCCCTCCCACAGTCAACAGCCCCTTCTCCTGCATCCAAATTCCCTCCCAGAGCTTGTACTTCTCACCCCTTCCCACACCCAAATCCCTCATTCCCACCCCACACCTCACTCTCATTAAGTTGAGACAAGTATAAGGGCTGGGGATAGCAAGTGATGGAGAGGAGGGGAACAGAGCGGATGAGGCCTCACAGAAAGGAGATGGGGGGGGGGTCTTGGGTCATGAATTGGTGGGTCCCTCTCTCCTCCCCCGCGCCCCCCCTTTTTGTTTTTGCTTGACAAACCTAGGGGTTCCTTGAAATTTTGAAAAGCTGAAAAGGGTTCCTCAGCCAAATACAATTGGGAAACACTCGTCTAGACAGTACTGGGTCCTGCCATGAGGGCAGGGGACTGGACGCGATGACCTCTCGAGGTCCCTTCCAGTCCTAGTATTCTATGATTCTATACAACCCCCCCAAGTCCCTCCCTGACGTGGCCCCTGACTGAGAGGGAAAACGACCCTCCCCACACTCCCCTCACACACCAGAGCCTGGGGGGGCCCAGGCAAGTAGATTTTGTGTGGTGGGGTGGCGGGAGCACTAATGCAGGGCTCTCCAGTGCTGGAGGAGAGCTCTGAGCCTTGGGAGCTGGATCCAGGCAAACCGAGGGCCGGGTCTTAGGTTCCCCACCCGTGACAGAGCAGTAGTTCCAGATACTCCTCTACCTTAATTGGTTTACACCCAGCACAATTAATCATGCAGGAGACAGAGTCAATCAATGAAACAATAGCAGATGGGGAATGGGTCCTTGGGGGACAGAGCTCTCAACCTAAGTTTCTAGGCTCGGTCCTTTATCTGTAGGCCATAGATAACAGCCCTAATTTGTTGGAATGTGCCTTCTAGCAGTATGAATGCCGAAGGCCTTAGCTTAGGACAAGGCCTCAGACAGACAGACGTTGTTCTGATATAGGCCTGTGCAGGCAGGTCACCGGGCCTTGTAGATCAAAGCACCTGGGATCTCGTCTCAGCTTTGCCACGGAGCTGCTCTGTCCTTGCAGACAAGCCCTGGAGAGACTCAGGAGCCACCTAGCTGATTAGCAGAGCGCCCACAGCTGGCAGCATGTGTTTCTACTGGTGGTGCACATCTGTGCATGTCTAGGTGCAAGTCATACAATTTATTCCACACGCGGATGGACAAATATTAACAGGAACACTGCTCTGCATCTCTGAACCTCCGCCCTCATATTTTCAACGTAGACCCCCCCACCCCCAGTGACCCTTGTGAAGTGTTGGATTTTGGTGTCACACAGAAGAACCGTGATATTGAGCGCCCAAGTGACCCCTCGTGAAAGCCGGGACAGTAATACTCCCATACTTCATGGGCATCTTGAGAGGGTGGATTGCTTCATGTCTGTGATGAATTCTGTAGTAAACATAGGACTGGAAGGGACCTCCGTAACAGAAGTTACATTACAGACGCACACACAAACCCTTACAAGATCGGTGCTAAGGTTGCAAACTCAAGCGCTCAAACATTAGGAAATGACAGCATGAAAGTTGTCCAGGCCTCATTTGCCACACACCTTCAAGTGCTTCCACAAATGAGGCAGGGATCCCCTTGAAAACAAGTCTACTTGAGGTACAACATTGCTTCATTTCCAAGCAAGTCCATCCTGAGCACTAAATGAGGCAGAGGTCCTGGATAAAAACCAGTGTGCGATCACAGTGTGGCAGGCTGTACCCCATCGTGGTCCCTAGCATGCCATGGGAGTAGTCTTTGTACAAAACGAAGACATTCGAAATTGCAAATGAAGCTGGGATTTAAATGTCATTTGCATATTCATTTGCATATTCACATTATGGCGCTATTTCAAAATAACAGACACTGTTAAGACGCGGTTATTTCGAGAGAAAACCCTTCTCTTGAAGTAACCGGTAAACCTCATTGCATGAGGAATAAGGGTTATTTCGAGAGAAGGGTTTTCTCTCGAAATAACCGCGTTTTAACAGTGTCTGTTATTTCGAAATAGCGCCATAACGCAAATATGCAAGTGAAGCGCAGGATATTTAAATCCCGGCTTCATTTGCAGTTTCGAATGTCTTCATTTGCATCCCTCTCTCAAAAGGGTGCAAGCGTAGACATACCCTTATTGTGGCAAACACAAACGAAAATTGTTTTCAATACCATTCATAAATGCTTACATACATTTTTTTAATCATAAAATGTTGTTGTAATGGAATTTTCTCATGGAACCCTTATTTTCACAGGGTTCCGTGGAACACCGTTCGGGAAACACTCACCTAGATCATCCTGACAGGTGTCTGTCCAACCTGCTCTTAACTATCTCCAGGGATGGAGATTCCACAACCTCCCTGGGCAATTTATTCCAGTGTTTAACCGCCCTGACAGGCAGGAAGTTTTTCCTAATGTCCAACCTAAACCTCCCTTGCTGCAGTTTGAAATGATGAAAGATCTAGAAACATGAGCTCTGAGGGAAGACTGAAGGAATTGGGCTTGTTTCGTTTGGAAGACGGAGAGGGGACATGAGAGCGGTTTTCAAGTTTCTAAAAGGGTGTCACAAGGAGGAAGAAGAAAAATTGTTCTCCTTGGCCTCTGAGGCTGGAACAACACGCGACGGGCTTAAACGGCATTTCGAAATACCCATGTGGTGTAGACATTCTCTCCGGGAGGTGGGGTTTTCACACTCACAGGTCTACCAGCGACGCCCACCCAATTGCCATCTGCCAGTGCAGCCCTTTTCAAAAGTGGACTCAGCGTTATCTTCCTGAAAGTGCACTCACTCCAGCTTGTGAGCCCTTGCTGAGTCAGCATGCCTGGGGCACGGATGCTGCCGAGTCATCTCAGTGTCTGGTCTCGCTTGCTGGTGTTCAGGAGACTTACCCCATGGAGGGGATTGTGTTGTCCGCTGTATGTGGCCCGCTGGGATGGAAATCCACCTTGCGCCAGCTTGCCATGCACTAAGCACGCTGTGGTCTCTGCCGCCGGGCACTCCCAGTGCACAGCACGAGGGCTAGATGGACCCAGACACCCCAACCTGCTGCACACCCCTAACTGCTCATCTGGACAAGCCCTGAGGCCTCGTGCTCCTGCAATTGGCGTGGCCCACGCAGACCCCTCTCCTGGGGCACAGACCAGTTGAGGTCAGCGGGGCTGTGCATGGGCCATGCAGCTGCCTGTGTGGACATGTAGCAGGATCGGGTAGGGTTATTCGCAGGGCCTAGTTGGCAGGAGCGAGATCGGGTGGCGCCAAAAAATGACGGAGGAGACCAATCTGGAAACCTGTAACGAAGAACATAAGAGCAGCCAGACGGGGTCAGACCAAAGGTCCATCTAGCTCAGTGTCCTGTCTGCCCACAGTGGCCAATGCCAGGGGCCCCAGAGGGAGAGATCACGGCCGGGAATCCGCACGTGATCTGTCCCCTATCACCCACCTCCAGAGAAACAGATGCTAGGGACACCATTCCTACCCATCTTGGCCAACAGCCATTGATGGACCTCACCTCCATGAATGCATCTAGCTCTTTTTTGAGCCCTGTTAAAGTTCTAGCCTTCACCGCATCCTCTGGCAAGGAGTTCCACAGGTTGGCTGTGCGCTCAGTGAAGAAAAACTTCCGTTTGTTTTAAACCTGCTGCCTACTCATTTCACTTGGTGACCCCTAGTTCTTATACTGTGGGAATAAATAAACAACTTTTCCTAATTCATTTTTTCCACACCAGTCATGAGATTTTATAGCTCTCTATCACATCCCCCCTTAGTCGCCTCTTTTCTAAGCTGAGAAGTCCAAGTCTTTTTAATCTCTCTGCCTATGGGACCCGTTCCAAACCCTCATCATTTTTTGTGCCCTTTTCTGAACCTTTTCCAATGCCAGTGCATTTTTTTGCGATGAGGCCACTGCATCTGTGTGCAGTATTCAAGATGTGGGCGCCCCATGGTACACACATCCCACTGACCTGCATCCTGCCGCAGCCATGTCATGAGCACGCGCAAAATAGTCCCCCGGGGCCTGGCGCAGGAGCATCTCTCTACGCTTGACGCTGCAGCGTCCGCATCACGGGCTGCCCTCGGCGCTCGGTTCGAAATGGACGTCCAGAACAGCCTTTGCCCACGGCAGGCCGGGGTGTCCCCCAGGGAGGATCTGCTCCAGCATCCGGAGAGGGCCCAGCCTGGCAGGAATGGCCCCTCGCCTGAGCCCCCTTTAGTGGGTCAACCTAGGCTACCCCGCGGCGCTCTCCCGAAATAGCTATTCCGCCTAAGAGCCCCCCCCCCCGCTATTTCGAAATACTTAGTCGAGGGCTAAGGGACATTTCGGAACAGCGCCAGTTTTCGAAATTACCTCAAAAGAAGCCGAGCAAACCACAGAGCTTATTTCGGGGGACAGGCGCTGTGTAGACGCACCCCTAGTCCGCAGCATGGAGACATGCAGGGGTGGAGAACCCAAGGCTCGAATGCGGCCCCCAGCTGCCTGGATCTGGCCTCTGAAACTCGGGGATCCCCCCAGTATTGGGGAGCCCGTGCTGGTGCTCTAGCCCCTCCCCCCAGCTTGCTGCCCCACCACGGGGCTGGCGCACACAAAATCCACTCGCCTGGGCCTCCCTAGACTCTGGTGTGCGAGGGGACTGTGCGGAGGGTCTCTCTCCTCAGCCAGGACCCGCCTCAGGGAAGGGTAGTGGCTGGTTTTTTTTAAACTTTGCTTCTCTTTTGTCCGCAGTCCCCAACGGATTTTGCTGTGGGTCAGCGGCTCCCCCAGCCCTGGCGCCTACCCGGGAGAGCGTGGTAGCCCCTGGCTCTGTAAGGGAGAGGGAGTGGCAGGTCCGCCCGGGCGCGTGGCACACGTTGCCACAAGAGATTCTGAGGCGTTCAGATGCCCGGCCCCACCCTAGCCCAGCCAGCTCCTACCGTGCCTCTCCTTGATCTGCGCCTGGCACACCCGTCACAGACATTTCCCAGCCTGGGCAAAACATCCCTCTGCCTAGCGCCGCGCTGGTTAACGACCCCTCCGCCGTAATTAGCGTTTAAACCTTTGCCAGCACAACATGGCCGCGCCACGAGGCAAGAGACTGATGCCAGGGTAATGTGTCGGGCCATGCAGCCTGACAGGAAGGTCACACCTGGCTCTTTTGCTTGGGGATGGGTAATCCCCAGTTCATGTCCGGCTACTGAGGCTGTTTTTAGCCAAGTCATCCTGCCTCAGTTTCCCTGTCTATAAAATGAAGGCAATACCGGCCTGAGGAGAGGGATTATCCCATTGAATCAGATAACTGGTTAAATATTAACCGGTTAACCCCTTAAACAGGATCCCATGGGCCGGGGATTGGCTGGGCTCAAGTAACCCCTCGCCCATGGTGGGCCCAGCCAGACCCCTGCCCGGCACCGGCCGCCATGTTATCGACATGGATGCCGCCAGGCTGAGGGGCAGGCGTGAAAGTAACTCGCATTACTTACAGGTGCGGCCCTATTGCAACCTCCCCGCCCCAGAGGGAGGCCAAGGGGCTGGGGGGTTGTTAGGACAGGACCGGTCAGAAATGTAAGTGTGGGATGGAGTGGGGGGGGGGGGCGGGGAGTGCAGGAGTCAGGGCAGGAGGTTGGGAGGTGTGGGGGCTCAGGGCAGGGGGTGGGAGGTGCAGGAGTCAGGGCAGGGGGTGGGGTGTGGGATGATGCAGGGGGGTGGGGGCGCAGGAGTCAGGGCAGGCGGTGGGAGGATGCAGGGGGTGGGGGCGCAGGAGTCAGGGCAGGGGGTGGGGTGTGGGGGGATGCAGGGGGTGGGGGCGCAGGAGTCAGGGCAGGGGGTGGGGAGTGGGGGGATGCAGGAGGTGGGGGTGCAGGAGTCAGGGCAGGGGGTGGGGAGTGGGGGATGCAGGGGGTGGGGGTGCAGGAGTCAGGGCAGGGGGTGGGGTGTGGGGGGATGCAGGAGGTGGGGGTGCAGGAGTCAGGGCAGGGGGTGGGGTGTGGGGGGATTCAGGGGGTGGGGTGCAGGAGTCAAGGCAGGGGGTGGGATGTGGGGGGATGCAGGAGGTGGGGGTGCAGGAGTCAGGGCAGGGGGTGGGGTGTGGGGGGATGCAGGAGGTGGGGGTGCAGGAGTCAGGGCAGGGGGTGGGGTGTGGGGGGATGCAGGGGGTGGGGGTGCAGGAGTCAGGGCAGGGGGTGGGGTTTGGGGGGATGCAGGGGGTGGAGGTGCAGGAGTCAGGGCAGGGGGTGGGGTGTGGGGGGATGTAGGGGGTGGTGGTGCAGGAGTCAGGGCAGGGGGTGGGGTGTGGGGGGATGCAGGAGGTGGGGGTGCAGGAGTCAGGGCAGGGGGTGGAGTGTGGGGGGATGCAGGAGGTGGGGGTGCAGGAGTCAGGGCAGGGGGTGGGGTGTGGGGGGATGCAGGGGGTGGGGGTGCAGGAGTCAGGGCAGGGGGTGGGGTGTGGGGGGATGCAGGAGGTGGGGGTGCAGGAGTCAGGGCAGGGGGTGGGGGTTGGGGGGATGCAGGGGGTGGGGGTGCAGGAGTTAGGGCAGGGGGTGGGGTGTGGGGGGATGCAGGAGGTGGGGGTGCAGGAGTCAGGGCAGGGGGTGGGGTGTGGGGGGATGCAGGGCGGTGGGGGTGCAGGAGTCAGGGCAGGGGGTGGGGTTTGGTGGGATGCAGGAGGTGGGGGTGCAGGAGTCAGGGCAGGGGGTGGGGTGTGGGGGGATGCAGGGGGTGGGGGTGCAGGAGTCAGGGCAGGGGGTGGGGTTTGGTGGGATGCAGGAGGTGTGGGTGCAGGAGTCAGGGCAGGGGGTGGGGTGTGGGGGGATGCAGGAGGTGTGGGTGCAGGAGTCAGGGCAGGGGGTGGGGTGTGGGGGGATGCAGGAGGTGGGGGTGCAGGAGTCAGGGCAGGGGGTGGGGTGTGGGGGGATGCAGGGGGTGGGGGTGCAGGAGTCAGGGCAGGGGGTGGGGTGTGGGGGGATGCAGGGGGTGGGGGTGCAGGAGTCAGGGCAGGGGGTGGGGTGTGGGGGGATGCAGGAGTCAGGGCAGGGGGTGGGGTGTGGGGGGAATACATGGGGAAGGGGGTGGGGGTGCAGGAGTCAGGGCAGATGGTTGTGGGGTGTGTCCCGGCTTCCTTCCACTCGGCGGAGGGAGCCGTACGACGAAGCTCCGGAGCGGTACCTCGGATGCAGGACACCAAGTGGGGCTCCCCTTTGGGAAATGCGGGGACCCTCCCTCATTCAGGAAGCGGCTCCCCTCCCCCCTCCGGTGATCAGCTGGTTTGCGGCGGGCAGGGACCTGGGCCGGGGCAGTCTGGTGACACTCATGTGATTCAGGGAAGGGGTGACTCACCAGGAGACAAACAAGGAAGCCTGGGCGCAAGCAAGAATCGGTTCCCCCCAGCGCGGCCCGGGCCGGGCGGGGCAGCGTCAGCTCCCGGTTCAGCTCAGCAGCAGGGCAGAGCCCCGGGGGTCAGAAACACCCACCAGGGAGTGACACGAGCGCCGGCTGCAGGGTGCGGAGGGACCACTCGGTCAGCGTGGGCACACTGCTTCCCGCACGCTTTCAGCCCAGCACCCCTTTCCCGCCCAGCAGGTCCCCCTCGGCCGGGGCAGAAAGTGCACGAGGCAGGATCGTGCCTAGACAAGGCAGCACCGCCCTAGGGCACATGGCCCCCTGCGTTCCTCTGTCAGAAGGCTGCCCCACAAGCCCTGCAGGGAGCGTGACATGTCTGGAGGATCCCCAGGACCAGCTGGGGGGGGGGGGGGGGGAGAGGAGGGGACACTGCACTTCCAGAGTACCTCTGGCCTCCTTTTCTCTGGTGCCTTTGGCTCAGTGGCATGATTCCCATTTTACAGATGGGGGAAACTGAGGCACGGAGCAGCATTGTAACATGCCCAATATCACCCCATAGGCCAGTGGCTACGCTGGGAATGGAACCACGTCTCTATCCACTAGGCCACACCACTTCCCCTCAGGGGAGGGGGGTGAATGGAAATGTAGGCAAACACAGAGTCTGAACATTGTGGTCCGTTTCTAATTACGATCATAATTATCCAAAAGCACTTTGGATAGTCTGTGCAGCTGTGAAACCACCATCTCGCTTTTCCTACCCGGTCTCCCTGTGTGCTCCGAAAGTTTCCATTTAGTCCTTACAGTCACAGCAGTCCTGTAACAGAGAAGACATGCTCCCACCTTGCTGTGCTGGAGACTTTACTTTTGTTCTTTCTTCCCTGGCTGTTTTCCTGACTCTAAAAAAAAAAGGAAATCAAGCGGAAAGCAGATGCTTTGCCCCGCGAGGGGTAGAATAACAGAACAGAAAGTTGGCCAAGCAAATTCTTTATTAGCGTAACACTGACGCTCACTCCCCCGGCCGTCTCATCTGCTCCGATAAACGGCTGCATCTGAGCAGCACGTTGCTGATGTTGGGGAGGGGAGGAGGTGGGAGAGAAGGGGGACGTTTCGCATGCGGGTGCAAATGTGGCTGAGTTGTGAAATCAAGGCCTCAGCGGCTCCTTCCCAGCCGTGATCGCATCGTCCGTCTTGTCAAGAAAAGCTCTTTTCGGGGCCTCGCATTGGTTGTCCCATATAAAGGATCGTTACGCTCCAGCCAATGGAATTTTCCTTGCAGGCTTCTCCCCCCCCATCCCAGCATCTCAGCCTTAGAGCCCGTGAGCAGCGCAAAAGCCCCCCAGCCGAATCCTACCCCAGGCCAGCTGGTGCAACCCAAGGACCACAAGCAACACCTGGCCCCCTCGGTTTGAAAAATAACCGCAAAGCCCAAACGTTCTTTTCTCCTCCGGGGCAGAGGAAGCCTGAGTCTTGGGACTCCAGCTACCGCAGGGCCCTGTGGATGTGGCCCTGCTGGACCGTGCTCCACTCTCCTCCCTCCCGAAAAGCCACTGCGTGATTCCCTGGGGGGGCTGGTGGCCTTCCTTCCGCTGCATGACGTGCTCTGAGCTCCCGCTCTTGCGGGCCTCGCAGTTCTCATTCTGCTCCCTGCACCTCCTCTTCCTGGCCATGGCCGCCAGTGATCTCCTCCCGGCCAAATTCTGGGCTCCTTCTCCTGCCTCTCCCAACCTGGAGTGCTGCTCCTTCTCCCTCTCATCTCCCCACTGCCCCGAGTCATTCCCCTTCCTCGCCCGCTGAGCCATCTCATCTCTCCTGGGCCTGGCTTGGTCTCTGGGTCCCCTCATCTGCTCCCCAGGCTCTAGGGGCAGCTCCGCAGCGCGAATCCCAGATCCACCCCTCCCACGCCAGCCTGTTCCCACCCTGTCTGCAGCATCGCGCTCTGGAGGCTGCCAGCTTGAACTCAGCAGGGCAAAGCGAGGAGGCCTCCTTTGCCCACCCCAACCTTCCCGTCTCCAAGAACAAAGGGCCACGCAATGAAATCACAAAGGAGGGGGTTGAAAATAAGCCAAAGGATGTTTTTCTTCAAGCAGCACACAGTTAACCTGTGGAACTCCTTGCCAGAGGAGGTTGTGCAGACTAGGAATTTAACAGGGTTCAGAAAAGAACTAGATACACTCATGGAGCACAGGTCCATCAATACTTACTGGCTAGGATGGGCCCAGATAGTGTCTCTAGCCTCTGTTTGTCAGGGGCTGGGAATGGGTGACAAGGGAGGGATCACTGGATGATTCCCTGTTCTGTTCGCTCCCTCTGGGGCACCTGGCACTGACCATTGTGGGCAGACAGGACACTAGGCCGGATGGATCTTTGGGCTGACCCAGTCCGGCCGTTCTTATGTTCATCACTCATGGTTGCTAATCCCCCCCCCCCGCCCTCCCGTCCTGCTTCTGTGATCTCCTCTCTCTCTCTCTCTCTCCCGGCTGGCTCTTCTAATACAAACCCTCTAACCTCTCCTTATCCTGCCCCATTGCCCCGGCTACACCTCCTACTGCCAGCGTGGTCCCCTCGCCCCTTGGCGATGTGCACGCCCTCCATTCCAGTCTCCCGGACACGCGCCTCCTTCCCCCTAGGGTGTCCACGCCCACCCCTGCAATCAACTCTGGTGCCAGCTCTGTCCCCACAAACCACATCATCCGAGGGCCTACCCACAGAAACCAGCACATCACAGGCTCATACAACTGCACATCCTCTAAGGCGGGGAGGGGGGGGGGGGCGGGGAGGGAGAACCTCCGGCCCCCAGCTTGCCTGGATCTGGCCCCCTCAGCATTGGTCAACCTGTGCTGGCATTCCAGGTCCCCCACTGCGGGACTGGAGCGCACAAAATCTAGCCTGGCCCCCCCCGGCTCTAGTGTGCGAGGAGAATGTGGGGAGGGTCTTTCTCCCTCTCAAACCACATCAGCGAGCGTTTGGGGTTTGTTTTTGGGGGGTGTTTTGGGTTTGGTTTTTTTTTACTTCTCACTTGCGTGCAGCCCCCGACAGATTTTTCTGGGGATCAATGACCCCCCCCAACCCAAAAAAGGTTCCCCTTTCCTGCTCTAATGTGAGGTACGCCATCAAGAGCCAGCAGCACCCCTCTGCCAGGCACACTGGCCAAACCGCAGTCTCGGGGCACAAATCAGATATTCAAAACAGTCACACACAGAAACTCGCAGGGGAACATTGTAACCTGCCTGGAGCAGCAATCACTGATTTCAAAGTAGCCCCGCTCTTTACAAAGTAATCTCAGGAACCAATTAGCGAGACAGACTGTGGACCTGGCCTTCATATGCAAATTTGACACGTTTACCCAGGGTGTGGATAGGCCGTAATATTCAACACCCCAGGACAGCAAAGGCTAAGTATGGGACACTTTCAGCCCACTCCAGTAGTCTCATTTAGCAGGGACACTTTAATTGACGGGGGTTTTCTCCTCCCCCTCGCCCCTCTTTTTCTGCGTCACATTTTTGGGTTTCTGCGCCCCTCTTGCCCCGCGCATCATCTGAAGAAGTGGGCTGCACCCCCGAAAGCTCACGAGACTATCTATGTAGCACTTTAAAGACTAACAAGATGGTTTCTTAGGTGATGCGCTTTCGTGGGCCAGACCCACTTCCTCCGATCCAATAGTGGAAGAAAATTGTCAAATTTAAGCATGAATGACAGTTCAGAGGTTTCTCTTTCAAGGCTGGTGTTAAAATGTCTTCGAAGCAGGATGCAGGTAATCAAGTCGTTCATGCTTCAATTTGACACTTTACGCCAGGGTCTCAACAGAGATGCTAATTATCTTATCCATTACAAAGATAGCTTCCCCAGTTATCACCTCTAATATCATTAGCTCACAGACATTTACCTTCCTCCCCCCCATCCCCCTTCTGTTCTGAAATTTGATTTGGCCTTTTTATATGTGTTCACTTTTTTTTGATTGTATCCCTTCGGTATATATGGTCGTGCCAATTTTCTTCCACAATTTGATCTGAGGAAGTGGGTTTGGCCCACGAAAGCTCATCACCTAATAAACCATCTTGTTTGTCTTTAAAGTGCTACATAGTCCTGCCTTTTGTTTCCGCTAGACCAGACTAACACGGCTACCTCTCTATTACGAGACTATCTATATATTTTTGGGAGCCTCTAAGGGTACGTCTACACTGCTGGCTATTTTGGGATACTGGAAGTATCCCAAAATAGCTACCCCGCGTCGTAACAAACTGCCCGTTGTTTTGAAAAATATTTCGAAACAACGGGCATGCTATTTCGGCATCCCGGGAACCCTCATTCCACGAGGGTTAAGGGATGTCTCGAAATAGCGCATTATTTCGAAATGTGGTGCTGTGGAGACGCTATTTTAAAATAGAATCGAAATAAGAGATGCCATTGCGCTGTGCAAATGGCATCTCTTATTTCAAGTTTCGGGTGCTGTGTAGACGCACCCTAAGATGCTACAGGCCCCCACGTTGTTTTTGAAGTTTTGCTAATAGCTCGGGCAGGCTATTTCACCGCTAAGTGAGCTAGATCCTCCACGGCGGAAGCAGAGCCACAACAGAGGCACTGAAAGAAGGAGGTGGGTGGACATTCAGACCGGGCGGTGCCCCGAATTTTTGGGTGCCCAACCCCGCTGGGATCTGGGCCTCTGTGTCTGACACGTTCTGTTGGACATAGACCGTGGAATCCTGGGGACAGAGAGTCAGGGCCTGATTTCAGTCCCACGTAAACTCCTGGTTTACGCCAGCGTCAGAGGAAAATTAGGCCCCGTGCTCTAGTGAAAGAGAGCGATGCTGAACCACCAAGCTCAGCCAAATGCATCTTTTAGCTTCTCTTCTTCCCCTTCACAGAGCTCGTTCACACAATTTCCAGCCGGACGGGAGGGGCCGTGGCCGGCAACCTCTGTCTACGTCCCTTCCCCTGTGGCTAAAGGCCCTGAGCCAGCCTCCTCCTCTTGCACCATCCCCGTCAGCCCCTGCGTGCAGGACCAAGCTTGTGCAACAGCAGCCGGCTGGCGCAAGGAGAAACCAGCCCCACAGAGCTAGCAGCGCAGAGTCCACAGCTGCTGCTCAAAATGAAACGGCAGCCAGTGCTGGGAGGAGGAAAGCCAGGGACCGCAGGAAACGAAAAGACGGATGCAGGGACATCGGCGGGCACCGGGAAGGGTGGCCTTGGACTCTTCTCACCTGTCTGACGGGGGGACCTAGAACAATTTGTGGAGTGGGGGGGCACGGAAAATCACTGAACCAAACTGTAAGCTGGGGTGGGGAACGTCAGGGCCAGGGGCTGGATGCGACTCCCGGCTTGCTTGGATCCAGCCCCCGAGGCTCAGGGCTCCCCCCAGCCCTGGGGAGCCTGCGTTGGTCCTCCAGCTTCCCACCATCCCTGGAGCACCCAGACCCTACTAGCCTCAGCCCCCGAGACTGTTGTGAAGGAGGAACGAGGAGGGGTCTTTTTCTGTATCAGTCGGGGACCACGACTGTTTGTATGTTGCTTCTCTCTTGTGTGTGGCCCCCGACTGATTTTTTTGTGGGTCCGCGGCCCCTGGCCCAAAACATGCTCCCCGCCCCTGCTGTAAACCCCACATATAAAGGAAACGGCTTCAAGGCAGGAGGTGCAGCAGCCCCCCCTTTGACCCCTACTGCCCACACGTCTGCAGTCTGGGCTCTGAGATAGACGAGTGATCCACAGACGCGAACACCTGCTCCTGCCTCTCGATCCTTTTACCCTGCCAGGAATTGCTTGTTCGAGTAATTTACAATCAAAACCCACCATCCTCCTAAAGATCACTTCCCCGTCGCTTTGGGTATGTCTAGACTACATGCCTCTGCCGACAGAGGCGTGAAAAATAGGCTACCCGATGTAGTCAACGAAACCAGGATTTAAATATCCCCGGCTTCATCAAAATAAAAATGGCCGCCCCGCTGTGCCGGCTCAGCTGATCGTCGGCACAGCGCGCGAGTCAAGATGCGGCTCGGTCGACAAGGGAAGCCTTTGTCAACTGCTCCCTTGTGCCTCGTAAAATGAGGTTTGCAGGAGCGATCGACAAAGGCGTTCCCTGCCGACCAATCCATGTCTAGACTGCCGTGTTGTGCCGACGATCAGCTGAGCCGGCACAGCGCGGCGGCCATTTTTATTTTAATGAAGCCGGGGATATTTAAATTCCGGCTTCATTGACTGTCAGGTAGCCTATTTTACACGCCTCTGTTGGCAGAGGCATGTAGTCTAGACATACCCTTTGGCTACGTCTACACTGGCATGATTTTCCAGAAATGCTTAAAACGGAACAGTTTTCCATTATAAGTATTTCTGGAAAAAGCACGTCTACATTGGCAGTATGCTTTTCCGGAAAAGTATTTTTTCTGGAAAAGCGTCCTTGCCAATGTAGATGCGCTTTTCCGCAAAAAAGCCCCGATCGTCATTTTCGCGATCGGGGCTTTTTTGCGGAAAACACGACTGTGCTGTCTACACTGGCCCTTTTCCGGAACAGTTTTCCGGAAAAAGGACTTTTGCCCGAACGGGAGCAGCATAGTATTTCCGGAAAAGCGGCTGATTTCTTACAGTAGATCGTCAGTGCTTTTCCGGAAATTCAAAGGACCAGTGTAGACAGCTGGCAAGTTATTCCAGAAAAGCGGCTGATTTTCCGGAATAAGTGGCTAGTGTAGACAAAGCCTTTAAGTGTAGAAGGAAAAGTCAATCTGTCCCGCTGGCTTTTTCTTAGTGCTGGTTGCAACAGGCCTCCAGCTGGTGCTCCGGAAAAGGAGTCTCAGCTACGAACCTGCTATATCCCACCACCTTGTGGCCACGCTGGGGATTTCTGGTGCGATGGGAGGTTGCCGAGGGGGAGCCGAGTTAGTCGGTTTCAGCAAAACCAGCCGAGTCCAGAGACCCGTCCCAGACGAACACACGTAGGAGGGTATTAGCGCACAAGCCGTCGTGAGCAGCCACTCGCTTCCTCAGATGCGGAAGAGAAAAGAAAACCAGGCTGGGGTACAGATCCTTGCTTTGCACCTCATTGTGCACCCGTGCCCACCCTCCTCGCACGTGCGCCCGCGCACACCCTCCTCGCACGTGCGCCTGCGCACACCCTCCTCGCACGTGCGCCCGCACACACCCTCCTCGCATGTGCACACACGCACACCCTCCTCGCACGTGCGCCCGCACACACCCTCCTCGCACGTGCGCCCGCACACACCCTCCTCGCACGTGCGCCCGCACACACCCTCCTCGCATGTGCACACATGCACACCCTCCTCGCACGTGCGCCCGCACACACGCTCCTCGCATGTGCACCCACGCACACCCTCCTCGCACGTGCGCCCGCGCACACCCTCCTCGCACGTGCGCCCGTGCACACCCTCCTCGCACGTGCGCCCGCGCACACCCTCCTCGCACATGCGTCCATGCACACCCTCCTCGCACGTGCACCCGCACACACCCTCCTCGCACGTGTGCCCGCGCACACCCTCCTCGCACGTGCGCCCACGCACACCCTCCTCGCACGTTCGCCCGCGCACACCCTCCTCGCACGTTCGCCCGCGCACACCCTCCTCGCACGTGCGCCCGCGCACACCCTCCTCGCACATGCACCCATGCACACCCTCCTCGCACGTGTGCCCGCTCCCACCCTCCTCCCACCCTCCTCGCACCGGCCACTTCCATGGACTTACTTTGGATTTGCACAGGCATAGGGAGAATCCAAATCCAGCCCTGCAGGTTTGAAACAAGCATCTGTGGTATGTTTCCACGTGATGTCCCCAGTTTCTGTGGGGGCCAGGATTTCACCCAACATGCACCGTGCAGGCACGTTCTGGTTTGAGCATTGGCCTGCTAAACCCAGGGTTGTGAGTTCAATCCTTGCGGAGGCGATTTGGGGCAAAAATTCATCAGGGATGGTACTTGGCCCTGCTGTGAAGGCAGGGGACTGGACTCGATGACCTTTCAAGGTCCCTTCCAGTTCTAGGAGATAGGCAATCTCCATTATAAAATTAGCAGCTCTGAGGCTGCAGAAAGGTGTAGGGAATCTCACAGGACAGAGTGACTTACAAAGTGTCTGGCGTTTTTGCCTCCCAGCCCCGCCAGAACTGGGAACTTCAGGAGTGTCTTTCCCTGGCTCCAGGACACGCATAGCCATGACCTACGACGGTTCAGAAAATAAAGTTTAGCTCTTATGGAAGGGAGGAGTGTGGTCTAGTGGTTAAAGCTGGGAAATGTCAACCAGGACTCCTGGCTCAATTCAGGACGTTGCCACTGGTTTGCTGCATGACCTTGGTCAAGTCACTTAAAAATCCAGGTTTTGCATCTGTTTGCCCATCTGTAAAATGGATCTTGCATACCTCACAGGTGGAGCCAGATTCGTTTCCTTTCCTTTCTCGCCCTACTTCAGAAGGGGTCCTGGTGCTATTTCTGGCAAGCTGTTATTTAGGGGCAGGCTGGGGGCTGAAGCTTAGCCCGGAGGGTTTGCAAAGCACTTTCATCCCATGACACCCTATTGCATCTTTCCCCTGCTGACCCTGCCGGCCGAAGGCGCTCGCCAGCTGGAAGACACTCGGCGAGAACCCGACGGAGACGCAGGAACGTGCTGGGAAAGAAAGGGGAGTTGTTTATGCCGGAACATGAACCCGCAGCCAAAAGGAGCAGCCCTGACCCGGCCCAGCATGCTCCTTGCTTATCTCCACCGACATGTAGACCCAGGGCAGCTCTCTTGGTGCAGATAGCCTAGGACTCCGAAGCTTTTGACCTCCTCGCTTTTGGCTTCCGAGAGAGGTGGCTCGTTTCTTCCTCCAGGGTCCGCGCGGTTGCCAGCGGCAGGCCAGAGGCGACCCCCGTCCCTGTCCCGCGACGCCGCTTGGGCTATATTGGGGAAGTCATTTGTCCGAGAAGGAAACTTCTCGACAGTGGCCAATGGCAGAGCGGCCTGCGAGACCGGTGGGGCCCAGCTCAGACTGGAAAACAGGAAAGAGGCAGGAGATAAGGGAAAGCGCCGGGAAGAGATGGTATAAGAATAAAGGGGACCATGGAAATCCTGACTCCTCACACGGCAGACTCTGTGTCGCTGGAAGAAGCAGATCCAAAACTGTCTCCATTGGGGGGGTCAGACTCAAAATCCTAAAACTGGCAGGGACCTCGAAAGTCATCGAGTCCAGTCCCCTGCCCTCACAGCAGGACCAAGCACCATCCAGATCAGGGCTACTCATCTGTGCCAATCTAGACGCGCTTTTCCGCAAAAAAGCCCCGATCGCCATTTTCGCCATCGGGGCTTTTTTGCGGAAAACAGCACTGTGCTGTTTACACTGGCCCTCTTGTGCCAATGATTTGCGCAAGAGGGCTTTTGCCCGAACGGGAGCAGCACAGTATTTCCACAAGAACACTGACAATCTTACATGAGATCGTCAGTTGTTCTTGCGGAAATTCAAGCGGCCAGTGTAGACAGCTGGCAAGTTTTTCCGCAAAATCATCTGATTTTGCGGAAAAACTTGCCAGTCTAGACACAGCCTAGATGCGTTTCTGAAAATGTTTGTGCTAAGTGAAAACGTGCTAAGCGGGGGGTCAATTTTCCCATTAAAAATCATGGAAAAGGTGGGGGTTGCATTTCAGGTGGTGGTGGTAAAGTCAATTTTTTGTTGGTGCTGAGTCGTCAATGTCAACATTAGATATCTAGCAACACAAGTCGCTGCAGTTTGTTAAAACACAAAGATCAACACGTGAGTGAGCGGAGGAGCGCTGTGACCACGGCTGTGTCTAGACTGGCCAGTTTTTCCGGAAAATCGCCGCTTTTCCGGAAAAATTTGCCAGCTGTCTACACTGGCCGCTTGAATTTCCGTAAAAGCACTGACTTCCTACTGTAAGAAATCAGAGCTTCTTGCGGAAATAGTATTCTGCTCATGCATATTACCACTGTTTTCACCGACTTATACCGCTGCACAAAGTAATCCTCCACTTAAATATTTTCATGTTATTTCGGGGACGGTCGTGTTATTCAAAAAACGTTCCCTAAAAAAAAATCGTGTTATTGTGAAAACGTGTTACGGGCACACGTTAAACGAGTAATTACTGCATATGCAAATCTATGCAAATAGCTTCTTTCACACTAACGGGCATGAATACAAAGATGAAGGCAAGACTACACAACACACAGGCCCCATGTAAGTGAGTTCTGCTGCTATTAATAAATTGCAGCATTCACCCGATTTCCACACGTGACAGCACTTTTAATGAGCAATGACAGTCCAGGAATTTAAAGACTAAAACGCATCTCAGCAGAAGACCATGATATTGACTCCTTTTTTGTTTTGGCTTCCACCTGCGGGCTGCGTGTTGAGCCCCGGGTGAACCCAAACCGCACTGCGGACTGCAAACAGGCCGTAGTCCGCATGCAGCCCACGGGATGTGTGTTGAGTAGCCCTGATCTAGATCATCCCTGACAGGTGTCTAAGCTGCTATTAAATATCTCCAGGGATGGAGATTCCACAACCTCCCTGGGCAATTTATTCCAGTGTTTCACCACCCTGACAGGCAGGAAGTTGTTCCTAATATTCAACCTAAACCTCCCTGACAAGGCCCAGTGTCCTGCCAGATTCCATCCTGAGTAACGCTCCTTGGCCTTCCACAGTGCCCTCTGCAAGATTGTTTTCAGAACCCACCCCCTGTTTCCATCACGGTGGACAATGCCAGGGCCCCGCCTGTTGCTCCTGTAAACTGGGCGTCGCCCTGTTAACTGGGCATCGTCTTCCACCTAGACCTCTCTCTAGGTCCTCACACCAGGCGCAGTCTGGCTCTTGCCAGCTCTTTCGACATAACATCACTAGGGTGCGGCTTTTCCTGTTCGTCTGCACAGCTAACACTCTCGGCCTGGCCCTCATCATCACATTTCAAACAAACCAAAGGGCGTTTTTCTTCACTCAGTGCACAGTTAACCTGTGGAACTCCTTGCCAGAGGAGGTTGTGAAGTCTAGGACTTTAACTGGGTTCCAAAAAGAGCTAGATACATTCATGGAGGACAGCTCCATCAATGGCTATTAGCCAGGCTGGGCAGGGTGCCCCTAGACTCTGTTTGTCAGGGGCTGGAAATGGGTGACGGGAGGGATGACGTGAGGATTCCTGGTTCTGTTCACGCCCTCTGGGGCACCTGGCATTGGCCACTGTGGGCAGACAGGACATTGGGCTAGATAGGCCTTTGGTCTGACCCAGTCTGGCTGCTCTGCTGTCCTTAACTCACGTCCCATTTTCTGTAATGTCCTTCTCTCTGGCCTCGACAAAGGCAGGCTGCTCCCCTTGTCACCCCCTTCTCTGCATCCTGCCCCTCGCTCCCCCTTCTCTAGCACCTCAAACCAGGGGTGGTAGGAGGGGGAGGCTTGTGGGGGCTACTGACACCCCAAAATATGTCTTAGTTCCCCCCACTCCACCCTGTAGCTTCCCCTCTCCTGCTGCCCCGCTCTGAAGGCAGAGTGGAGCTTCCCCCAGGCTGGATCCAGCAGCAGCAGAGAAGGAAGTCCTGGTGGGGGCCACGAGAGTAGCCCCCTGCCGGCGTGCCCACCTGCTGGAACATGCCCCTCAGGGCAGGTGGGGCATCTGGCTCTACCCATAGCAACCCAGACTGACACGCTCCGGCCTGGCGCCGGGACATCGCTCCTCCAGATTGCTGGTCCCTGAGACCTCTGCCGCCCCGCCCTCTTTACAGACAGGTCCTCCCTCCCCTCAGCTTTCACCGGCTGCGAGCAGCCAGCGCCCTGCACGGCTCACCTCCAGCTTCCGACCTGGCCATGGAGGGGATGAAAGTAGCATCCAGCCATGTACAAACAGGGCCTCCGTGGAGGGGTAAATATCACCCAGAGGCAGGAAATACCCCCCGGCACAGTGCCTGAGCTGTTATCCCAGATGAAACATCTCAGTCACTAAAGCAGGTTGGTTCTCATCCTCTCTTTCTAGCCTGCCTCTGCTTTAACATCACCAAACTCTAGGGGCTACGTCTAGACTGGCATGACTTTCTGGAAATGCTTTTAACGGAAAAGTTTTCCGTTAAAAGCATTTTCGGAAAAGTGCATCTAGATTGGCACGGACGCTTTTCCGCAAAAGCATTTTTTGCGGTAAAGTGTCTGTGCCAATCTAGACACGCTTTTGCGCAAAAAAGTCCCGATCGCCGTTTTTGCGATCGGGACTTTTTTGCGCAAAACAGTACTGCGCTGTCTACACTGGCCCTCTTGCGCAACTCATTTGCCTGAACAGGAGTGGCACAGTATTTCCGCAAGAACATTGACAATCTTACATGAGATCGTCAGTGTTCTTGCTGAAATTCAAGCGGCCAGTGTAGACAGCGGGCAAGTTTTTCCGCAAAAGCAGCTGCTTTGGCGAAAAAACTGGCCAGTCTAGGCACAGCCTAGTTGAAAAGTCTCAGAGAGGAAGCTATGTTAGCTTAAGCGACGAGGAGTCCTTTGGCACCTTATAGATTAACTGAAGTGTAGGAGCATAAGCTTTCGAGGGCAAAGACCCACTTCGTCAGATGTGTGTTAGCGTGTAACTTCAAAAATATCCAGTAGTCCTGTGGCACCTTTAGGCTCAGTCTAGACTGCAGGCTTCTTTCGGAAGAAGCTTTTCCGGGAGAGATCATCCGGAAAAACTTCTTCCGAAAGAAAGCGTCCACACTGCCAAAGCGCATCGAAACAGCAATCTGCATTTTCAAAAGATAGCGCGTCCATTCAGTGTGGATGCTCTCTCACATTTCAGCTGTGATTACTACGAACGGAGTGGCCACCGGGGCACCTGTGCTTTTTCCTCTTCTTTCGAAAGAACTCCCTCTTCCCCATCCACACGCGCCTTTTTCTGAAAGAGCTCTTTCGGAAAAAGGCTTCTTCCTCGTAGAATGAGGCTTACCAGTGTCAGAAAAATCCCCTGTTCTTTCGATTTTCTTTCAGAAGAATGCGATTGCAGTGTGGATGTTAAGTGGCGTTTTCAGAAAAATGGCCATTTTTCCTAAAAATCTCTGTGGTGTAGACCAGTGTTTCTCAACTTTTTTTTTATAAAGTACCCCCTTTAAAAAAAATTATAAGTCCCCCCAGTACCTACAGTTTTCAGACACACAATTTTTTTCCCTACCATTACGACACATTTGTTTAAACAACGTATTCGGAGCCAGGCGGGCGATGAAATTTTTGGGTGTAAAAAGCACAGAAATAATAAAGCGCTGTAAAACTGAAACAAAAATTCTGTTTTCTCCACATTTCAGTTGTGTTGACATACACTAGCCCCCTAGATCGATCTAGGGAGGCTAATGAGGGTGACCGAAATTGCAAATGAAGTGCGGGATTTAAATATCCTGTGCTTGATTTGCATGTTCCCGGCCGGTCGCCATTTTAGAAATTGACTATCCTGAAGTAACTGCCCGCATCTACACGCGGCAGTAAAACGGGATTCCGAAATAAAGCCCTAACTCAAATTAGCTGGTATTCCTCCTGCAATGTCGGGCAGAGGCATGTAATCTATATATACCCAAAGGCTACGTCTACACTGGCATGATTTTCCGGAAATGCTTTTAACAGAAAAGTTTTCCGTTAAAAGTATTTTCGGAAAAAGCGCGTCTAGATTGGCAGGATGCTTTTCCGGAAAAGCACTTTTTGCGGAAAAGCGTCCGTGCCAATCGAGACGCGCTTTTCCGCAAAAAAGCCCCGATCGTCATTTTCGCGATCAGGGCTTTTTTGCAGAAAAGAAATCTCTGCGGTCTACACTGGCCCTTTTCCAGAATAGTTTTCTGGAAAAAGACTTTTGACCGAACGGGAGCAGCATAGTATTTCCGGAAAAGCGGCTGATTTCTTACAGTAGATCGTCAGTGCTTTTCTGGAAATTCAAGGGGCCAGTGTAGACAGCTGGAAAGTTATTCCGGAAAAGCGGCTGATTTTCCAGAATAAGTGGGCAGTCTAGACACAGCCTAAGGGTGTATCTACACTGCACCCTAAACTCGAAATAAGATACACAATTTGTGCAGTGCGCATTGTGTATCTCATTTTGAATCTATTTTGCAACAGCTTAATTTGAAATTTGGCGCATTGACACAATGCCAGATTTCGAGATAAGGCGCTATTTCAAGCCATCCCTTAATCCTCGTGCAATGAGGTTTACCGGGATGGCGAAATAGTGCGCTCATTATTTTGAAAATTATTTCGAAATAGCGGGCGACTAATGTAGATGTAGGGTAGCTATTTCGAGATCTCTCTGGTGTCCCAAAATAGCCATGCAGCATCGACGTACCCTAAGAGGCGGGAGGACGGCTCATTTTTTTAAAACGCTCGATGCTGCGGGGAAGGTATGGGACGGCAGCCTGTTTGTCTGGGCGAGCGTCTTAGCCCCACAGGAAGCCACACATGGCTGGGTGGCCGCCTCTTTAGGGTTGGGGGGGGTTTGTGGTTCTCATCCCACTTTGGGCAAGTCACCGTGCCTCAGTTTCCCCAGGTGATGCTGTGTCTTCTTTGCATGCGCGCCAAGGTTCTCGGGGAACATAGGCTGTAGGATGGGCTTGATTCTGCCCGGCTGGAGTCCGCGGTGGGGCTTAGCAGGGACGTCCTAATCACACTGCCAGCCGTGTTTTCCTTCAGGAGCTTGACAGACAGCTGGGACGAGCAGCGGGTGTGTGTGTGTGTGGGTGGGGGGTGTTTTCTGAACAACCATTCGTCAGCGCATTTCTGTCCGGGGCACTTATCCGTGTTGCTATTTCAGTAAGTACGCGCGGAGCCTTCCCCGGGTCCGTGCCAGACACCGGAGAGGAGTCGGGGGCCGAGGGAATAAAGGCGAGAGGGAGGGGGAAGAGACTATGTCACCAGCAAACTTGAGCGCCTGCCAAGGTTCCAGCCGGTCACAGAGATAGCGCCGGGCCCCTGGAGACAGGCCTGACCTCGGGGTCGTATCGTGGTCACGGAGCAAAGTGGGATCGGTGACAAGCTACCCATTAGCGGTGATAAGGACCGGATCCCGGGAGCCCAGCTCCCACGGCCTCCTCAGGCCCATTAGAGAGGAGGGAAAAGGAGAGGTGGGGAGCCAGGCAGACAGTCTGCAGGCGCTGCCGTTACAGGGGCTATGGCTAATTCTTCTCGAGCAATTTATCTTCCAAAGGGCTGCCATGCGGGGGGAAGGGGGTGCAGAAGGGGTGCTAGCGCATGAGGACTTCTTAGGAAAAGGGTATTTACCCCCCCTGGCAAATATCACTGTCCATGAACGTGATTTGATTTTTTTCTATCCACATTTTCAGTAGCAAATGAAAAATCAAAACTCTTTGGCTATGTCTAGACTGGCATGATTTTCCGCAAATGCTTTTAACGGAAAAGTTTTTCCATTAAAAGCATTTGTGGAAAAGAGCATCTAGATTGGCACGGATGCTTTTGCACAAAAGCACTTTTTGTGGAAAAGCGTCCGTGGCCAATCTAGACGCGGTTTTGCGCAAGAAAGCCCCGATCGCCATTTTCGCCATCGGGGCTTTTTGCACAAAACGGTTCTCAGTTGTCTACACTGGCCCTCGTGCGCAAAAGCATTTGTGCAAGACGGCTTTTTCCCGAACGGGAGAGTCATTGTATTTGCAGAAGAACACTGACAATCTTACATTAGATCATTAGTGTTGTGCAAATTCAAAGTGGCCAGTATAGATAGTTTGCGTTTTTCCCCAAAAGCGGCCGCTTTTGCGGAAAAACCTGCCAGTCTAGACGCAGCCTCTGTGCTTTAAAAAACAGAAAACTTTTGGCAAATGTTCTGCCTCAGAGGGGTAGCCACGTTAGTCTGCAACTTAAACGAGTGGTCCTGTAGCACCTTAGAAACGAACAAAAATATATCGATAGTCTCATGGGCACAACCCACTTCCTCAGATGTGTGGAGCACAAAGGAGAGAAACTCCCACATTTACAGCAGAGAAAAGGAGGGAGAGGGGGAAAAAAATAGTTTTCAGGCAACTTTTTTTTAGTTTTCTGACA
Organism: Pelodiscus sinensis; assembly: GCF_049634645.1. Taxonomy (NCBI): domain Eukaryota; kingdom Metazoa; phylum Chordata; order Testudines; family Trionychidae; genus Pelodiscus; species Pelodiscus sinensis. Next base: position 2,309,987 of record NC_134713.1, on the reverse strand, counting down.
AAAGCAGAGACTTCTGCTTGGTGGAAGACTCCGTTTTCTGTCCACCCGGTCTTCTGGCAGCAAGTTTTCCACCAGCCCAGCTCCCCGTATAGAGGTAACTTAGGCCAAATTGCAAAAAAAAAAAAAAAAAAAACCTCTTGGCCTTTGGGTTGCTCCTTTCATCTGAGGAGTTTTCCCTAAACAGTCGTGACCCCTGCTTTAGAGACATGCAAGTGGTGCCCCTGAGGCTTGCTAAAGATCCCGCCGTGGGTCAGCGAAAGAGCCCTCCCCCCCCCCCAGTCACTCCTGGCCCTGTGCTCTTTACTCCCGTAGCCGGGGGGAGGATCCCCTGGGCCCTGCACCCCCATCCAAAGTCAGAGGTAACTCAGCCAGCAGGGTTATGAGACCCCAGAGACACAGCGTAGCACAGACATGTTAGCACCAGCACCCGGAGCAGCCAGGTACATCCATATTGGAGAGAGGGAGCCCAGGGCCAAGGGTGATAGAGGGGCCATTGTATAAGGGGGGGAAGGCGGTCCCATCCCCATTGAGGTATGGGTGCAGTGCCCAGGGAAACTGAGGCCTGCACATGAGGTTGCTACAGGTCAGTAGAAATCACACACTACAGAGCAAAGCGACCCGAGTGGAAACAATTCCCCAAGTCATTCCCTCAGGCCAGGTATCTAAAAGGGGGTGTCAGACACTCAGCACCACGGCGCCTCCTGCTGGCAGCCCCGGGAATTAGCTTGTTAGCCTGCAGGGCGCCTCCCTCTGGCTGGGTGCCCCTCCGTGTCCTTGTGCTATGCTCCAGCTGGGACCCACGTCACTCTCAGACCGCAGGGTCCTCTTCAGGACACGATCCTCCGGTAGTGCCCACTCTAGGGTCTCTCGACCCCCTTCTGGGACGGTGTTTATCAGGTGCGGCACTCTGGCATCCTCCCCTCCCAAGGAACCCGCAATTCCCCTAGACCCACCTTGCCTCAGTGCCCCACTTCGGGTTGCCAGATGGTTTCAGAAAAAATACCGAACCCTTGGCTACCTTGATCGGAGGAAGTGGGTCTGGCCCATGAAAGCTCATCACCTAATAAACCATCTTGTTAGTCTTTAAAGTGCTACATAGTCCTGTATTTTGTCTTGGCTACCAGGGCGCCCTGTTGACTCCTCTCCAGCTTCTCAGCCTCTGGAATCGCCGTAGCCAGCGTGCAGGCTCCATTTCTTCCCTTCACTCTCCCTAGCGCGGCACCCAATCCACGCAAACGGCCACACGCAGCCCTCTGGCCTGTGCTAAGCAGGGGGGGCAGGTCGGTGATGAAAACGGCCCCTTCCGGGCTTGGAATCTGTATCACACACCGGTGCGTACCTAGCCCACAGGGCCGTGCGTGTTCTACGCCCTGATCCACAGAGCATGAGGCTTGTAGACCCGCAGTGGGCGGCCCCGTGGACGTGCTACACGGTGCTTCCCCCGGGACTGGACCGTTTCCGCAGCCCCACGCACGGTCCTAGAGGGGCCATCATGACGGAGGGGCTGGTGGGGCTCGCTTGATCGGTCCCACGCTCAGGTGAGTCGGTCGGCTGCCGCCTGTGCCGAATTCCTGCCAGCGTACACACTGTGCGCTCCAGCTGCACCTGCGCGGGCATTTCGCTCCCGTTCAAGCCCTGGGTCGGCCGCCCCTCTGGGCCCGCTTCCAGTGGGCTCCGTGTGAGGAGACGGCTGACGCTCCCGTGTGTGAGGGAGTGCCTTGTCACAGCCCCCCCTCCACCCACACAAGCCCTGTCTTTACTCCCCCGCTGGCACCGTTCAGCCCCCCCCTCCCGGCCAGCCCCCTTCAGGGTGCCCATCCATAACTGTCCTCTGGAGGGAGATAAGCCGCTCCAGCCAGGAGCACCCCAGCCCCCCCTCCCCGCGCTCCCAGACAGGCTATTGATTTCTGTGAGCCCCTCCCAAATGGCCCCGAGATAGTGCAGCCAAACGGCTGGCTTTGAGGGAAACCAGAAGAGTCTTCCTCTCTCTCTTGCCCGCCGAGAGAGGCTTGGGGGCGCTGGTTTGTTTTGAACCCACCCCTTGCTTGAAAAGAGCCGGCTACAGCGGCCTCCGGCAGCCCTGCCCGCCCCCCGGCGCGCAGGGCAGGGAAGTGGGCAGGAGGGGGGGTCAGCAAACACCCCCAACTTTCCTTATAGGGCTGCAGCTATGGAGCAACGTTGGGGAAGCCTCCCGAACATGTCCCCTGCCACGTGGGCCCGTGGGGAGAGTGTGTCTGTAGGTCAGGCGATTGTTCTACTCCTGGCTTCCCGCTCCGTGCCTCTGTTTCCCCTCCAAACGTGGCCTATCGGGTTCCTTTAAAGTCAGAGCTGCGCAGGGCGGAGGCTGTGTGGATCCAGTCCTTGGGGAGGTGGCTGGAGCCTCGCGGTGCTCCAAGAAAACCAGCTGCCCCCTCTTAGCACTGGCCATACTGCCCACGGCCCAGCTTACGACTGTCGTCTCTTCCGAGAGACCGGGGTTGCGGGGGAGTGGGGTGAGGTAATGGCTTTTATAGGACTAGTGTCTGCCAGGGAGAGAGACAAGCCACTGAGCCGCATGGAGCTCTTCTTCAGCTCCGGGTACATGTGAAAACACATCTCCCTCCCCCCCCGAAGTCGGCCCAGTAAAAGACATCACCTCACCCAGCTTGTCTCTCTCAGACCCGGGGAATGACGGGGCGGTAGGAATCCAGGCCGGCCCGCAACATTGTGGCACCTGAGGCGGGGAGCTCAAATGACGCCCCCATGTCCCCTCGCTTGGGCCCAAACTTTGAAAGGTCTCAGTTCTGCCTCCGTCCTCCAGCACAGCACCCCCCCATCTCTGTGCATCTGGAGCAGAGAGAATTCACCAGCAACACACAATTTTCTATGCTCTGGGTCCTAGTGGTGTCCCTCCCCACGGTCTGGCAGCTGAGGTGGCCGCCTCAGTTCACCTCATGGTAAGGCCAGTCCAGGTAGGAATGGTGTACCTACACAACCACCTTACCATCACCCAGCACTAGTGTCCAACCATACGATCCATCGGCTATAGCCAAGCCCTTCGGTACAACCGCATCTGCTCTAATCCCACTGACAGAGACCAGAAACTTCAAGATCTCTACCAAGCATTTGTAAATCTCAATTACCCACTGGGGGAAATAAAAAAGCAAATTGAGAGAGCCAGACGAATACCCAGAAACCATCTACTTCAAGATAGGCCCAAGAAAACCAACACTAGAACAGAACTTGTCATCACCTACAGCCCCCAACTTCAACCCCTCCAAGGCATTATCAATAACCTACAACCTATACTGGAACAGGATACTACACTCCAAGGCTATGTCTACACTGGCGGGTTGTTGCGCCAGAAGTATGCAAATGAGGCTAAGCATGGAATATCGCCGAGCCTCATTTGCATACCTAATGAGCCTCCATTTTTGCGGAAGAGGCTCTTGCGCTAGAAGGAGCTGTCTACACGGCCCCTTCTTGCTCAAGAAAAACCCTCTTGCGCAATGCCGTTACGCTGATTATTTTCAGGAATAACGGCGTTGCGCAAGAGGGGTTTTCTTGCGCAAGAAGGGGCCGTGTAGACAGCTCCTTCTAGCGCAAGAGCCTCTTCTGCAAAAATGGCGGCTCATTAGGTATGCAAATGAGGCTTGGCAATATTCCACACGTAGCCTCATTTGCATACTTCTAGCGCAACAATCCGCCAGTGTAGACATAGCCCAAGAGGCTCTGGGGGACAGACCCATAGTCTCCTATAGACAACCACCTAACCTCAGGATGAGTCTTACCAACGACCACAGGACATACCACACTAATACCAACCCTGGAACTTTCCCTTGCAATAAACCCCGTTGCCAGCTTTGTCCACATATTTACTCTGGTGACACCATCCCTGGACCTAACCACATCAGTTACAAGATCAAGAACACATATTCCTGTTCATCCAGAAATATAATTTATGCCATTATGTGCCAACAGTGTCCTTCTGCTATGCATATTGGATAGACTTCTCCGACACTTCGCCAAAGAATTAATGCCCACAAATCAGACATCAGATATCTTCACAAGGAAAAACCAGTTGGTTTTCATTTCAACCTACCTGGACATAGTCTTAACACTCTTACTACATGCAGCTTATTTCAAAGAGACTTTAACACCCAATTACAGAGAGAAACTTCAGAACTTTCATTCATGCTTAAATCTGACACTTTATGAATGGGCCTTAACAAAGATAGTAATTACCGTACACATTACAAAGATAGCTTCCCCACTTATCACCCCTGATTAGCCAGTCATTGACTCATGCATAACTCGTGAAGTCATTCTGCCGCTCTACTCTGCACTAGTTAGGCCTCAGCTGGAGTACTGTGTCCAGTTCTGGGCGCCACATTTCAAGAAAGATGTGGAGAAATTGGAAAGGGTACAGAGAAGAGCGACAAGAATGATTAAAGGTCTAGAGAACATGACCTATGAAGCCAGGCTTCATGAACTGGGCTTGTTTAGTTTGGAAAAAAGAAGATTAAGGGGGGACATGATAGCGGTTTTCAAATATCTAAAAGGGTGTCACAAGGAGGAAGGCGAAAATTTGTTCCTCTTGGTTTCTGAGGACAGGACAAGGAGTAATGGGCTTAAAGTGCAGCAGGGGAGGTTTAGATTGGACATTAGGAAAAAATTCCTAACTGTCAGGGTGGTCAAATATTGGAATAAATTGCCAAGGGAGGTGGTGGAATCTCCCTCTCTGGAGATATTTAAGAACAGGTTAGATAGACATCTGTCAGGGATGGTGTAGACGGAGCTTGATCCTGCCTTGAGGGCGGGGGGCTGGACTCGATGACCTCTCGAGGTCCCTTCCAGTCCTATTATTCTATGATTCTATGATTCTATTCCCTCCCTCCACCTTCTGTTCTATATCTGATCTGTCAGTTTAATAATGTGTTCACTTTTTTCATTGCATTCCTTTGGTATATACAGTCATGCCAATTCTCTTCCAGAATATGATCGGAGGAAGTGAGTCTGGCCCATGAAAGCTCATCACCTATTAAGCCAGCTTGATGGTCTTTAAAATACTATGTAGTTTTTCCTTTAGCAAGATCAGACTAGCAGCTACCTCTCTATTACAGTTGGTAAGTGTGAGAATTGTGACACCTACTGGTGACTGGAGGTTGGTGCACATGTAACTGCTACCAAGTAGCTTTGAACTTGGGACCCCTGGAGCTTAGGAGAGAAACCTCTTTGCAGCTTGAGCTAAAAAGCCAGCTGCCGCGCAGCTTGCGCTGGAGAGATCTCTTGTTCTTATCTAGTGCTGTACGTGACCCACACTGCACTTGCTACTCCGAGTCCTGGCCACTTCCCTGCATGCGGGGTCCCAGCTGCCAGCTTTAGGGGACGCTGAGGGGCGTGGATGGAGTAAGGGGGGTGCACTGTGTGGTCTACGTAGCCGCAAACATCACGGCTGGTGTAGATGGCTGGATTTATCCAGATACAGACAGGCAAACCCACGTAACCTCTGTGCAGCTGATCCTTGCTAGGGATAACAGCACTCGTCTGTCTCTCTGGGCTGTCGAGAATGGACGTGTGGACGTTGGCAAAGTGCTCATCAGAACGGCCACACTGGGTCAGACCAAAGGTCCATCTAGCCCAGTCCTGTCTTCCGACAGCGGCCAGTGCCAGGGGTCCCAGAGGGAGTGAACAGAACAGGGAATAATCAGGTGATCCCTCCCCTGTTGCCCATTCCCAGTTTTTGACAGTCAGTCAGAGAGTAGGGACACAGAGACCATGGGGTTGCATCCCTGACCCTCTCGGCTAACAGCAGTTGATGGGCCTGTCCTCTGTGAATTCATCGAATACTTTTTTGAAGCTGGTTATACAATTCACAACCTCCCCAGGCAAGGAGTTCCACAGGTTGACGATGCGCTGTGTGAAGAAAAACTTCCTTCGGTTTGTTTAAAACCAGCCGCCTATTCATGCCATCAGGGGACCCCTGGTCCACCTCCTACGATGCCGGGCATGGGGCAGTATCTAAGTTGTTAGACGGGGCCACTTTAACAGCAGCAAATGGGCGTGTGCTGTGTCTGTGTGTACACTAGTGCTGTCTGGCCATGGATTCTGTGGGCTTATCATGAACAGTTCTGCAGATGGTTCTGCCTGCCAAAGCCTTAATTCCTGACCCCAGCTGGACCCCAGCCCTGAAGCTTGAGGGTGGATCAACTTGCTTGTTTTAGTCCAGAGAGCGTCGCGGCAGAGGCTGGCCTCATGTACATGGGCTCCGGCTTGGTTGTTAGAAACTCAGCACTAAGGGATGCGGGACAAAGGTGTCCGGACCAGCAGGACAGCTGCTGGACTAGCTAGCTAAATAACCCTACGATTCCGCTGGCCCCTTCTCCTAATGCCGGCTCGAGCAGAACAGGAGATCTCGGCGCAGGACTGGGGAGGTGACGGGTGCATGTTTGCGCCCCTGCTTCCTTCTCACCCCAACCCTCCTGAGCCGCTTTGTCCCGGTGATAAGCCGGCCCATGGGAAAACTGCTGCGGTGCCTCGCTCATTTCCAGCGTGTGGGAGTCGCTGATAAGGGGGGGATGCAGATCTGGACAATAAAGCCTCCTGACAGCTTTCACGTCCGTCCCAGATGCCGGGAGGAGGTGGCTGCGCAGAAGCAGCCGGGCAGGATCAAAGCGCCCCGAGTGTTGTGCAGGTGGCAGAGGGACCACCCCCGGGGTGGTCTTGGAAGGTGATCCTGCAAGGGCAGTCCCTTCTCAGACCGCGGCGGCTCGGTGCCACGCAGTGGCCTGGGCTGGTCTCCGTAACCGGAAAAGGGAGCAGCCAATGGGCGCCCTGCTCTCGGAGGGCGGTATGTGAATCTCTGAGGGGTCCAGACTCTCGCTTTTCACCGGTGGAGGGGAACAAACTCCCTTACCAGCCCACTCCGCCCTGCCCACCCCCCTCCTACAATCCTAGAGCACTGGAACCGGAAGGGACCTCGAGAGTCATTGAGTCCCGTCCCCTGCCCTCCCGGCAGGACCCAGCACGGTCTAGACCAGGGATCCCCAACCTGGGGTACCGGTACCCCCAGGGGGTACGAGAAGCTTGTCAAGGGGGTACAGGGAATATTTGGTAAATAACTAGATTCTCCTAATTGAAATATTCCCAAAGTAGTCGTGTGAGTGAAAAAAGTTCTGGATTCTAGAGCCTTAGAATTTCTTCCCTTTCCTGTTGAATAGGGGGTACGGGAAGGTTTACTAAAAGCCAAGGGGGCACGGGGACCGAAAGAGGTTGGGAACCCCTGCTCTAGACCATCCCTGACAGATGACTGGGGGTGATGGATGTGATATTGACGAGTACGGGCTGAGGGTCTCCCTGGTCGTGGGCTTTCCCTCTGACCTGGAGGGGTGGTCTCAGCCAGGGGCGAGGTCAGTTCTGTCTCCCCGGCCACGTCTTTTGGCGGTTTCTCTGGGGAGACGCCAAGCGAAGGGTGGGGGGGCAAAACTCAAAAGGCTGTGAGCCCCCAGGGCTTCAAGCAAACACACTGGAATCAGGGGCAAAGCGAGACGCTGGAGCTCCTAGACGTAAGGCTTTCCGATACAGGGTGGGGGGTGCTCCGTCCGGCTCGCTAGCAGTGCCCCCCCACGGGCGGATCCATCAGGCCAGCCCTCGCTTGGCCACTTGCTACGTTGGCCACCAAGCCCCGGACTGTCCCTCTTGCTCGGGCGGAGCTTCCCCGAACAGCCACCCTGCCATCAGGGTCTTCGAATGCCTCCTCGGTGCTGTGGGGACGGGCAGTCGGCCGAGGGGCAGGGATCGGAGCAGCTTTGTATCTGTCTCTTTGCACCGCCCCGCCGGTCCGTATCCACCTGTTGTTTCTTGCCCGACGCTGAGACTGCAAGCACCTGTGTCCCGTGCCTAGCACCAGCCTGCCGGCGCGCCTCACCCTCTGGGACTGAGTTTGCGAGGAGGGCTGGTGGATGCGGCGGCAACGAGGGATGCAAAATCCCGTTCCAAACGTTCACCAGTTTAACTCCGGTTAACTGATGGACCAGCCCACCATGCTGAGCCACTGGGAGCCGCTGGAGCACCCCCCACCCATGGCTTGGCTGAGTGGGCCCCACCAGCCAGGAGCATGGGGTTGAGTCTGGCTGCTCCAACCAGGCCAGGCGCTGGCTAACTGGTAACTCTCATAAGCATGCTGGTAAGGTGATGCTTACCGGGTAACCGGTTACCCCTTTGCATCCCTAGTGGGTACACAACTGGTTATTATTATGCATGATCACAGCTCTCCCTACCAAGGCGGGGCCCACACAGCACCGGCCGCAAAGCTTCCTTGACCTCGTCCAATATTTCAACCACGAACCTGGATTGAGCTGCAAATTTTAGATCCTCCCTCCCCCAAAAACCACCCCCATGCCCCGCCCTGTATCGGAAACCCTTACGATTAGGAGTACCAGCGTCTTGGTTTGCCCTGGATTCCAACGTGTTTGCTGGAAGCCTTGGTGGCTCACAGCCCCCACCCCCCCCGCCCAGCTCCGTAGACTCTGTGCATCTTCGGAGGAGCCGTAGGGCATGAGGCTGTGGAATTCGGGCACCCTCATGCCATTAAACCCCATCGCGGATCCCAACCACTGAGCCAAATCCCGCCCCTGTGGCCTGCGTGAGTCGAGATCAATCTTCCTGAAGTCAGGGGAGTGGACGCGATGCCCCTCTTGGGTCATGGAAAGCACCCGCAGGCCTGGTGTCTCTCCGGTTCTGTCGTTTTTCAGATATCTGCTGTGAAAAGATGAGATCCCTTGTTCCGAAGCCTGTCGCTGGCTGCGTGGGGCTTTGTTCCTTGCAAACCAGCAAAAGTCCCCAGTGGAGGTGAAACACTGGAATAAGATCAAATCAGTATCTTAGATGCCTATATACAAATGCGAGAAGTATGGGTAATAAGCAGGAAGAACTGGAATTGCTAACCAATAAATACAACTATGATATCATTGGTATTACAGAAACCTGGTGGGATGGGACGCATGATTGGAATGTTGGTATGGAAGGGTACGACTTGCTCAGGAAGGACAGACAGGGAAAAAAGGGAGGAGGGGTTGCCTTGTATATTAAAAATGTACACACTTGGACTGAAGTGGAGATGAATGTAGGAGATAGCTGTGTAGAGAGTCTCTGGGTTAAGCTAAAAGGGGTAAAAAACGAGGGTGATATCATGCTAGGAGTCTACTACAGGCCACCTAGCCAGGTGGAAGAGGTGGATGAGGCCTTTTTTAAACAATTAACAAAACTATCCAAAGCTCAAGATTTGGTGGTGATGGGGGACTTCAACTATCCAGACATTTGTTGGGAAACTAACACAGCGAGGCACAGGCTATCCAATAAGTTTCTGGACTGCATTGGAGACAACTTTCTGTTTCAGAAGGCTGAAAAAGCTACCAGAGGAGAAGCTGTTCTGGATTTGGTTTTAGCAAATAGGGAGGAACTAGTTGAGAACTTGAAAGTGGAAGACAGTATAGGGGACAGTGATCACGAAATAATAGAGTTCATGATCTTAAGGAAAGGTAGAAGGGAGACCAGCACAATTGAGGTTATGGATTTCAGGAAGGCAGATTTTGATAAGCTCAGAGAACTTGTAGGTAAGGTCCCATGGGAAGCAAGACTGAAGGGAAAAACAACTGAGGAGAGTTGGAAGTATTTCAAAGGGACGTTGTTAAGGGCCCAAAAGCAAACAATTCCGCTGTGTAGGAAAGATAGAAAATATGGCAAAAGACCAGCTTGGCTTAACAAGGAGATCTTGCACGATCTCAAAATAAAAAAGGAGTCCTATAAAAAATGGAAACTAGGACAACTAACAAAGGATGAATATAGGCAAGCAACACGGGAATGCAGGGGCAAGATTAGAAAGGCAAAGGCACAAAATGAGATCAAACTAGCTACAGGCATAAAGGGAAACAAGAAGACTTTTTATAAATACATTAAAAGCAAGAGGAAGACCAAGGACAGGGTAGGCCCACTGCTTAGTGAGGAGGGAGAAGCAGTAACAGGAAACTTGGAAATGGCGGAGATGCTCAATGACTTCTTTGTTTCGGTCTTCACCGAGAAGTCTGGAGGTGTGCCTAACGTAGTGAATACAAGCAGAGAGAGGGTAGGTTTAGAAGATAGGATTCACAAAGAACAAGTTAAAAGTCACTTAGGAAAGTTAGATGTCAGCAAGTCACCAGGTCCTGATGAAATGCATCCCAGGATACTCAAGGAGCTGATAGAGGAGGTATCTGAGCCTTTAGCTATGATCTTTGAAAAATCATGGCAGACAGGGGAGATTCCAGAAGACTGGAAAAGGGCAAATATTGTGCCCATCTATAAAAAGGGGAATAAGAACAACCCAGGAAACTATAGACCGGTCAGTTTAACGTCTGTCCCAGGGAAGATAATGGAGCAGGTAATTAAGGAAATCCTATGCAAACACTTGGAAGGTAATAAAGTGATAGGGAATAGCCAGCATGGGTTTGTGAAGAACAAGTCATGCCAAACTAATCTGATAGCTTTCTTTGATAAGATAACGAGCCTTGTGGATAAGGGAGAAGCGGTGGATGTCATATACCTAGACTTTAGTAAGGCATTTGATACGGTCTCACATGATATTCTTATTGATAAAGTAGGCAAATATAACTTAGATAGGGCCACGATAAGGTGGGTGCATAATTGGCTGGATAACCGTAGTCAGAGAGTTGTTGTTAACGGTTCTAAATCCTGCTGGAAAGGGATAACAAGTGGAGTTCCTCAAGGGTCTGTTTTGGGACCTGTACTGTTCAATATCTTCATCAATGATGTAGATATTGGGATAGAGAGTACGCTTATTAAGTTTGCGGATGATACCAAACTGGGTGGGGTTGCAACTTCTTTGGAGGATATGGACATAATTCAAAATGACCTTAGCAAGTTAGAGAAATGGTCAGAGGTAAACAGGATGAGGTTTAATAAAGAGAAATGCAAAGTGCTCCACTTAGGAAGGAACAATCAGTTCCATACATACAAGATGGGAAGCGACTGTCTAGGAAGGAGCATGGCAGAAAGGGATCTAGGGGTCATAGTGGACCACAAGTTGAATATGAGTCAACAGTGTGATGCTGTTGCAAAAAAAGCAAATATGATTCTAGGTTGTATCAACAGGTGTGTTGTAAGCAAAACTCGTGAAGTCATTCTGCCGCTCTACTCTGCACTAGTTAGGCCTCAGCTGGAGTACTGTGTCCAGTTCTGGGCACCACATTTCAAGAAAGATGTGGAGAAATTGGAAAGGGTACAGAGAAGAGCGACAAGAATGATTAAAGGTCTAGAGAACATGACCTATGAAGCCAGGCTTCATGAACTGGGCTTGTTTAGTTTGGAAAAAAGAAGATTAAGGGGGGACATGATAGCGGTTTTCAAATATCTAAAAGGGTGTCACAAGGAGGAAGGAGAAAATTTGTTCCTCTTGGTTTCTGAGGACAGGACAAGGAGTAATGGGCTTAAAGTGCAGCAGGGGAGGTTTAGATTGGACATTAGGAAAAAATTCCTAACTGTCAGGGTGGTCAAATATTGGAATAAATTGCCAAGGGAGGTGGTGGAATCTCCCTCTCTGGAGATATTTAAGAACAGGTTAGATAGACATCTGTCAGGGATGGTGTAGACGGAGCTTGGTCCTGCCTTGAGGGCGGGGGGCTGGACTCGATGACCTCTTGAGGTCCCTTCCAGTCCTATTTTTCTATGATTCTATGATTCTAAGTTGCCTAGGGGGGTTGTGGAATCCCCATCACAGGAGATATTTAAGAGCAGGTTGGATAGACATCTGTCAGGGATGATCAATCATAGGTTCCCAAACTGGGGGGCCTTAAAAGGGCAATCCCTGCTCTGCTCTTAAAAGGGCAACACTCTTTTTTTTTTCTCAACAAGTTTTGCTGCTATTCTTTTGGGCAGAGCTGGATTAAGGGGGGGGGGGGGCTAGCCAGGCAGCTGCCTGGAACACCGACCTATGGGGGGCACCTGATGGCAGCTGTAAGGGGTGCTGTGTGCCCTGCTGCGCAGCACCCCTTAGAGCTTCCATCAGGAGCCGTGCACCCGATTGCAGCTGTAAGGTGCGCAGCGTGCCAGGGGGCGGGGCTGTGCATGCGCTGTGCGCCCGGGGGTGGAGCCACGCATGCGTCGCACGCCTGCTGCCCGGGACGCAGGAATGGCTCGAGCTGGCCCTGCTTTTGGTGGGGTGAGGGGCATGAGGGTTTCTCAAAAATCAAAAAGGGGGCATGATCCAAAAAAGTTTGAGAACCACTGATCTAGATGGTGCTTGTGTAACCACCACCAGGCAGACCTGAACCTGGGATCTCTGGAGCTTAGTGTAGGAATCTCTACGGCTTGAGCTATAAAACCAGCTGGCTCCCAGCTTAAACTGTAGATCTCCCTTGTTCTTATCACTCGCTGTAAGTGGTCTGTGCCACTCCATGGGACAGTGAACGAGACGAGATGTGTGGGTTACACTTGGTCCTGCTGTGAGGGCGGAGGACTGGATTAGATTCTCTCTCATGGTCCCTTCCAGTTCTAGGATTCTGTCCCCAAATGCTGCATTTATTTTGATGATCTCTGTGCTTTTGTGCAGCTGCAGTAAACCACGTAGCATACTGCAGGGCAAGGGGAGCTGGTAGCCTCTTATCCAGCCTGGGAAGGGAAGCAAACACCACACCCAGACCCTTAAAGGCCCATGCTTTAGGGGCCATTATCTGAAAAGCAAGTGTATAATTAATATAGAATAAAAAACAGCTCGACTGACCAACACGGGCTACAATCTCCAGAGCAGGGCTGGATCTATTCTTCTTTTCCCCCAGGGAAAATGTTCGAGTTTTCAGTAAAACTTCCAAGATCTAAGTGTTCCCTCTGAAAATAGTTCAATTCTGAAACGTGTCCAGGGTGCTCATGGGAAATGTAGTTCTGATGCCTCGTGCTCTCCTTATCCTCCATGGGACAGGCTCCTTGGTCAGACTACATTTCCCATGGTACACCAGAGTCTCGCCTCTTAGATTACCTCTAGAAAGCAGGGCTATTTTGGGGTACCAGAATGCTCCCATTATTTTGAAATAACTTTCGAAATAACGGGCACACTATTCCGGCATCCCTGCAAGGGGTGAAGGGACTTGTTGGAATGGCGCTTGATTTCGAAATTTGGCGCTGTGGAGACCATGCTGAATTTCGAAATCAGCTCTTTGCGTCGCTTATTTCGAGGTACGGGCGCAGTGTAGACGCACCCTCGGTGAGGGGACACCGCACATGCTGGCAGTTGTATGTCCAGCGTGCTTGGCGGGAGATGAAGTCTGGTTCATTTCTGGTTGGGGTATGATATTTCTGTTTTCAGTGGAAATTTGGTGGTTGGTTTGGTTGGGGTTTTTTTTTTTTTTGTGGTCTTGGAGTGTTCTGGGTTTTTTTTTTCCTGAGAACAATCTACATTTTCCATAAAAAACAGACTTTTTTTCTGCCAAAAATGTCAGTCAGTGAAAACCACAATTTAAGAAAACCCACCGTGGCGTTGCCAGACCAGTCCCAACCCGGCGTACAGAACAGCTGGACTAGCCGTGCCTTCCAACAGCGGCCAATGCCCGGGGCTTCAAAGGGGAGTAACTAAACAAGTCAGTTACCAGGTGGGCCATCCCCCTGGCGTCCCGCCCCATCGTCTGGCTGTCAGAGCGGCTCAGGGGCACACAGAGCATGGGGCTGACCCCCTGCCCATCCTGACTAACAGCCGTTGGTGGCCCTACCCTCCCTGACCTTGGACTTTCGAACCCAGGGATCCTTTTGGCCTTCACAACCCCCAGCCAGCCTCAGAGATCACCCTCAGCCAGCAGCAGGCACAAAGAGGGAGGACGGGACAGGACGCATCCTTCCCCTCTGCTCTGAGGCCCTGGCTCCTTCTCCTGAGTGCTCCGCCCAACCATCCCACGCCCGTTCCTGGCTGTTCCACCTTGTGGGGGGACGTAACCATTGACACCCCCTTAGACTTCAAGGTGTGACGCCCAGTGGCCAAGGCACGCGGGGTCCAGCCTGGGCAGCGGGGGAGCCGGGAGCTCAGTCGGGACCAGAGGCAGTAGGGGGCAATGGTCAGAGGGGTCCTGATGGGGCCAAGCCAGCAGGTTAGGGAGGGGAGGTCAGGCCAGGCAGCAGGGCAGCCTAGACAGCGACCAGGAAGCTGGGCTCTTTATATAGTCTGGGCACCCAATGAGAGCGCTGCCGTCCAGCCAATCAGGAGCAAGGGGTGTGGCTACGTGGGGCCGCAGGCCATTAGAACTAAGAGGCTGTGGGGTAGGGCAGGTGGGGCAGCCTGGGGCTGTGGCATAGAGCTTCCACCTGGGTCCCATGGGAACGGAGTCAGAGCAGTGTGTCCTGATGGGCTTTGACTTTGCTGTGGCCGCGCTCCCTTCGCTCTGGCGGACACTTGGCTTTGTCCTGCGGCAGGACACTGGCCTTCCCCCCCCCCCGGCGCGCCTGGGTTCCCAGCCGCGGCCCCCGTCCCGGGCAGCCCGCCCGCCGCGCCCTGCCTGACGAGGTCCTCCCCGCGGTGATAAGGCGCAAAAGGGCCGGTGAAAGGAAGGCTCGCTGCTGTTCCCGGCGTCGGAATGGGCAGCGCCGGACGTGCGTAAGCCAGGCCTGCACCCCCACGGTCCCCCCCAACAGATGACATCATCCGTGTGCTTCAGCGCCGGTCTCTGCCCCAGGCGGAGGGACCTGCGGAGCGGGGCGGGAGGAAGAGCGCGGGGGAGGAAGGACGCCCGAAAGCTGGGCCCCAGGTTGGTGACTTCGGCAGGGTTACAAAGTTCTGCAAAGCGTCACCAGCCAGACTTCAAAAAGGTGGAAAACTGGAGGCTCTTTCCAGCAGCTCCTGTCATCAAAGGGCGGCGTATCTGCCTCTGAGTGAGTCCCGGGAGCTGCAGGCCCCTGGCTCGCTCCCCCGTCCCCCCAGCAACACAACAGCCCTTCGAAAGACGCGAGCAGAACCAGGGAGAGACTGTGACGGTGGGAAGGAGTTTTTTACTTCTTTGCCTCCAGGGACCAGGTGGAGCAGGGGCTGAAATTAACACAGCGAACTTAGGGCACCTCTAAACGACGTTGGGTTTTTTTTCGAAGGAGGATATGCAAATTCCGCGGGAATTTGCATTTCTTCGTCTGATCTCACTTGCGAAAGAGGATCTTTCGCAAGTGAAAGTAGTCTGGATGTGTGGTTTTTTCCGGGGGGAAAAAAACCCTTTTTGAAAAAAATACCACGTAAACCTCCTTTTTAAAGGAAGAGTGGTTTTTTCAAAAAAAGGGTTTTTTTTCCTGAAAAAAAAAACCAGTCCAGAATACTTTCACTTTCGAAAGAACCTCTTTCGAAAGTGAGATCGGAAGACGATATGCAAATTCCCGCAGAATTTGCATAGCCTCTCTCGAAAAACTGCCCCGTAGTTTAGAGGTGCCCTAAGTCCTCTGTGTTAATTTCAGCCCCTGCTTCACCTGGTCCCTGGAGGCAAAGAAGTTGAAAACTCATTCCCACAGTCACAGTCTCTCCTTGGTTCAAAAGATCCTCTTTTGAAAGTGAGGTTAGAAAATGATATGCAAATTCCTGTGGCATTTGCATATCCCCTTTCGAAAATTCGACGTAGTCTAGACATAGCCTAAGGGATATAACCCCACACCTCCCGATGAAATCAAGTCCCGTATTTGGCTTTGAGAGCTGCAAGTATAGACTAGGGATGGGAGATGTCGTTGAATTAAATAATCGTGTCACTGCACAAAGTTTTGGCGGTTACACGATTATTCGATGGCCCCCAGTGGCAAGGCTGGCAGCCAGTGCGCTCCTGGGGTGCCCCCTGCTATCCCGCGGTGCTGCCTCTGTATCAGAGGCAGCAAGGGAGTGGTGGAGTGCATATAGTTGTTTGGATTAATCGATAAGACCAGGCGTAGCGGCTAATCGTTTACACGACTCTACGCTCACATCCCTAGTATAGACCAGTGATGATGGGCAACCTAGGCTAACGAGGGACCCTCTTCCAACCCAGTGGGGCGCAAGATTGTCGTGACCAAGACGGGCTCCCGGGATAGGTCAGGTTTGCTCACTGTGCTCGTGATGCTAGAACTCGCAGCGGGGGCGATGGAACCGTAGAAGCACTAGGCTTGGATGCAGAGGGAGCGCCCGGCGCTCCCAGGCAGGGTCGTGCGCAATCAGCCCGTCCCTTGCTCCACGTGCGCGTCACTTTAGTCACAGCGGTAGGGGGAAAACGGCCTGGACCGAAACCAGCGGACTCTGGTGACCCTGAAAGTGGGCAACAGTAAAGAAAATGTCTGGCAGGCCACACGCCACCGCTCTAGAGAGACTCTTCCGGTGGCCGAGGCATAACGAAGGTGTTATGCCCCCGGGGGCAAAGGCAAAATTTGCATCCCCCCTGCTGCTGCTGCCACGTGGCAAAGCCCTGAACCTGGCACACGGCTGAGCTCAGTCCTGGGAGGAGCTGGGGAGGTGGGAGGGGAACGCTGTACCATGTCTTCCCCCACCCCATCTAGTTTGGAGCCGGACCCCTGCATGCACTAAGAGGAGGGTCCGGCTGGCGGCTGCGGGCGGAAGAGGAGCAGGCGAGCGGAAGGATGACAGGGGGAGTGGAGGGAGCACCCCCCTAGCGTGGCACCCGGGGGCAACTCCCACCCCCCGCCATGCCACTGTCAGGTGGTCTAAATCAGTATAGCTCTGCCACGGAGCTAGGCCCATGTTCTTCGCACTGGGTGCAAACCGATGTAGCTCCTTTGAAACCAATTTATAGTAACTGGTCCATCGCCCCTTCCCCCACCCCCTGCCCTTTGCTCCCTAGGATTCATGTTACAGGGTTTTGTCCAGACCGGGCTTTAAAAGTTCTCGGCCGTGGCGTTTCCGTGGTCACACCCATTCACAGCCGAATGCATCACCCAGCCAGGAAGCCTCCTCTGCTGTGTATTCCTGCCTCTGGACCCCTTGCTCCAGCCATCTGAGGAAGTGGGTTGCGCCCACGGAAGCTCATGAAACCAGCTACACGTTTTGTTCGTCTCTGAGGTGCTGCAGGATCATTGGTTGGTTTTTTTAAGGGTTTGATGTTTTCACCGCGCCTCGGTCTCAGTTTCATCCCATCACTCCTAGTTCTGTTTCTGCCTGTCAGAGTCAGCCATGCCTCTCCCTTCCCGGGGAAAAGATTCTGCCTTCCTTTTACTCCCAGGGCGGAAGCAAAGTCGCGCTCTGCAAAGTCATTGTCTTCACCACTCCGAATGCACCCAGGCAAACTTGCAGTGTGAAAATGAAAGGGCAAAGCGCCTTCCCGACCCACCCTCGCCACGATCACATTGTACCGTGATGCATGAGAGTCGATTGCTTTCTTTTAGGGGACACAAGCGTCGCTGGTGGCAGGAAGAACGTGGCATGTTCTCGGGGCGCCCTAACCTTCGGGGGAACCTACCCGGTTCTGTCGGGAACTTGGACATTTTGCTGGGGGTTACTGGAAAGACCATTTCCCCTGGAATTAGTCCAATTTCCATTCCCCTCTCCTGTCCGCGGGCGAGATAATTCGATGAACCTGAATTTTAAAGCACATTTAACACAGACACCTTTTTCCTCTACAGTTCTGGGTCCACAAATATTTGTTGGTGGGTATAAACAAGGACATGTTGACATCTAATTCAGTGGGCTGGGTAGCTACCCTCCTGTAACCACACCTGCAGACAGACACCAGGAAGTCATGATGGGCATATGTTTCTCGCACATAGGTGGATCTGCTTCCGGGGGTTCTTCTGTTTGGGTATGTCTACATCAGCTCGTTAATTCGAGGCAAATGAGGCGACCGGACATGCAAATGAAGCCCGGGATTTAAATATCCCGGGCTTTATTTGCAACTTCGAATGCCTACATTAGCCTCCCTAGTTTGAACTAGGGGGCTAGTGTAGACAGACCCTTTCTTACACAGAAGAAGTCCGAGCTGCCCGTCAGCTCGAAGATGGGGGTCAGACACTCAGCGTCACAACTCAGCCCAGCTCTGCTGAAATTCTTGTCGTTACACTGATTTATAGCTGAGTCTCTACCCCAAATTTCCTTTTAACTTGAATCGCCCCAAAGACAAATATGGCTTCCAGCGTTGGAAGGAAAATAGTCCCAAACTCCTGCTAGGTGCGCGAGCTTAGAAAGCAGTGTTGCCAAACCTAGTAATTTTATCACGAGTCTTGGGGTGATTCGTTTTCTTTCGTAAAGCCCTCCTCCCGGAGTCCCTGCTATTCTCAGCGGCCAGCTACATTTTGTTTTTAAAGGTTCTGTCTCTTGTGGCTGCAGGAAAAAGCTGGAGAATGTGTGCCCCCAAAAGACTCAGAAAACACAGACAAATTAAAAAACATCTGATTTTTCAGATCATGATTTTCGAGCACTTGTGGTTAGCGGGGCTGAGTTTCTAATCTTTTGTCTCATTGCTGTGAAGGTCAGGACTTTGAAAACACAAGCAGCTACCTAAGCCCTGGAAACCTGGCCCCTTCTCTTAAAGTCTGTGGAATCACAAGGGCTGTGTCTAGACTGGCCAGTTTTTTTCGGAAAATCAGCCGCTTTTCCGGAAAAGCTTGCCAGCTGTCTACACTGGCCGCTTGAATTTCCACAAAAGCACTGACTTCCTACTGTAAGAAATCAGTGCTTCATGTGGAAATACTGTGCTGCTCCTGTTCGGGCAAAAGTCCCTTTTGCGCAAAAGTTTTGCACGAAAGGGCCAGTGTAGACAGCTCAGATTTGATTTGCGCAAAAAAGCCCCGATCGCGAAAATGGTGATCAGGGGCTTTTTTGCGCAAAAGCGCGTCTAGATCGGCCACGGACTATTTTCCACGAAAAGTGCTTTTGCGGAAAAGCATCCGTGCCAATCTAGACGCTCTTTTCCGAAAATGCTTTTAAGGGAAAACTTTCCCGTTAAAAGCATTTCCGAAATATGCCAGTCTAGACGTAGCCAAGGGGTTTTAGAAGCTTTTAAGCCTGGTATTTTCTCATGTTAGCTTTCTCATACTAGCTTGTTGAGTGAGGAGACGTGAGCTAAGATCGCCACCTGCTGTTGGAAAACCACACCACTCGTTTAGGAATGGCCTTGCGTTTTTAAAGCCAAGTCAGGGTACAGGTACATCTACTGCAGCGGTCCCCAACCTTTGGGGGCTTCCAGGCTCCTGGGGGCAGGGATAGCTCAGTGGTTTGAGCATTGACCTGCTAAACTCAGGGTTGTGAGTTCAATCCTTGCAGAGGCTGTTCAGGGATTTGGGGCAAAAATTTGTCAGGGATTGTACTTGGTCCTGCTGTGAAGACAGGGGACTTGACTCAACTTGATTTGATGACCTTTTAAGGTCCTTTCCAGTTCTAAGAGATAGGCAATCTCCATTAGTTTTAATAAGCACCTCCCACCTCAAACTGTGATTGTCCGCTGCGGATAAACTCTGGGGCCAAGTCTCAAGAGCTTATCACAAGTCTCACGACTTGGAGCTGATTCTTCAGACCCCACCCGCATTTAAAAATTCAAGGGGGTTGCTGCTTAGACTGCCGGCTCGCTGGGTTGGGGACTGTCCATTTGTACAGCACCTAGCACCATGGGAGTCCTGCTCCATGACTGTGCCTCTGAGGCGCTACACGTGAAAAGAGTCAGAGGTTTGGCTGGATCGGGGCCGAAAGCCCCAGCCGCTCTGCCGACGGCACGTTCCATCCCACGAGGTCACCAATTCCTCCCGCCCGGGAGCCACTCGTCCAAGGGGGGCGCTACCTGTGGGATGCCACATGAGCCCTCTCCTTCATTAGAGCCACAGCATCTAAGCACTTCACCGTCATCTATGTGTCAAACACAAGCCAATAGTGCAACGCTGATGCAAAAAAAGCCAAAAGGGGGGGAACACAACAGGGAATCCTCATATGATCCCTCTCCTGTCATCCATTCCCAGACACCATTCCTACCCATCCTGGCTAATAGCCATTGATGGACCTAACCTCCACGAACTTATCTAGCTCTCTTTTGAACCCTGTTAAAGTCCTAGTCTTCACCACATCCTCTGGCGAGGAGTTCCACAGGTTGACTGTGCACTGAGTGAAGAAAAACTTCCTTTTCTTTGATTCAAACTAGCTGCCTGTTCATTTCATTGGGTGGCCCCTAGTTCTTATGTTGTGGGATTAAGTAAATAACTTTTCCTTATTCGCTTTTTCCCTACCAGCCATGGTTGTACAGGCCTCTAGCCTATCCCCACTTAGTCTCCTTTTTTCTAAGCTGAAAAGTCCCCGTCTTTTTAATCTCTCTTCCAACAGCCACAACACTTGCTTGGAGGAGTTGATTTTTGCCTCGGTGGCATTTCATTGCCTGTCCCTTGTGTGGTGAGGCAGGGAGGAGCATGCGATTCTCACCTTCATGACCCCCCTGGTATGGCGAGGCAGGGAGGAGCGTGTGGTTCTCACCCTTGTGACCCCCCTTGCACGGCGAGGCAGGGAGGAGCATGTGGTTCTCACCCTTGTGACCCCCCTGGTGTGGTGAGGCAGGGAGGAGCGTGTGGTTCTCACCCTTGTGACCCCCCTTGCACGGCGAGGCAGGGAGGAGCGTGTGGTTCTCACCCTTGTGACCCCCCCTTGCACGGCGAGGCAGGGAGGAGCGTGTGGTTCTCACCCTTGTGACCCCCCTTGCACGGCGAGGCAGGGAGGAGCGTGTGGTTCTCACCCTTGTGACCCCCCTTGCACGGCGAGGCAGGAAGGAGCGTGTGGTTCTTATCCTTGTGACCCCCCTTGCACGGCGAGGCAGGGAGGAGCGTGTGGTTCTCACCCTGGTGACCCCCCTTGCACGGCGAGGCAGGGAGGAGCGTGTGGTTCTCACCCTTGTGACTCCCCTTGCACGGCGAGGCAGGGAGGAGCGTGTGGTTCTCACCCTTGTGACCCCCCTTGCACGGCGAGGCAGGGAGGAGTGTGTGGTTCTCACCCTTGTGACTCCCCTTGCACGGCGAGGCAGGGAGGAGCATGTGGTTCTCACCCTGGTGACCCCCCCTTGCACGGCGAGGCAGGGAGGAGCGTGTGGTTCTCACCCTGGTGACCCCCCTTGCACGGCGAGGCAGGGAGGAGCGTGTGGTTCTCACCCTGGTGACCCCCCCTTGCACGGCGAGGCAGGGAGGAGCGTGTGGTTCTCACCCTGGTGACCCCCCTTGCACGGCAAGGCAGGAAGGAGCGTGTGGTTCTTATCCTTGTGACCCCCCTTGCACGGCGAGGCAGGGAGGAGCGTGTGGTTCTCACCCTTGTGACCCCCCTTGCATGGCGAGGCAGGGAGGAGCGTGTGGTTCTCACCCGTGTGACCCCCCTTGCACGGCGAGGCAGGGAGGAGCGTGTGGTTCTCACCCTGGTGACCCCCCCTTGCACGGCGTGGTTCTCACCCTGGTGACCCCCCTTGCACGGCGAGGCAGGGAGGAGCGTGTGGTTCTCACCCTGGTGACCCCCCCTTGCACGGCGAGGCAGGGAGGAGCGTGTGGTTCTCACCCTTGTGACCCCCTTTGCACGGCGAGGCAGGGAGGAGCGTGTGGTTCTCACCCTTGTGACTCCCCTTGCACGGCGAGGCAGGGAGGAGCATGTGGTTCTCACCCTTGTGACCCCCCCTTGCACGGCGAGGCAGGGAGGAGCGTGTGGTTCTCACCCTGGTGACCCCCCCTTGCACGGCGAGGCAGGGAGGAGCGTGTGGTTCTCACCCTGGTGACCCCCCTTGCACGGCGAGGCAGGGAGGAGCGTGTGGTTCTCACCCTTGTGACCCCCCTTGCACGGCGAGGCAGGGAGGAGCGTGTGGTTCTCACCCTTGTGACCCCCCTTGCACGGCGAGGCAGGGAGGAGCGTGTGGTTCTCACCCTTGTGACCCCCCTTGCACGGCGAGGCAGGGAGGAGCGTGTGGTTCTCACCCTTGTGACCCCCCTTGCACGGCGAGGCAGGGAGGAGCGTGTGGTTCTCACCCTTGTGACCCCCCTTGCACGGCGAGGCAGGGAGGAGCGTGTGGTTCTCACCCTTGTGACCCCCCTGGTGTGGTGAGGCAGGGAGGAGCGTGTGGTTCTCACCCTGGTGACCCCCCCTTGCACGGCGAGGCAGGGAGGAGCGTGTGGTTCTCACCCTGGTGACCCCCCTTGCACGGCGAGGCAGGGAGGAGCGTGTGGTTCTCACCCTTGTGACCCCCCTTGCACGGCGAGGCAGGGAGGAGCGTGTGGTTCTCACCCTTGTGACTCCCCTTGCACGGCGAGGCAGGGAGGAGCGTGTGGTTCTCACCCTTGTGACCCCCCTTGCACGGCGAGGCAGGGAGGAGCGTGTGGTTCTCACCCTTGTGACCCCCCTTGCACGGCGAGGCAGGGAGGAGCGTGTGGTTCTCACCCTTGTGACCCCCCTGGTGTGGTGAGGCAGGGAGGAGCGTGTGGTTCTCACCCTTGCGACCCCCCTTGCACGGCAAGGCAGGGAGGAGCGTGTGGTTCTCACCCTTGTGACCCCCCTGGTGTGGTGAGGCAGGGAGGAGCGTGTGGTTCTCACCCTTGTGACCCCCCTTGCATGGCGAGGCAGGGAGGAGCGTGTGGTTCTCACCCTTGTGACCCCCCTTGCACGGCGAGGCAGGGAGGAGCGTGTGGTTCTCACCCTTGTGACCCCCCTTGCACGGCGAGGCAGGGAGGAACGTGTGGTTTCCACCCACATGACACCCCTTGGACTGAATGTAAATAGTTTCCCTTCAGCTGGTGTAAAACCCCCTGACCCTTGCTGCTAGCTAAACACAGACTGTGGGTGCTGCACAGAGCTGCTCATCAGTGCATGGGACATGTGCATCTCTCTACCCATCGGCCCCCCTGCGCCCCTGCACTGCTCTGGGGATGCAAAGCAAACCCTCATAACAAAGCAGACGGAGCCTACTGGTGCCTACCCCTCTCCAGAGTCCACCCACCCCTCGCTGGAGCCCTCGTCCCTTCCCGCACCCCAACTACCTGCCCCCGCCCGGCGCCCCATTTAGAGCCAAACCCCCTTCAAAGCCTCCACCCTCATCGCCCTCCTCCACACTCTGTCTGACGCTGCAGAATGACTTTTGGGATGTGGTGCCCCTAACACAGACCTGGGCCAAATACGCAGCGGGGAGCCCCCAGCAGGCTCCCTTGCTCACCCCGCACACCGCTCAGGAAAGCAGCTGCAGGCCTGTTTCTCTTTAAGGACTGTAAGCCCAGACGGGAGGGGGGAAGGCTTTAGGTGCTACTTCCCGCCCCCAGCACAATCTCATTGGCCGTTTTCTGGTCAGAAACCGACCAATGCAAGCTGCCTGTTTGAATAACAGGCAGCACATGAAGCACCTCATGCCCCTCTCGCCCCGGTCAGTTATTCACACAAGCACATGGCTGTGCGGTCTGTGTAGGTGCAGGGCAGGCTGGCTGAGAAATGTTTTAAGCTCTGCAGTCAGGCAGGCTGCTTGGGCTGCTGGCTGGTAAGTCTCCTGGCCAGAGCCTGCCTCTGACTCCCCTCAGCCCTCCCCTTCCTCAACCTTCTGCCCCCCCCCACTCAACATACCTGACCCCCCTGTCCCGCACCTGCACCCATACCCCCTCCTAGATCCAGCACCCCAATCCTCTGCCCCAGATCACAATCCCCTCCTACCCTAGGTCACAACTGCCTCCTTCACCCAAACTCCCTCCCAGATCCCACTCTCCCTCCTGCACCCCAGTACCTTACCCCAAGCTCCCTTCTGCACCCAGCCTCCATCCCAGGCCCTGCACCTCTTCATTCATATCCTGGAAGGGTGGAGCCCTTGACCACTTTCCAAAATCTTGGAGTGGCCCCCCCGTCAAAAATTATTGCTCACCCCTGCCCTACGGAAAGTCCTTCTGCACATGGGCATAAAAAAATTAGAGGGAACCCCGAGTCCGGCGCATACTCTTTCTACTCCCTTGCGCGGAGAAATGGGCCACGTTTTGCATTGTGAATCAACGAGGGTTGCCAGGTACGTTCACAAAACATCCCGAACATGGCGGGGGAAAAAATTGGCTGAGCGAAAAAAGCAAAACAAAACCAAAAAAACTAGGGGAGCAAACTTGTTGAACAACAGCAAAAAAAGTCTTTAAATTCCCGCGCTCACCATTCCCCTCGCCCTCCATCAGAGAAAAACAGAAAATACCGGACATTTGACATGGACAGAAGACGCAATTACCAGACTGTCCGGGAGAAAACCAGACACGTAGCAACCCTAGAATCAACAAAAAGTTGTTCATCTCCAACCAAGCGTGCCGGACGGCCTAAAATTGGGTGGAGCTGCTGGTTCCCTGTGCATCTTTGGCGGCCGGTGTACTTTGGAAGTGCTCGTTAGCCACCAGCCTGGGCCGTATTGTAGAGGAAGAGGGTGGAATACCTCAGTAACGGGAAGGAACAGATGTGGAGACAGACCTATGTTTACTAATATCCTGAGGCCTAGAGAACATCCTTGCTGCCACAATGTACTAATATTTATTAAGTGGTGGGTAACAGGAAACAGCAACGCTTTCCCTGAAGTTACTCGTTTCTCCCCGGTCAATATGGCAGCTCAGTGACCGCCCATCAGCCTTGCTCTGGACCTGTGGTCGTGCTGCCCACAGACACAGCCAGCACATTCGGTAGTTGTTGACTACAGAACCAAAATCTTCTCTTGTGATTGGCTGCAAAGAGTCAGGTGATAAGCCAGTATTGTCGAGTGGCTGCATCCTCAGAGGAAAACTCCGGGAGCAAGGATGTCGAAAGACAAATCTTCCTTGTCGACTCTCCTCTGCAGCCAATCAGGGTTTATTCTTTTACATAACCATGTAACCAACCAACCAATTGGATGAGGACAAGAGTAGAGTCTACAAGGACAAATGTAGAGTCCTGCACTTGGGACAGAAGAATCCCAAAGCATTGTTACAGGCTGGGGACCGACTGGCTAGGTGGCAGGTCTGCAGAGAAGGACCTGGGGATTATAGTGGATGAGAAGCTGGATATGTTGATGTGTGCAAGACACGAGAAGTCATTCTTCCGCTCTGCTCTGCGCTGATTAGGCCTCAGCTGGAGTATTGTGTCCAGTTCTGGGCACCACATTTCAAGAAAGATGTGGAGAAATTGGAAAGGGTCCAGAGAAGAGCAACAAGAATGATGAAAGGTCTAGAGAACATGACCTATGAGGGAAGACTGAAAGAATTGGGTCTGTTTAGTTTAGAAAAGAGAAGATTGAGGGCGGACATGAGAGCGGTTTTCAGGTACCTAAAAGGGTGTCATAAGGAGGAAGGAGAAAACTTGTTCATCTTGGCCTCTGAGGATAGAACAAGAAGCAATGGGCTTAAACACCAGCAAGGGAGGTTTAGGTTGGACATTAGGAAAAAGTTCCCAACTGTCAGGGTGGTAAAACACTGGAATAAATTGCCCAGGGAGGTTGTGGAATCCCCATCACTGGAGATATTTCAGAGCAGGTTAGATAAATGTCTATCAGGGATGGTCTAGACAGTATTTGGTCCTGCCATGAGGGCAGGGGATTGGACTCCATGACCTCTCAAGGTCCCTTCCAGTCCTAATATTCTATGAGCCAACAGGGTGCCCTGGTAGCCAAGAAGGCTAATGGCATAGTGGGGTGCATTAGGAGGAGCATTTCCAGCAGATCTAGAGAAGTGATGATTCCCCTTTATTCGGCTCTGGGGAGGCCACATCTAGAATATTGCAATCAGTTCTGGGCCCCCCACTACACACAGGATGTGGACGCATTGGAAAGGGTCCAGCGGGGGGCAACCAAAATGATTCAGGGCTGGAGCACATGACCTGCGAGGAGAGGCTGAGGGATTTGGGCTTGTTTAGTCTGCAGAAGAGAAGAGTGAGGGGGGATTTGAGAGCAGCCTGCAACTCCCTGCCGGGGGGTCCAAAGAGGCTGGAGAGAGGCTGGTCTCAGTGGGGGCAGGTGGCAGAACAAGGAGCGATGGGCTCACGTTGCAGTGGGGGAGGTCTAGGTTGGAGATTAGGACAAACCATTTCCCTAGGCGGGTGGGGAAGCGCTGGGCTGGGTTCCCTAGGGAGGGGTGGAATCTCCATCCCTAGAGGTGTTTCAGTCCCAGCTGGACCAAGCCCTGGCTGGGATGACTGAGTTGGGCTGGTCCTGCCTTGGGCAGGGGGCTGGACTCGATGGCTCCTGAGGTCTCTGCCCGCCCTGGGGTTCTGGGATTCTACGATTCTATGAGCCAGACCACGGTTCTCACAGGTCCAGCCGGGTGCTCCCCAGATACATGCACCTTTTCAATTCTGATGATGAAGGACACGTCATTTAACAACAGCTGATTTTTAATTACAGAGGACGAGGAGCAGAACTTTTGGTGGCAGGGGCACATCCCGGAAGGGGAGGTCTCTGTGGAAGCACCGCCTCCTAATCCCGGCAGCATATCATGATATGGTGGTAGCAGGTGCCAATCTCCGTCTCACCATCATCACAGTCGTTATAGCGGCACGTCCCGCCTCTCTCCAGGCATTGGCTGAGCTCCCGAGACCTGCGCTGGCCACGTGCTGTGCAAGGAGCAGAGTTTGGGTTTGCGGGTGCAAAGGCAGGACGAGCTCAACCGTGATGTCCGTGTGCTCGAGAAACTCCTGGGGAGCGGAGTCGAGCCAGCGTCCCCTGAACTCTTCCCCATTGACTCCAAGCGGCTCTGGAGATGACCACATGTCAGAAAACCAGCCACACGCGGACCGTTCAGATCCCAGGTACACACCAGAGGAGACTGAAACAAGAGGCAAGGTTCACCCCGTCCGTCGGGCTCTGTCGTAGGCATTAGGAGACCCAGGGCCCTGAATTTAACAGGACTACTCAGGTGCCCAAATATTTTCCCTAAATTTTGGGAAACCAAAGATCCTATTCCAGTCAATGGGAAGAGTTCAGGGGGCATTGGATTGGGCTGATCGACTCCTCTCCAGATGAGTTTCTTCATCACACAGCGCACAGTCAACCTGTGGAACTCCTCGCCGGAGGAGGCTGTGAAGGCTAGGACTATAACAGTGTTCAAAAGAGAACTAGATAAATTCATGGAGGTTAAGTCCATCAATGGCTATTAGCCAGGATGGGTAGGAATGGTGTTCCCAGCCTCTGTTTGTCAGAGGGTGGAGATGGATGGCAGGAGAGAGATCACTTGATCATTATCTGTTCAGTTCACTCCCTTTGGGGTGCCTGGCATTGGCCACTGTCGGCAGACAGGACACTGGGCTGGATGGACCTTTGTCTGACCCAGTCTGGATGCTCTTATGTTCTTATGACTGTGCACTTGAATAGACCTGTCTCTGGGGCTGGGTTTGAGATTAGGTTGGAGATTCTCAAGGGAATCCCACCCTGCCTCCCTCTCCATTACTTTTGGGCAGGAATTGTGGCTCTGGGTTCGAACCTTGCCATCCGGAGGGATGGTCACTCGGCCCCAAGCTAGCACTGAGGGTGAATCCTGGCTCCATTAAAGTCAAATGAAATTTTGTTATTTGACTTTAATGGGGCCAGGATTTCACGGCCTCGGTTTTCACAGATCCTCTGGAATTCTCCATTGGAACCTGCTATGCAACGTGAAACTCGGGGCCAGATCTGCTGCACCGCTGACCCTCTTCCTCCCCCGTCACCCCCCAGTGGAAATATTTAGGGTCCGATACAACCCGGCTCCAGTACGGACATCTCACCTGCAGGGGCCAGGCAGATCCCTAAGAGCAGCACAAGCAGCAGGGGGAGAAGCCTCATGGTTTGCAGTCAGCTGGGACGCTGGAGAGAAGAGACATAAAGACAAAACTGGCCCCCACACAACCTCCCCGGTGCCGTACAAACAGACAGACAGAGAGACCCAGAGACAGGCGGGCGGACAGGAACCGGAGCGGAGGTGCTTGGCAAGATGCAGACGGATCTCCCAATTGGCGCCGGCTGCCCAGGGACGCGCAGGATGTGAATGGACCCGGAGCCATGACAGAGGCCGGCCCATGACGTGGGCTCCCAGGCGCCATGGTAACACTAATTGTAACGATCTCTCATCTCCGCCTTGATTCCCCCCAGCAATGGCCAACCCTCGTCATCG
Source organism: Pelodiscus sinensis (assembly GCF_049634645.1). Taxonomy (NCBI): domain Eukaryota; kingdom Metazoa; phylum Chordata; order Testudines; family Trionychidae; genus Pelodiscus; species Pelodiscus sinensis. The sequence continues at coordinate 2,281,967 of NC_134713.1, read as the reverse complement.
TCTGACACCTGCCCGTTTCCCGTTTACATGCAAAGGCCGGCACCTCCCCCATCGCCAACCCACATCCCACCCGGCCGTTCGCGTCCCCAAACTGAGCCCCCTACGGGCGTCTTGTAGGGTCCCCGTCCTCCTGCCTACAGCCCCCCCTGCTCCCTGCCGCCTCCCCCTGCTCCGTCCCCAGGGGGGCCGTGAGCTCTGGGATCAGGAGCCCTGAGCCCCTCCGAGGGTGCTTCCCCCCCCCACCAGCGCGGGACACACACACAGATGAAGGCGATGACTTGAGCTGGCGTCACCTGGTCCTCACAGCTCAGCACCCTCCCAACTTGCTTCACACCAGTGGCTCCGGTGGCCACAGCAGATCCACGCCCAGCTGCCGTGGCAGGTTACGGGGGCAGCGGCCACCCCCAGACACCTGCAGGGAGGGGAAGCAAGGGAGATGCTGAGCCTGGCTTAGGTTAAGGCCAAGGGCCCTTGAATGCAGCCAGCGTTTTCCAGCAACGCTCACAGCCTTAGCGCCCTCGGGTCACCTGGTGCCTCCAGCACAGCCTGGCTCCCACTCTGCGGTGTGCCCACGGCAGTGCCCACGGCGCCTCTGCCAGCCACCGGCTCGGAACCTGCTTGTCACAGAGACAAACACAATCCTGCCTTGTGATTGGCTGAAAAGAGGCAGAGGGCAAGTCTAGATTTGTTTCTCTTATTGTTTGTCTAAACTACCTCCTGCTACATTCCGGAGCAGCATTGGCCAATCAGATTGCATATGTAAATGACTCCCTGCTGATTGGCTGCAAGGGAGTTCTGTGCTACTTCATCACCATTGGCCTTTCGGCGGCACATGTGTATTTCGGCTTCTTGGATGGGATAACTATATTCCACCTGGACTTATATAGTTATAATTTTTGAGGCCAGGAAGGCTCCATTGTGCTCGTCGATTCTCGCTCTGGGTGCATCTTCACTGCACCCGGAGCTTGAAATAAACGATGCAATTTGAGCTATGCAAATTGCGTAGCTTATCTCGAGTTAATTTCAGAATAGAGCACTATTCCAAAACATCCCGTACTGGAACGAACTTTACAGGGGTGTCGGAATACCAAACCTGCTCTATTTCGAAAAAAATGGGCTTGCTCAAAAGATGCGGAATAGGTCTTTCATAAGAACATAAGAACGGCTGTTCTAGCCCAGCCCAAAGGTCCATCTAGCCCAGTATCCTGTCTGCCGACAGTGGCCAGCACCAGGTGCCCCAGAGAGGGTGGACCAAAGACCACGATCAAGCGATTTGTCTCCTGCCATCTCTCTCCAGCCTCTGACAAACAGAGGCCAGGGACACCATTTCTATCCCCTTCTTATGCACTTATATACTTCTGGTATCCTGAAATAGTGCTGCTGTGTAGACGTAGCCTCCCTGTGGAACCCAGATTCTGGCATAGAATCAGAGAATCGCAGGGTTGGAAGAGACCTCAGGAGATCTAGAACTAGAATCCAACCTTTCAAAACTCCAGCCTTGAGTTAAAAATTGCCAGTGATGGAGAATCCATTACAACCCTCAGGAAATTGTTCCAATGATTCATTGCGTTTGCTTAATTACCAGCACTTCTAACTGCCAGGCTCTTTTAGAATATTACCTTTCTAGAAAAAATAGTGGTGCTTTAACAAGTTCGTACCAGGATTTAGTGATGTCTCATGGAGCGCTGATCTACACTAGGGAATTATCATTTCAAATTAAGGGGGGTTATTTCGAAACGATAAGTGGCACGTCCACACGACCAAGCCCGTTATTTCGAAACACAGGTTGAACCTCTCTCGTCCAGAGCTCTTATCCAGAAACATCCATCAGCCAGAATGATTTGAGTGAGCCGGCTGTCCACTTTTCATGGCTGTGGCCAAGTTTTCCTCGGCCCTATAAAGTTTGTTGATGGCCACCAGTCCTTGCAATCAGTGTGCTGTGCTGTTAATTAGCTCTAATCAGTGGCGGATATAGGGCAGGCCGAGCAGGGCGGCTGCCCCGGGCCCCACACTTCAATAGGCGCCACACCAGTGCCCACGGGCAGACTGGCCCGGCGGGATCCCAGGAATTTCCCAGTGAGCCATCCGCCAAAGGGTCGGCTGGCGGCTGCTGGAGGAGGAGGGGGATTGTGACGGGGCGCCGCGGCTCCGCACTTGAAATTCCCCGGTGCCAGCCAGTACTCCTGCACCCTCCCCGGGCCACTTCCTGCCTGCTCCAACAGGCCTTCTGACTCCTCGGGGGCTGCACTTCCTTGGTGATCTGTGGGGGTTACTGCCCGCCTGGCGTCGGAGCCTCCACTGCCCTGAGGTCCTTCTCCTCCGCCTGCCAGCTCAGACTGACCCTCCCTCCAGGCTTTTATACCTGGGCTGCAGTCTGAGCATGCCCAGCAGGGCTGTAGGGCGGGGCTTCTTCAGCCTGGCGGGCCTGATTAGGCTCAGCTCTCAGGGTACGGGGCTGATCCGTCCCGTCACACCCGGGCATTCACTCTGGGGGTGCTCACGAACGCTCCTCAGAGTCGCAAGCTACCAGAGGTGCACTCTGAACCCCTCCTTTTTTGGCCCCACTTCAGAGCCTGGGGCTCCCACAAAATCTAATAGTCCCGGGCCCCTAGCAGAGTGACTCTGGCCCTGCCCCTCTGTCTGCAGCCTTTGCTGCTGGTTTCCTCATTTCGATGCTTAGCTCACACCGGACACCGCGTCATGGGGCTTACAGTGGATGAGAAGCTGGATCTCATCTAGTCAACAGGGCGCCCTTGTAGCCAAGAAGACGAATGGAATATTGGGGTGCATTGGGAGGAGCATGGCCAGCAGATCCAGAGATGTGATTGTTCCCCTTTATTCAGTACAGATGAGGCCACATCTGGAGTATTGTGTCCAGTACTGGGCCTCCCACTACACACAGGATGTGGACGCATTGGAGAGGGTCCAGTGGAGGGTGACCAAAATGATTCGGGGGCTGGAGCACATGGCCTACGAGGAGCAGGTGAGGGATTTGGGGTTGTTTAGTCTGCAGAAGAGAAGAGTGAGGGGGGATTTGAGAGCAGCCTGCAACTCCCTGCAGGGGGGTTCAAAGAGGCTGGAGAGAGGCTGGTTTCAGTGGGGGCAGAACAAGGAGCAATGGGCTCAAGTTGCAGCGGGGGAGGTCTAGGTTGGATATTAGGAAAAACTATTTCCCTAGAAAGATGGGGAAGCCCTGGGCTGGGTTCCCTAGGGAGGGGGTGGAATATCCATCCCTAGGGATGTTTCAGTCCCGGCTGGACCAAGCCCTGGCTGGGCTGATGGAGTTGGGCTGGTCCTGCTTTGGGCAGGGGGCTGGACTCGATGCCTCCTGAGGTCTCTGCCAGCCCTGGGATTCTGTGAGTCTGCACCTGAGATGCCTTTAAATAGAGGAATGTTATACGCAGCGACACCTAGTGGCCGAGAAGCATAACACAGCTCAGCGTCCTTTTCAGTCTCTGCATTGCCAAGGTATAAACTAGGGACATTACATCTCGGTTAATTGAAAAGTCGAGTCATCTCATGAATTCTTATTGGTTAGTCGACTGTTCGATAGTCTCTGGGGGCAGGGCTGGCAACTGCGAGGGGAGCCCGTTTAAAAACCAGCTCCTCTTGCGGACCAGCTGCTTTTTGCCCTGTGCTGTGGCCTCTGAAAAAGAGGCAGCAGTGCAGGATACCAGCAGCCCCTGTCTGGGAGCGGGGGTCCTGAGCTTCCAGACTTGGTGCAAACTGGAACTGAGCCAGGCTGCCTGCCTGGCTCCTAATACACTTTAAATGCAGAGCTACAGCGGGGGTAGGTCCAGGACCCAGCATGAGCCAGAACTGAACCGGGTTGCTGGCCAGCCTGCTAAAAAATGTACTGGATGGGAGGGGGGAGGGGAGAGGGGAGATGCATGTTGTCTATAGCATTAACTTAGTAGCTTTTGCTTATCGGTTAATCGACTCCACTATTACACCCTGGCTGCGTCTCGACTGGCAAGTTTTTCCGCAACAGCAGCTGCTTTTCGGGAAAAACTTGCCAGCTGTCTACACTGGCCGCTTGAATTTCCACAAAAGCACTGACTTCCTACTGTCTGAAATCAGTGATAGAAATGTAGCCGTGTTAGTCTAGGGTAGCTGAAACAAAATACAGGACAATGTAGCACTTTAAAGACTAACAAGATGGTTTATTAGATGATGAGCTTTCGTGGGCCAGACCCACTTCCTCAGATCAAATAGTGGAAGCAAGTAGTCACAGCCATATATACCAAAGGATACAATTAAAAAAAAAAATGAACAAATATGAAAAGGACAAATCACATTGCAGAACAGGAGGGAGATGCAGGGGGGGGGGGAGGAAGGAAGGTAAGTGTCTGTGAATTGATGATATTAGAGGTAGGGAGAGTGGGATGTTTGTGAGTTAATGGTATTACAGGTGATAATTGGGGAAACTGTCTTGGTAATGGGTGAGATAGTTCAAATGTTTGTTAAGTCCTTGTTGGAAAGTGTCGAATTTTAACATGAATGACAGTTCAGAGGATTCCCTTTCAAGGGCAGATGTAAAAGGTCTTTGTAGCAGAATGCAGGTGGTTAAGTCATTGAGAGAGTGTCCTTTCTGGTTAAAATGGCAAGAAACTGTTTTTTCTTTGTGATCTTGTCTGATATCTGTTTTGTGGGCATTAATTCTTTGGTGAAGTGTCTGAGATGTTTGTCCAATGTACATAGCAGACGGACACTTTCGGCACATGATAGCATAGATTATATTTCTGGATGCGCAGGAATATGTGTTCTTGATCTTATAACTCACTTGGTTAGGTCCAATAATGGTATCAGCTGAAACTCCTTTATGTTGATTCCTGAACACTTTCCCAAGCACAAACCTGAAGAGGTTCTTGGCTCCTCTGAGTTCTTCCTCACTGTATCCCAGAGCACAAACATCCCACTCTCCCTACCTCTAATATCATCAATTCACAGACCTTCCTTCCTCCCCCCCCCCCCCCCCGCATCCCCCTCCTGTTCTGCAATGTGATTTGTCCTCTTCATATTTGTTCATTTTTTTAATTGTATCCTTTGGTATATATGGTTGTGACTATTTTCTTCCACTATTTGATCTGAGGAAGTGGGTCTGGCCCACGAAAGCTCATCATCTAATAAACCATCTTGTTAGTCTTTAAAGTGCTACATAGTCCTGCATTTTGTCTGAAATCAGTGCTTCTTGCGGAAATACTATGCTGCTCCCGTTCGGGCAAAAGTCCTTTTGCGCAAAGCTTTTGCGCAAAAGGGCCAGTGTAGACAGCTCAGATTTTTTTTGCGCAAAAAAGCCCTGATCGGGAAACTGGCGATCGGGGCTTTTTTGCGGAAAAGTGCATCTAGATCGGCACGGATGCTTTTCCACAAAAAGTGCTTTTGCGGAAAAGCATTCATGCCAATCTAGACGCTTTTTTCCGCAAATGCTTTTAATGGAAAACTTTTCCGTTAAAAGCATTTCCGGAAAATCATGCCAGTCCAGATGTAGCCCCCTAGTATGAACCTGTCCTAGGCTGGGCAGCGACTGGCTTGTGTTAGCCCCTTTGACTCTTTGGGCCTGTTTATGCCATCTAAGTTCATACCCCGGGGGGTATGAACTCTGCTGGCTCTGCTTGTCTGGGAGGGGAAAGGTTGGGCGGGCTAACAGCTCGAGAGCACCGGCCTCTGTGTGCTGTGAACTGGCCTTGAGGAAGACAGAAGCAAAACTCGCTCTGAGACCATGTGTACATGGAAGGGACTCAGGTGCCGGAGCAAGGGAGCCGGAGTTTGGCCAGCGTGAGCAGACAGCCTGCAGCAATAGCAGGGCTTTTCCATTGCGGGCAGAACATCTACCGGCGGTCATTAGATCAACGCAGGCATTGGACACCGGGCGGCTGGCCGGCAGCGCGATGCTCTCCGTTCGGGGGTATGTCTGGAGCTATGCCAACTGCCCTTTGAAATGTAGAGGAGGCCTGGGTCAGAAACACTGAATATTTTGTTTATTGCTGTGGTGGGAAAGAAACAACCCTTCGCAAGAGACTGCCCCGGGAAGCCAACCGGACTCAGCTCCGAGGCCTTGTCGGCGCTAGGAAAGATTTGCCGGCCACCCCAGTAAAGATCCAGTTTGTACCAGCATGGCTTCGGCTGCTTTCCTGAGCAAAATCAGCGATACTGACTAAAGGGTTTCTTTGCTTCAGTGTCTTTAGGGCTCTTCCCTGGTGTTCAAAGGCAAAGAAGTCCCATTCGTAACAGATATTATTTTAGCAGCAAACATTCCCGGGGCAGGCCTGGCCTGTGAGCACGAAGCTTTTCTTGTTATGAATCATAGAACCATAGAACACTAGGACTGGAAGGGGCCTCAGGCAGTTATCAAGTCCAGTCCCCTGCCCTCACAGCAGGACCAAGCACCGTCTAGATCATCCCTGACAGGTGTCTGTCCAACCTGCTCTTAAATATCTCCAGAGATGGAGATTCCACAACCTCCCCAGGCAACTTATTCCAGTGTTTGACCACTCTGACAGGTAGAAAGTTTTTCCTAATATACAACCTAAACTTCTCTTGCTGCATATTAAGTCCATTGCTTCTTGTCCTGTCCTGTCCTCAGAGGCCAAAGAGAACAATTTTACTCTCTCCTCCTTGTAACATCCTTTTAGATACCTGAAATCTGCTATCATGTCCCCTCTCAGTCTTCTCTTTTCCAAACCAAACAAACCCAATTCTTGCAGTCTTTCCTCAACTCATGTTGGTCCTGCTTTGGGCAGGGGGTTGGACTCGATGACCTCCTGAGGTCTCTTCCAGCCCTAGGATTTTATGTTCTCTAGAACTTTCATCATTCGTGTTGCTCTTCTCTGGACCTTCTCCAATTTCTCCACATTTTTCTGAAATGCGGTGCCCAGAACTGGACACAAGACTCCAACTGAGGCCTAATCAGCGCAGAGTAGAGCAGAAGAATGACTCCTTGGCTACGTCTAGACTGGCATGATTTTCCACAAATGCTTTTAACGGAAAAGTTTTCTGTTAAAAGCATTTTCAGAACAGAGCGTCTAGATTGGCACGGACACTTTTCCGCAAAAGCATTTTTTGCGGAAAAGCATGCATGCCAATCTAGACGCGCTTTTCCACAAAAAAGCCCCGATCGCCATTTTCATGATCAGGGCTTTTTGCGGAAAACAAATCTGAGCTGTCTACACTGGCCCTTTTGTGCAAAAGTTTTGCGCAAAAGGGACTTTTGGCCGAATGGGAGCAGCATAGTATTTCCGCAAAAAGCACTGATTTCTTACAGTAGGAAGTCAGTGCTTTTGCAGAAATTCAAGAGGCCAGTGTAGACAGCTGGCAAGTTTTTCTGGAAAAGCGGCCGATTTTCCGGAAAAACTGGCCAATCTAGACACAGCCCTTGTGTCTCCCTCTCACAACACGCCTGTTGATGCATCCCAGAATCAGGTTGGCATTTTTTGCAACAGCGTCACACTGTTGACTCTTATGTAGTTTGTGGTCCACTATGACCCCTAGATCCCTTTCTGCAGGGCTCCTTCCTAGATATTTCCCATCTAATTCACTGAAGAAACTCTGTCAACTCAGCTCTGGTCTGATTTCACCTGCCCCATGGATAGATGTGTCTGTTACAAAAGTACCACGTCACTGGCTGGCGGGTACCCTGTCTTGCTCAGTGAAGTCTTTGATGGGTTAGGAGGTTTGTGGCAACAGCAACAAGAGCTACTGCAGGGAAGGCCAGTCTCCCTGTGCCTCAGTTTCCCCTCTGTGCAATGGGAGTGATCACACTGCCCTGCCTCCTGGGATGAAGTGGGGATCAATATGTATAAAATTCGGTGGCCATCAGACACTGGGTTAAGGGGCCATGTGAGCAGATAAGGCTTCCAGCTGGGCTAAGGTGTGATCAGGAAACGGCTCCTGAAACTGATTTGCATTTCCGCCTTTCACCGGGGTCTTCATAGTGAAAGGAAGGGGAGAGGAACACGCCCTTGGAGCAACGCATGTGATGTGATTTATTACAGAGGTGTGATTTAGCACCCTTCTGTGTTGGGTCTCTTGCAGCATCGCCCGTCAGAGGTCTCAGGTCTGTGTCCCAGTGGTGCGAACCCTCAAGACCTTCTAGTCCCTCTCTCGGCAGCATTTCATTGTCTGGTGATAGCAGGTGGCAATCTCGATCTCATTGTAATAGCATCGGTCAAAACGGCACACCCCGTCTTTGCTCCGGCAGCGGACAGCGTCATGAGTCATGCCTTTGCCTGTACACAAAGCACAGCGAGGTCGGCAGAGCAAACCCGAATATTTACAGAAGCCCACATGGATTGACACGGTTGTGTGGCTGTAACGGTTGCCTAACCAACACGACCCCCCGTTTGGCTCTTTGCTGCCCTCTAGTGGCTCTGTCACTTAGCACTCATAACGCATCTTGACGGTTCCCAAACTCGTAGAATAATCCCCTCCTATCAGATCCATCCGTTCCCTGGTTGCATTCCTGCCCATAGCCTATCTGTATGCATTGTTACATTTGCACCTTACCTGGAGTAGCCAGGGTGATCCACAGAAGAGCAGCGAAAAGACCGGAAAAGAACCTCATGCGTGAAGACCAGCTGAGATCATAGAGTAACTGGAAGGCACAGAGGTGGAGGCTGAGGGATATTAAGGGAGAGCAGATGTGATCCTGAGAGCACCCCGGTGCCCGAAAACAATGCCTCTCTAAGGGGTTGTATAATACGTCATAGGCGAGCTAATAGCTCATTGCCCATGACTATTCTGGCCAGATGTTTGTACAACCACGGAGGGTTATTCAGATGAGCCATCTGAGGAACATGCCTTTAAGCCGGGCGTGTCGGGGGAGTCGATAAACAGCGTTTCTCCAGATACAGGAAACGGGGCCAACACCTCGAAGCAGCGTGGCCAAATTCAGTGGGCGTGTCATTTGTAGCCGTGGTTGCAGAAAGAAAACATTTGCCTGGTGGAAATGCGCAAAGGGGCAGACGGCTTGGAGTCTCTGCCGGGCAGCCTGGGGCACGTCTACACTAGGAAATGATTGCGAGTAGCTAAATTCAATTTAATAACCCCCAATTTTCCAAAATCAAAATAGCCCCTCCTCGTTACAGGGAACCCTCGAAATGAGTCCAAGGCGGGCTCCGTGAATGCAGACGTGCCACCTCGACTTAGAGACCCAGGAAGCACTGGGGTGAAATTAGTGTGAATGACTCTGGGAAGCAGCTATTTTGAAAGAGCGGCACTGGAGCGTCCACACTTCCGCTATTTCGAAATACGCGTTATTCCCCGAGGAAAGCAGGAGCGCAGATTTCAAAATAAGCGTCTTGTTATTTTGAAATAACGGGTCTGGGAGTGTGGACACTCTGCTTATAATTTGATCTAAGGGGGAGTTATTTCGAAATAACATTCTAGTGTAGACCAGAGCTTGGCGTCCAGAGGCAGCGGGGAAAAGGTACTCTGTTTGGTAGACGCTTTACATTTTCCATGGCTGGCAAGGGTTGACGAGTGAACAAACTCCCTTGAACAAAGACCGGCGCTTGTTAATTTAGGTCTTAAATGAACAGGTCTTTTCTTGTGTGTGGTTGTAGCCCATTCCATTCGAATCCCTTGTCTTTCAACTCACTAAAACCTGTTTGATTGAGTGGCCTGGTTTGCTCTTATCTCAACCAGCCCGGTGCTGTGCTTGAACTACAATGACTGGTAACGCCAGTCTCTTGAAAGAAGCAGCCAACTGCCCTGAGAGTGAGAGGGCTGGGTGTGGCAGGGAGCTAGTCTGGGGGGAAAATCAGGACTGGGAGTCGTGTGTGTGTGGGGGGGGTCCCTCTGCAGGCGGTAACTGGGCAGTGAAAGTCAGGCTGAGATCTTCTGGTTGTCTGAGAGCTGTTGGTGTCTGGGTTAGCTTTTAGGACACGGAAGCTGCTGGGTAGGCAGTGACACCACCCTTTCTGGGCCTTGGTTGAGCCCCAAAATGGCATAGGAGGGCCTAAGAAATGACTGGAATGTCATTTACCTGGCTAGTGCCTTTTTGCCGTCGCTCGGAACCTGTTGCTGCTCACAACAGATACACCCAACTCATTCAGGGGCTGTTGTCAGGAGCAAGAAGAAAATCTCCTTTCACCACTGGCTGAAATCAGTCATGTGAGAAGTCTGGAATTTTTCCCATTGTGTTCTTCCCCAGAGGGCAACAATCCGGAATTCTGGAGTGAGGTTAGCCAATGCTATTGTCTATGGCCAATGCTATTGTCTATGGCCAAGGCTATTGTCTGTGGCCAAGGATATTGTCTATGGCCAACGCTATTGACCGTGGCCAAGGATATTGTCTATGGCCAACGCTATTGACCGTGGCCAAGGATATTGTCTATGGCCAACGCTATTGACTGTGACCAAGGATATTGTCTATGGCTAACACTATTGACTGTGGCCAAGGATATTGTCTATGGCTAACGCAATTGACTGTGACCAAGGATATTGTCTATGGCTAACGCTATTGACTGTGACCAAGGATATTGTCTATGGCTAACGCTATTGACTGTGGCCAAGGATATTGTCTATGGCCAACGCTATTGACTGTGGCCAAGGATATTGTCTATGGCCAACGCTATTGACTATGGCCAAGGATATAATCTGTGGCCAATGCTATTGTCTATGGCCAATGCTATTGTCTATAGCCAACGCTATTGTCTATGGCCATGAATATTTTCTGTGGCCAACGCTATTGTTTATGGCCAACGCTATTGTCTATTGCTAAGGATAAACTTGGTTTGCTGATTCTCACCTGCATATATCCTTTTACAGATGCAATTTGTAACCACTCATTCAGCACATGACTGTCACAGGCCTGGCTGGGCCGCTCACTGGACCCATGAAGGTGAGCTAAGGTTCCACTCTCTGGAACACCAGCAAGGCCCCTCAGCCATCAGTACTACTCGATTTAACATTTTATCGATGTCGTGGAAGAAAATATAAAGTCATCCTTGGATTGCTTAGGGTGGCACAAGCCAAACAATGTATATGGGTGCCAAAAGAGCAAGAAACAATTGAAAAGTGAAACATTTCAGCCCCAAACACACCCTTTCTTGTTTTTTTCAAGGAACACTTGTGGGGGGGCTTTTTTGTTTTTTGTTTTCGTCTTTTTTCCAATAATGAACATTTCTCATGGAAAAACAAGGAGAAGTCCTGTGGCACCTTACAGACTAACAGATTCATTGGCGCATAACCTTTTGTAAATATACAGGCATTTCTTATGCCTGCATATTTATACCTGCCTCTGGAATTTCCACTCCATGCATCTGACGAAGTGGGTCTTTGCCCACGAAAGCTTATGCTCCAATAAATCTGTTAGTCTATAAGGTGCCACAGGACTCCTCGTTTTTGCAGATTCAGACTAATATGGCTACCCCTCTGATATTTCTCACGGAAATTCCCATTTTGAGAGAGGTGTTTTCCACCAAAAACCTGACTCTGAGACCATCCCGCGTCCCCCCCTTGTTGGGTTTTCAGAGTCTGAGCTACAGTGGGCGTGTTTACACTGCTCCTTTTAGCCTGCAGAGTGAGTACCATGGGCCCGAGTCAGTTGGCCTGGGTTCTGAGGTTTGCCACCCTAGGGTGGAGAGAGGAATTTGCAGTGCAGACATACCTCCATAGCTCAGTCCCCCCGTTGTGCCAGGGCAGTATCAGCATGCCCTGCTTCATGGAGATCTCATTTTCGGATAAATATATTAACATGGGAGGTGCTCAGATACTGTGGAAAGGGGGTCAGAGAAGTAAAATACGTAGCTGGAGTTAGTTTAACTTAAGCCAAGCTTGGCAGCTTCCCTTACTCCTGGCAAGAGCAGGAGTGCCAAATGGGGGTGCCCTCTGAGTTTGATTTAGCAAGTCTTAGCTAGACTCGCTAAATCAAACTCTGGAGGATCAATCACAGCGGCGATCTTCCGTGGAGTGAAGACATGGCCTTGGTCGACTCCCTACTTCAAAGTCCAAGCACAGTACGACCAGAGACAGAGGAAACTCAAAAAGTCCAGATCTGTGTTTCTGTTTTAAGGGATTTTAAGCAGCCCGTTGTGCATCCGGGGCCATTTGCAAGCTACAGATCTAGATCCAGATTTGGGGCCAAAGACTCCCGAACTTCATGGGGAGCCAGAATTTGGGACCATCTATAAGACAACTGCAATAGTACCAGAGAAAACCATACCACGCCATCCCAGCAATGAGTTTTGCTTGCAATTAAAGCGAGAGGAAGCAGCTAGAGATTGTATCTAGCAGAGAACAGCAATTATTCTCCTTCGTGCCTCCAGCCCTTCTGTTACGCTGTCCTCGCCCTCATCACTCTGTTTCCTCGCTCTCAGGACAGTCATCTTGTCATATTTCTCCTGCAGCAGAACCGTTGTTGGAAGATGCACATCCCAATCCGCCTCTCGTTCAGGAAGCAGAAAGCTTGCCTGCATCTGCCATGCTTCCGTATGCAAGCCAGTGAGTCGATCACACTTAACAGGGTCCCATCTCCTGCGGAGAGAAGGGGGTTGGGTTTATTCCCCAGGGCAAGGTGATGGCACAACAGCCGTCCGGAAGAGACTATCGCCCCTAGGAATGTTAGCGTAAGCCACACGCCCGTTGGCCGTGCGGCACTGAGTGGCGCTAAGACCACTTGCAGCGAGAACAATGCGCTTCCCCTACAGTGGAGCTGGCACTCTAGCTCATGCAGGAGATGCTGGGGCACTAAGCTCCAGAGGCCCTCGGTTCGAGTCTGCCTGTAGACAACTGGGGGCTGTTGTGTTATGTTACTGCAAACAGAAGCCAGTGATTCCCCATGAAGACTTCAGTGTAATTATGGAGATGGGAAATGGGGGAAAATGGTTCAACCAGGCAGCGATGCTCCTCCCAAGAGGCAGAAGTGCTGAGAGGAAGAATGACCTGCAAGAGGTCTGAGGCCTGATCTCCACACACATTTGTACAGGCATGGCCGGGGGAGGGAGGAGGAGGCAACAGCACGCGGGGCCAGGCCCCCCAGGCAACAGCACACGGGGCGGGGCCAGGCCCCCCAGGCAACAGCACACGGGGCGGGGCTAGGCCCCCCAGGCCTCAGTGCTGCCCAGAGAGATGTTCTGCTCCTGCTCCTTGTAATCAACTTGATTTGGGACCCCACCCCAGTTATGCTAGTATTAAATGCAGGGCTCACAGAATCATTGCACACTAGAACTGGAAGGGACCTCGAGACATCATTGGGTCCAGTCCCGTGGCTTCACAGGGTTGGAGCACATGACCTAGGAGGGGAGGCTGAGGGGTTTGGGCTTGTTTAGTCTGCAGAGGAGCAGAGTGAGGGGGGATTTGAGAGCAGCCTGCAACTCCCTGCAGGGGGGTCCAAAGAGGATGGAGAGAGGCTGTTCTCAGTGGGGGCAGGTGGCAGAATAAGGAGCGATGGGCTCACGTTGCAGAGGGGGAGGTCGAGGTTGGAGATTAGGACAAACCATTTCCCTAGGCAGGTGGGGAAGCCCTGGGCTGGGTTCCCTAGGGAGGGGGTGGAATCTCCATCCCTAGAGGTGTTGAAGTCCCGGCTGGACCAAGCCCTGGCTGGGATGATGGAGTTGGGCTGGTCCTGCTTTGGGCAGGGGGCTGGACTTGGTGGCTCCTGAGGTCTCTGCCACCCTGGGAGTCTAGGAGCCTGTCTCCACACTAATGCAGATTAAATTACATGTAGCACGTTGCTTATTGAAGAACAATGAAGAACAATGCAGAGCGTGAGCTATTGGCAGAGTAGCTGCAATTAGCTAGTTCCTTCAGGACACACGACATATTAAAGGTCATAGCACTGGGGAACTGGCTGACCAGGGTGTCAGGGAATCCAGCAAGGCAGTTATGGAGCCTGAAAGCTCAAACTCCCTGCCTGGGCACATGCTGGGAACTCCATGCCAGCCCAGCCTGTGGGAAGCCAGAGAGCTGGAAACACCAGAGGGCCTGGTAGCTCTTAAAGTCAGCCACTGGGGAAGGCTGGAATTCAGCAGCCAACAAAGTGTAACACCCCGACTGGTGGGATCAAACCTTCGACCTCTGGAGCTTCATGCAGGAGCCTCTACAGCGGGAGCGAAAAGCCAGCTGGTGCTCAGCTCAGGCTGCAGAGCAGACTCGTTCTCTCTGTCAGTGGTCACAGTGCCGCTCCATGGGACAGCGTCCCACCCCCAGCAGGTGAGCGGGTTGCATAAGGACACAGCTGGGGACTCCCCAGCCAACCGGCAGGCAAAAAACCAAGCAGGAAATCGCCCGGAGCTTTGACACAACCGACGTTTCTGTTCCGTCGACACAGCCTTCCCCCGCGGGCCGCTCCACCGCTTCCCTCCGCTTGTGGTCCTACCCTGGTTGTTAGCGCGGCCTGGAGAGATGGGGGCACTGAGCGGGGAGCCAGCCAGGGCTCGCTGGGGGGAGGGTGTCTCGTTAACGTCCATGCACTAATTGGACGGCTCATGTCTCACCTGGAGCTGCCAGGAGCAGCAGCAAGAAAAGAGGAAAAAGAAGATTCAAGAGGCGCATGGCTGAGGGCTGGTTGGTGTCTCCGGCCGGGGGAGAGGACACAAGATGGAGAATCCAGCTTCCCAAGTGCCTGCCAATAGAAGTCGTGCTCCTAAATCCCTTAGGCACCTCTGAACGTGCCCCTGCTAACCACCTGTCCTGCTCCTGTCAAGTTAAAGGGCAGAGCTCTCCTGGACGGCGCAGGATCCGGACCAGATCCCAAGCTCGGGAGAGGTGCCTGGCAGCAGTCGTGAGATCGGGGAGTTAACCTCTGATGACCTCGGTGGATCCGGCACAAAGCCCCGTGATGTCTCTCCAACCCCTTCACTCCGCTCACCGGACGAGCCTTCCACCCATTCAGCACCTTCTGTTACATAGAAGACGGCAACCTGCCTCACGATTGGCTGAAAAGAGTCATGTGACAGGTCAAGACATTTCCTTGATCGACCTGATTGGTGCTGGCTAAAGATGCCATCTGTATAACCCCGCCTCCGAACTGGCTGCCCTGCCATTGACAAGGGCCTTCTCGGCACTCACGCTCCAGCTCCGTGGAGCCGTTTCCGATAAGAAGTGACGTGGCCAAAATGGCCGGGCACTCGGCTTAGAGTGACACAATCCCAGCACACTACGCCTGGGCGGGCCCTCGAGTCCAGCCCCCGGCCCTCCCGGCAGGACCCCGTCCTGTCTAGACCAGGGGTCTCCAACCTTTGGAAGCACGAGATCACGTTTTGAATTTCAGTGCTATCCAGAATCGACCTCACACCCAAACACCCTGGCCCCGCCTCCTTCCCGCCCCTTCTCCGAGGCCCCGCCCCTGCTCACTCCATCTTCCCTCTCCCGTCCTTCCTCCCTTTCACCAGTCAGGGCAGTGGGTTGGGGTGCAGGCGCTGGTCTTGGGCTGCGGGATTTGGCCTCTGTAGCCAATGGACCCCAAATCTTTCTATAGTTTTCTCCCTGCTTACACTGGGATACTGCTGGGCAGGGGAGATCCCTAGGGAGTGGGGGGGAAGTGGGGGGACAGTGTTCCCTGTGAGCTGGGCACTTGTGCGGCTTCTCCGGAGAGGTTCCAGGGCTGCCCAGCAGACTAGCAGAGTGCCCGCAGCGAGGTTTTGTTTCTCATGGTGGTGTGCATTTGCACGTGCCTTGGTGCGCCTAAAAAAAATCATTCTGCACCGGAATGGAAAAAAATCCGCACATGGATGGGAAAGAGTAGAGGGGACACTGGTCTGGGGATGTGGCCTCTGCTGCGGGCTTCCCTCCTTCGTCAGGTTCAGTCCGGTTCAGAGCCGGGTGCCTCGGCACTTTTTAGACCCCAGGAACATCTCGCTGCGTCTTCAGGTGCTGAAATGCCTTCCCCAATCTGGCCCCAGACGCCAGCTGTCAACGTAACCTGGGTCCACTGAAGTCACCCCTGTGCAATTGTTTGACATTCTCTTATTTCCTTCACTTGTTATCTCCTCAGCTGGGGTAGTGTGTCCAGTTCTGGGCACCGCGTTTCAAGAAAGGAGGTGGAGAAACTGGAGAAGGTCCCGGAGAAAAGCCACAAGAACGGTTCAAGGCTGAGAACATGAGAACATAAGAACGGCCGTACTAGGTCAGACCAAAGGTCCTTCTAGCCCAGTGTCCTGTCTGCCGACAGTGGCCAGCACCAGGTGCCCCAGAGAGGGTGGACTGAAGACAATGGTCAAGCGATTTGTCTCCTGCCATCTCTCTCCAGCCTCTGACAAACAGAGGCCAGGGACACCATTTCTATCCCCTGGCTAATAGCCTTTTATGGACCTAACCTCCATGAAATTATCTAGCTTCTCTTTAAACTCTATTATAGTCCCAGCCTTCACAGCCTCCTCTGGCAAGGAGTTCCACAGGTTGACTACACGCTGTGTGAAGAAGAACTTTCTTTTATTAGTTTTAAACCTGCTCCCCATTAATTTAATTTGGTGACCTCTAGTTCTTCTATTTAGGGAACTCATAAATAACTTTTCTTTATCCGCCCTCTCCACACCACTCATGATTTTATAGACCTCTATCATATCCCCCCTCAGTCTCCTCTTTTCTAAACTGAAAAGTCCCAGTCGCTTTAACCTCTCCTCATATGGGACCCGTTCCAAACCCCTCATCATTTTAGTTGCCCTTTTCTGAACCCTTTCCAAGGCCAAAATATCTTTTTTGAGGTGAGGTGGCCACATCTGTACACAGTATTCCAGATGTGGGCGTACCATAGTTTTATACAGGGGCAGTAAGATATTCTGTGTCTTATTTTCTATCCCTTTCCTAATAATTCCTAGCATCCTATTTGCCTTTTTGACCGCCGCTGCACACTGCGTGGAAGTTTTCAGAGAACTGTCCACGATAACTCCAAGATCCCTTTCCTGATTTGTCGTAGCCAAATTAGCCCCCATCCTACTGTACGTATAGTTGGAAGCCATGAGCTACGAGGGAAGACTGGCCAAACTGGGCTTGTTTGGTTTGGAAAGGAGACGACTGAGAGGGGACGTGACAGCGTTTTCAAATACCTACAAGGGTGTTACGAGGAGGAGGGGGAAAAATTGTTCTCCTTGCGCTCCGACAGGGGGACAGGAAGCGCTGGGTTTGGATTGCAGCAGGGAAGGTTTGGGTTGGACATTGGGAAAAACTTCCCACTAGTCCGGGTGGTGAAACACTGGGATAAGTTGCCTGGGGAGGTTGTGGAAGCTCCATCCCTGGAGATATTTAAGAGCAGGTTGGACAGACACCTGTCAGGGATGGTCCTAGGGCAGTGGTCACCAAGCAGTCGATCAGGATCTACCGGTAGATCTTGGTGCCACTGACAGGGGATCCTAAATCGGTCTGGCCAAGAGGCTTGGCTGCAGGGGCGGGGCCTCGGGCAGAAGGGGTGGGGCTTACCCAGCTGGGCTTTCACCCGACGCCCATGGCCTTGGAGCTGTACACTAAGATTCTGCAGTGGTTGTTGGCGGCCCCCGCTGCCATGAGGGGAGCAGGACGTTGTGCATTATTTGCGACTAAACAAGACTGCCTCAAAGCCAATACAGGCAGTCCCCGGGTTACGTACAAGATAGGGACTGTAGGTTTGTTCTTAAGTGGAATTTGTATGTAAGTCGGAACTGGTACATATTGTAGGGGAAACTCTAGCCAAACATTTCTCCAGAGCTCAGTTTTATTCTCCCACACCTCACTTCCCTCAGTCCTTTATTCTCAAGCTGAGGTGTCTGCTGAGAAAAGCCGCTCCGCGTCTCCCTGGTCTGCTGGGGGGGAGCGCTAGCTTCGCGTCTCCCTAGTCTGCTGGGGGGAGCGCTAGCTTCGCGTCGCCCTGGTCTGCTGGGGGGGGAGGCGCTAGCTTCGCGTCGCCCTGGTCTGCTGGGGGGGCCGCTAGCTTCGCGTCTCCCTGGTCTGCTGGGGGGGGGCGCTAGCTTCGCGTCTCCCTGGTCTGCTGGGGGGGGCGCTAGCTTCGCGTCTCCCTGGTCTGCTGGGGGGGGGCGCTAGCTTCGCGTCTCCCTGGTCTGCTGGGGGGGGACGCTAGCTTCGCGTCTCCCTGGTCTGCTGGGGGGGGGCGCTAGCTTCGCGTCTCCCTGGTCTGCTGGGGGGGGCGCTAGCTTCGCGTCTCCCTGGTCTGCTGGGGGGGGACGCTAGCTTCGCGTCTCCCTGGTCTGCTGGGGGGGGCGCTAGCTTCGCGTCTCCCTGGTCTGCTGGGGGGAGCGCTAGCTTCGCGTCTCCCTGGTCTGCTGGGGGGGGGTGCTAGCTTCGCGTCTCCCTGGTCTGCTGGGGGGAGCACTAGCTTTGCGTCTCCCTGGTCTGCTGGGGGGAGCGCTAGCTTCGCGTCGCCCTGGTCTGCTGGGGGGGGGGAGGCGCTAGCTTCGCGTCTCCCTGGTCTGCGGGGGGGGGGGCGCTAGCTTCGCGTCTCCCTGGTCTGCTGGGGGGGGGCGCTAGCTTCGCGTCTCCCTGGTCTGCTGGGGGGGGTGCTAGCTTCGCGTCTCCCTGGTCTGCTGGGGGGAGCACTAGCTTCGTGTCTCCCTGGTCTGCTGGGGGGGAGGCGCTAGCTTTGCGTCTCCCTGGTCTGCTGGGGGGGGCACTAGCTTCGCGTCTCCCTGGTCTGCTGGGGGGGGCACTAGCTTTGCGTCTCCCTGGTCTGCTGGGGGGAGCGCTAGCTTCGTGTCTCCCTGGTCTGCTGGGGGGGGCGCTAGCTTTGCGTCTCCCCCGTCTGCTGGGGGGGGCGCTAGCTTCGTGTCTCCCTGGTCTGCTGGGGGGGGGGGCGCTAGCTTTGCGTCTCCCCCGTCTGCTGGGGGGAAGCAGCTAGTGTGTGGTTGCCTCACCCCGTTTGTAAGTAGGGATCCGATGTAAGTCGGATCCATGTAACCCGGGGACTGCCTGTACCTTCAAAGTCTGCCTTCCAGGCCTCGGACATCAGCTGCCCGGCTGGGACAGAAAGGAAGAACAAATACTGGACCCACCGTGCTAGGTGCTGTACAAACACAGAACCAAGAGACCCGAGTTCTTCACCCGAGTAGTTTACAGTCTCGGGCCCCGATCCACAAACACGTTGACACGTGTTTAATTTTAGGGCGGTGAATCACTCGAAGCCCGGGGAGCGATTCACAGAAGGAACATGCTTATGGGGTTGAAGGCTCTCCTCTGGAAACAATACCCCTCTACTCCCCTGAGTACTTGCCCCTCTCCTAGGTATCAACGAGCAAACAGAGTCTGTTTAATGTGGGACTCTCCCTCGTTCCCTCTCTGGCAAAAGGCAGGATGTTGATTAGATGGACCATCGGTCGGCTCCACCGTGGCCGTTCTGAGGTTCCCTCTATTTTCCTCAGCCCTGGATAATTTCAGGGCTCTCGGTCTAATCTCGCTCTTGGGCCCATGGTGAGTGGTTCTGTCCTTACAGCCAGACAGAGGCTATGACTGCTGAGTAGCCGAGCTGTCTACACTGGAGACCTCTTGGGGTGTAGCCTTCTCTCCGCATTGTTCACTTATGTGCATCCCATCTTCTCCAAGGCCACGGGGCGGGGCGGGGCGGGGGGCTGTGCTCTCCTGCTGTGGGACCCACACGTCTGGGAGTAGTGATGGCTAGAGAGCCCCTTTCCCCTCCCCCAGGGGCAGAACCTCCAGCCTGGGACCCCCCTGCTCCCAAAGAGGCAGAGCGGGCACCACAAGATGCCCTAGTATTTATCCCAGCATGTGGGGGGTGGGGGCAAGCCAGAGCAGCTAATCCTGCTGCAGGGGCGGCAGATATCAGAGGCAGGGGGAGGTGTTGCCTTCCCAAACTGCTAGCCTGGCCCCACCCAGACTCCGCCCCCAGAATGCCTATTGTACTGGGGGAGGCGTGTTCCTGCCCCCAGCACCCGCCGTCCCGTGTGCTGCTCCACCTGCCTGTGGTGCTTTGGGCGGGGAGGAGGCGCCTTGGCCTCCGTGGGGGCGGGGCCTGGGCAGAAGGGGCAGGCCTGGAGGCGGGGCTGGGGTTTTGCAGTGGGTAGTTCACAGCTCCCAGAGCGATTGTTTTAGGCTCTTTGCAGACTCAGGCAAACAACCTCACATCGATTACACCCAGGTCTGGTTTTCTTCCCCGCTGTATGCACGTCCTTCACGATTTGGGGTTTTTTAATGGGGACCTCTGGAGATCAGGAAATCCTGCCTACCACTTTTTTTCTATATTTTCTTGGAAACTAATTCTCTAAAAAGGGCCTGGCAGTTAGAAATGCTGGCAATTAAGTGAGGGTGTTTAACGAGTGGAGCAATTTACCAAAGACGGGGATGGCTTCCCCATCACCAGCAAGTTGTAAATCCAGATTGGATTTTTCTTTTAAGGGCGTGCTCTGGTTCAGACAGGAGTTATTTCAGGGCAGGTGTCTGGCCCGTGTTGGACTGGAGGGCTCCAACTAGAAGATCACAGTGGTCCCTTCTGGCCTGGGATCTAGGAACCGATGAAACCGGGGGAACGGTCGTTACTATGACAGTTATGATAAGCCAGCCCGAAAGCAGAACTGTGTTTTGTGCCTCCAGCTGAGTGATAACTCACGCAAAGCTCAGTGGCAGCCCGTCAGGATGGAGATATTTACATATGCAATCTCATTGGCTAACAATATTCCAGGAGGTTGCTGGGCCCATTGTCAGCACACAATGGAGGGGGATTCTAAAGTTGTCCCATGCCTCTTTTCAGCCAATCACAAGGCAGGATTGTGTTTGTCTCTGTAACAAGAAGGTTCCAAGCCGGTGGCTGGCAGAGGCACCGTGGGCACCGGGTGGGGTGAGAGCCAGGCTGTGCTGGAGGTGCCAGGTGAGTGGATGGATCTGTGGCCTCTCCCCCTAAGGGAGAAGCCAGGGTCAGCATCTCTCTTGTTTCCCTTCCCTGCAGGTGTCTGGGGGTGGCCGCTGACTCGTAACCTGCCACGGCAGCTGGGCGTGGATCTGCTGTGGCCACCGGAGCTGTTGGAGTGAAGCAAGTTTGGAAGGTGCTGAGCTGTAAGGACCAGGTGACGCCAGCTCGGTCATCACAGTCATTTGTCTCTGCGTCCCCCCCTCTTATTTATCTATCTGTACCCAGACACACTCATCTCTCTCTGGTTTTACTGACCCTGTGGACTTGGTATCTGAGAGCCAATTTTGTCTTCACGTCTCTTCTCTCCCGCTTCCCAGCTGACCGCAAACCATGAGGATTTTCCACCTGCTGTTTGTGGTTCTCTTTGGGATCTGCCTGGCCTCTGCAGGTGAGATGTAACGATTGCTGCCGCGCTCAGTTGCGTTGGTTCCCAAATGTTTCCATTTCAGGGCCCGGAGGGAGAAAGAGAGTTAGCTTTTCGGGAGGTTGCCCCCGCCCCCAACTGTCACTTTGAATTTCAGGTTCCAGCGGCGAATTGAAGCGAATCACACTGAAAACTCAAGGGGGTGAAATCCGGCCCCACTGCCGTCAATTACAAATTCCCTTTGACGTCAGCCCCAGTGCTTAGTCTGGTTTTGAGTGATCATCACTCAGGGTCGCATGATTTCACCACGATTTCCTCCCCAAAGCATTGGAGGGGGAGGCGGGCGAGAATGCACTGGAAAATCATTCCCAGGCTGACCCAGAACCAGAGATGGGTCTGTCCACGTGCAAAGGATCTGAGCTGCCCCAAAGTTAAGCAGGAGCAAACCTGCTGTGTTCGGGGCGGCAGATCATCCCGCAGGTCAATAGCAGTTCTGGGAATAAGTCTCCTGTCTCCTCCTTCTTAATCTACTGCTCTACCGGGAGAATCGTGCCTCTGGTTTGAATTTCTCCTGCTTGTTGTGATGCTCTATATGAAAGATCTGATTCGTGCTCCGCTCCAAAGCCCCTGTGAGTCAATGGGAAAGGTTCAACTGGAGTTTGAGCCTTCCTAAGACACGTCGGTTTAGGCCTTTCCCTACTGTCAACGGGCCATTTCCTCTTGACCTTTGACCACACGTGGCAACCGATATCGTCCTGCATTTGTGGCTGCCAACACAGCTCTCTTCTCTGCACAGCAAACGGCCAGCGGGTGACTCGATATCTCAACCACTGCCTGCAGCGAGGCGGGACATGCCGATATGATGACTGCGATGATGGTGAAGTGCAGATCGGGACCTGCTACCATCATACCATGTTATGCTGCCAGGATTAGGAGGTGATGCTGCCCTCAAGGAATCCCACTGCGGCCACCAAAACTTCTGCTCTTCTTCTTGAATTAAACATAAACGGTTCTTTTCCATTTCCTTAATATTAATAAATAGTAAGAATAATAATAGTAACTAATAAATATTGCATTTCTACAAGGATGTGTACGTTTCCCTCTTCTCCTCCTCCATAGAGATCATGGATGTCATTCTGGGCTTGAAAAGTAGATTCAGTGTCAGTGGAAATACATCTGACCCCACTTTGGAGACCCATTGGAGGGGACGGTCAAAATTCAAACTGATCAGGACAAACTAGAGAAATGGTCTAAGGTCAATAGGATGACTGTCACGTTACTGAATTTGAGGGAAGCAGCCAGATCACTGCTGCACCCATAGGTGGGAGTATAGGCCCCAAAAATGGTATAAAAGGGGGACATGTGGGGTGTTGAATAGAAGCTTACTGTCTGCTAATCCTATGTACGCTAGTCATGTGATTGTATAATGTCTGTGTGTGAAGTTATAAGTGTGTAATTTGTATGGATACTGAATATTTCTCTGAATGTGGTTGAGCATTGGGCAGAGCCCGGCCTATGAACATGCTAATTAGCGAGGCCTTATGGGACAACAGCACTCAATGGGCTAAGGACACACCTCGGGAATGAGGCCTGACACCTAAGGGCTATCAGCAGGGAACACAGGGATAGGCCACTGGCCAGGTGACCTGCTGCAGCCGAGAAGAGACTAGGGAGGGGGTATAAATATGCCATGTGGCTGACTCCATCTTGGTACTCAGCTCAGCACTTCATCCCAGAGGCAGCAGTGCAGGGATCGAAGAGCCAGAAAGAACTGTGGACCCATCCTGATCCTAGGATGCGCAACAAGGACTTTTAAGCCAGCAGCTGTAACATCTCTGCTAGAGCCTGCATCGAGAACTGGGAGATTCGATGCATGTAATGTATGATTCTTTAGCAACCTCACTCTCAGGCTTTTCTTTCTTGTAGCAATAAACCTTTAGATGTTAGATGCTAAAGGATTGGCTCAGCGTGATTTGTGGGTAAGGTCCAGAGGGTAAATTGACCAGGGATCTGTGGCTGGTTTCTTGGAACTGGACAGAACATGTTCGGGGTAGGTGGGATTGGGTTCTAAGACCTCCCCCCCCCACCTGTGTATGAGGCCTGGGGCCATCTGGGGCACGGATATTGCTGGAGTGTCGGGGGGGGTTTGTTCGTGAGGCTTCAGGCAGGCAGCTGAAGCGCTCTGTGGGACTGGTGTGTGGCCTGCTTGGGAAGGTCTCCGGTCTGGGGACTGTAAGGAGCCCCAAAGTTGAGCAAAGTTGAGGCCAATCTCTGTGTTCCCTGCTGGCAGCTCTCAGGTGACAGCCCTCATTCTTTAGGTGTGTCCTTGGCCCATTGAGAGCCATTGTCCCACAGGACCTCGCTGATTAGCATGTCTACAGCAGTGATCTGGCTGCTCCCCTCACGATTCAGTAACTTGACACCCCCAACGCAAAACTGATGCAGGAAGAGATGCCAGTAACATCACTGAGGGCATCACAGGCCTCCCCATGCTTTGGCTCTGTCTCATCACATGTTCTAACCCAATGTTAGAAACAACAGTACAGAGCTGGATCAGTGTATGAGAACCCAGTTCCCTAAAAATAGGCTTCATTACTGCAAGGTCTGTCATAGCGACAGCCACATCCTTGCATTGTCTTAGAATCCCAAGGTAAAACTTGGTAAGACCCAGAACTAATTGGATCTGCCTTTGTAGCATGATCCCCATGTGTGTCAGGTGATTTTGCCCAGAGCTGAAGAAAGTAATGAATTTATCCAGGCCAGCTCTGGGAAATCTCTGAACCACAATTAACATTGTGTGAATGTAGGTATTCTCATCCCAAATAGTGTAGGCAGTTTTGCACTTATCCACGAAAACAAAATGGTGGCGTGCCTCAGTTTCCCTTTTCACACAGGACCTTCTGGCTGGAACCTTTTTTGTCCTGTAAGATGTTCCTAGACCAGTTACAAGCATTAACCATGAAATATCAACATCACAATGTCCTTTTACGTGAAATGAGGAGTAACGGTAGTTCGGACTAGGAAGCCTAGTCCGAACTACCTAGTCTGTGCCGCGTGTAGCCGCGTGGCACGGAGTCCGCACTAGCGGACATTTAAAAATGGTGGCGCCCGGCTTTATGCAAATGAAGCCAGGGAAATTCAAATCCCGGGCTTCATTTGCAACTCCGGTTGCCTACATTACCACCCTATTTCGAACTAGGGGGGTAGTGTAGACATACCCTGATTGATTATGAGTGTCCATTGTGTCCAGAGATGGGAGCTTAACTGCCATCTCCTGCATCCTAGGGAGAGTGACCACACAGCTGTTCTGCTCTGCATACTTAGCTACACAGTCCTTCTCCTGAATCTGAGACACTAACTTCCCACTCTCCTCATTCACCTGGGAATAACCCTGTTCCATACACACTGACTTCCCAGCAAGCTGGTCACACACAGTCACTGGGTTATCAGCCTGCTCCAGTTCTCTGGCTGTTCCTGCCTCATCTGGAACAGCCCTCAGTCCCTCCGAGACCTCTCCAACACCATCCACACTGGGTTTCCCTAAACCCAAGTCAGCGGAGTCACTGTTAACAGACAAATTCTGTCTGTCAGGCACCGAAACAAGTGCCTCACACAACAAGCTGCTGCCTTTTACAGGCAGAGCTTTCTCCTGAATGCCTTTTCCAAGCAAGGCCCTGTCACCTCCCTCAGTCACAGCAAACTGCTTGCTACAAGCACTGCCAGGACTCTCCTCCCTATGAGCTTCCTTAAGCAGCAGTTCACCCTTCTCTGACTCTGCAGCAGCATTGCCCTGCTGAGCCCCAACCAACTCCTCCTGCAATTCTCTTACTCCCTGAGTTATCTCTGGCCCCTTCCATGGATTCACAGCTAATCCCTTCTCAGGCACACAGACAGATTCACAAGAGACAGGGTCAGAGGCACCTTTTCTCCCTTTGCAGCTCTCTAGATGGCTGTAAACGTCCACACCATCATTAGGCTCCAGAGTTAACATGCCCTCATTCCCTCCTTGTGCCCGAGCTAAGGGGTCACCCTGGTCCCACAGAGTCACTCTCCCCTCTTCCAGCAACACAGCAGTATCAGGGTCACCACTGTCTGATCTCTGGGGTTCTGGCAAAACACTGACTGGCTCTACCTGAGTTACCTCATCCTTCTCCCCAGCAGACACAAACCTTGGGCCACCCCCTTCCTGGGCCGTAGCCGTAACCAGACCCAACTCTGGGACAACAGCCGGCACGCCACCTGTGATGTGCAGCATTGTGGGTAGCCATGTGGACCGCAGGGTACTAAAGATTCGAGGGGGTGAGGTCATATCTTTTACTGGCCTCACGTCTGCTGGAGGGAGAGAAAAATGGTCGTCCGAGCCAGTCAGCGCTCTTCTTCGGGGCTGGGAAAGTCAGTCCAGGTTCATTAGCAGAGCTCCGTGGGTGTGAACGCGTGTCTCTCTCGCCTGCAGAAACTGGTCAAATCTGAAATACTAGAAGATTTCCCCAGTGTCGCTCGGGTCCTTAGGGCCAGGGGTGAGAAGGTGCAGAAGTCAGGGTTCAGGGTGAGGAGAGTCTCAGGGCTGTTGGGGGCTCATGTCACGTTACTGGATCTTGAGGGGAGCAGCCAGATCACTGCTGCACCCATAGGTGGGGGTGTTGGCCCCAAAAATAGTATAGAAGGGGGACATGTGAGATATTGACTAGAAGCTCACTGCCTGATAATCCTATGTACGCTGTTCATGTGTTTGTAGAATGTCTGTGTGTGCAATTATTAGCATGTACTTGTGTGGATACTGAAGATTTCCCTGCATGGGGTTGAGCATTGGGCAGGGCCGGGCCTGTGGACATGCTAATTACCGAGGCCCTGTGGGACAATGGCTCTCAATGGGCTATGGACACACCCAAAGAATGGGGGCTGTCATCTGAGAGCAGCCAGCAGGGAACACAGAGATTGGCCTCTGGCCAGGTGACCACCTACAGCCAAGAAGGGACCAGGAAGGAGGGATAAATAGGCCATGTGGTCGACGCCATCTTGTTCTCAGCTCAGCACTTCATCCCAGAGGCAGCACTGCAGGGATGGAAGAGCCCAAAAGACCTGTGAACCCATCCTGATCCTAGGATGCGCAACAAGGACTTTTAAACCAGCAGCTGTAACATCTCTGCTAGAGCCTGCATCGAGGACTGGGAGATTCGGTGCATGTAACGTACTATCCTTTAACAACCTTACTCTCATGCTTTTCTTTCTTGTGATAATAAACCTTTAGATATAGATTCTAAAGGATTGTCTCCGCGTGATCTGTGGGTAAGATCCAGAGGGTAAATTGACCAGGGATCTGTGGCTGGTTTCTTGGGACCGGACAGAACTTGTTCGGGGTAGGTGGGATTGGGTTCTAAGACCCCCCACCTGTGTATGAGGCCCGGGGCCATCTGGGTCACGGATATTGCTGGGGTGTCAGAGGGGTTTTGCTCGGGAGGCTTCAGGCAGGTTGCTGAAGTGCTCTGTGGGACTGGTTTGTGGCCTGTTTGGAGAGGTCACCAGTCTGGGGGCTGTAAGGAGCCCCGGATTTAAGCAATTCACCCTGAGCGGACGCCCTCAGCTGTGCCCAGACACAGCCCGGTCCGTCACAGTGGCGTAGTCGGCAGGATCCACAGATCCTGGTCAATTGAGCTTTGGGATCAGGACCCCACTCTGTCTAAATTTGATTTTTGCTACTGAGAGTTTGGTTGGTTAAAGAGCAGCTGCAATGAGTGAGCTACAGTATGAAAGTCTGGACAGAGAGACTCTGGAACTCTTGTGCTTGGAAGGAGGCATTGCCTTTAATGAGGAAGTTTCTAATCCGGAGCTGGCATTTTTGTTAATGGTCAGAAATGCTGCAGAAGAAATAAGAGAGCAGGATCCAGTGAGGAGAATGCAACTTAGATGTAAACGAGAAGTGGAGGAGTTTCGTCTGCTATCACAACAGAGAATATAGAGGCGAGACCGAGAACATGCAGAGAGAATGGCAGAGTGGGACAGACAAATCAATCAAGGCCGGGAAAAAGCTGCCAGATTTGAACTTCAACCCAAAAGAATTGAAGCACAAAAGGAACCGTGTCCTCCTGAAAGTTCGGTGTCTGACCGTGTGGGCATGTGGGGTAATGTTGTAACCCACCCCCAAAGCATGTATGAGGTTTGTGAGGGGGGTACAGGTAACTCTGGGAAGCTTTCTGGGGCTAGTCAATCGTATTGTAACCGAAAGAAAAGTGTCTCTAAATGTTTGCCTGTGGCAGGTAGCCGTGAATCTGCGAGTGAGGCTTCTAAGGGCCTGTCTAGTGCCTCAAAGGCGAGGCTGAAATCAACACCAGGGCGGAAAAAGCCCAGAAATCAGAGAAAGTTTTCTGGGGATGATCAGTCTCACTGTAACCAAAGGGAAAGTGTCTCGTAGGGTATGTCTACACTACCCCGCTAGTTCGAACTAGCGGGGTAGTGTAGACATACCCTAAATGGGTGCCTGTGGCAGATGGCTGGGTGTCTGTGCAGGGGGGCAGTGAGCCTGTGGGTGAGGGACCCAAGGCTACGCTTATATTTTATCTCACACTGAATACAATGACGGTGTTAAATTCAGTGCACGTGTTTGTGTGATTCCCTGGAAGACTCCAACTACCAGACAAATAAGTTACCCCATGGTTAGACTTATTATTACTTATTATTATTACTGGAGACATGGCCAGGAAGGAGCAAACGGGGGTGTAATGTACCAAGTCAGTCCGGACACCACTGAGAGGGTCAGATCAGGGTGAATTGTTCAGAACCAGGCCTATTGACAGCCCAAATCTGGAGTCCTCCCTATAAGGCACCACAGCAGTCACACCAAGTCCTTCAGCTGCCACCCTGGCCAGCGAGAAGCCTCACAAGCCCCTTAGACACAGTGTTCCCTGTGCATTAATCAGACCCGCACCTTATACAGGTGAGAGGCCATAAGACCCATCTCACCAACTCCGGACAGGTTCTCCCAGTCCGAAAGGGCCAGCCACGGTCCCAGGGCAATTTATGCCCCAGATCTTGCCCCGAGGAGCTCGCTGGGGCCAGTTCTTTAGCATCTAACATCAAAAGGTTTATTAATAAGAGAGAGAAAGGTTGAGAGTGAGATTGCGAAGGAGAATGCATGACTCACATCACTCAGTTCTTGATGCAGACTCTTAGCAGAGATGGAACAAACTGCTGGTTTAAAAGTCTCTGGAGTACGTCCTATGTTAGGATGGGTCGATGCTCCTTCCTGGCCCTCTGTACCTAGCAAGGGTGCTTATATAAGAACGGCCAGACGGGGTCAGACCAAAGATTCATCCAGCCCAGTCCTGTCTGCCCACAGTGGCCAAAGCCAGGTGCCCAAGAGGGAGTGAACAGAACAGGGAATCTTCCCGTGATCCCTCTCATGTCACCTACCTCCAGAGAAACAGAGGGTAAGGACATCATTCCTGTCATTAGCCATTGATGGACCTAACCTCCATGAATCTATCTAGCTCTTTTTTGAACCCCGTCCTCGTCTTCCAACATCCTCTGGCAAGGAGTTCCACAGGTTGACTGCACGCTGAGTGAAGAAAAACTTCCTTTGGTTTGTTTTAAACCTGCTGCCTATTCATTTCACTTGGTGACCCCTAGTTCTTCTATTGTGGGAATAAGTAAATAACTTTTCCTTATCCACGTTTTGCTTCTGGACTCAGGAGCCAGACTGAAGAGCAGACGGAGGCGCCCGCGTGGTACTTTTATATTCCAGGTGCCTCCCAAACTGGACCTGATCACATGATCACGTGACCGGTCTCTGTCCTTTATGCAAGTAGCCATGATGCACTGGCTGGTCTGCAGGTTTCCAGACGCCTTCTTCGGGTGTTTACTGGCAACCTTCAGAGCCTTCGTCCCTGCAGCATCGCTAATCAGCACCGCCGTTCACTGGAGAACCATTCCTCCCAGTAGGTGGCCCAGGCCCGGTTCTCCCTCCCAGACCGAGAACAGTTCAATACAAGTGCAGAGCCCAGATTCATAACCTTACATACAAGTCCATGACATCCACCAGCAGGTGCAACAGTGACCGATAACGTGCCGATAAAATCCGATAACGTGTTGGAGGAGGGGAGGGGGAGTAAAGGCGCGACCAAATAAATTCATATGGGAAGACAATGAAGCCACGCCTTGCTGAGTGTGTGGCAGGATCCAGAAGAACCCAGGCCTGTCCGTCCAATCCCGTACGGAGATTGGTGCTAAAGGAGGTAGGTAACTCGGTGGATAGGGGGCGCTTCTTGGGCAAAACCAGAACATTTTTCCGCTGTGGGTTTAGTCCAGAGCAGAGTGTGATAAAAACAAAGCCACCTGTGTGTGAACATGTACCGGGGCCCTCCCGTGGGAGGGGGTTGGTGAACTTCTTGCTGAAGATAGCCACATGCTCCTGTTGAGGAGCTGGACAGATGTTCTGCATCTGCACTGTGATGGGATTGAATCCAGAGCTTACTGAGATCAATGGAAAAGCTCGCATTGACTTCTCTGGGTGAGTGTCCTTCCGAGGACACGCCCATGTGATGAAATTTGCACTTAGCTTACTTCCGCTGTCCCAGCGTCTGATCCAAGTCAGGGGAAAGTGGAGCATCCTGGGAGTTATTCAATGAAACCGTTCTTCATTGGAAAATGTAAGTTTGTTGAAACCAAAAATGTCTGTGAGAAAGGGGCAGTTTTGCTGAATTTCACATTTCAAGAGAGAATGAAATAACAAGCTCCAAAAAATCAACACGGGACATTTTGACATTTTTGGAACCAAAGTGACCCATCTTTCAGGTCAAAATGCCTTTTTAGAACATAAGAATAGCTGTGCTGGGTCAGACCAAAGGTCCATCTAGCCCAGTAGCCTGTCTGCCGACAGTGGCCAGCACCAGGTGCCCCAAAGGGGGTGGACCAAAGACAATGATCAAGCGATTTGTCTCCTGCCATCCCTCTCCAGCCTCTGAGAAACAGAGGTCAGGGACACCATTTTATCCCCTGGCTAATAGCCTTTTATGGACCTAACCTCCATGAATTTATCTAGCTTCTCTTTAAACTCTGTTCTAGTCCTAGCCTTCACAGCCTCCTCTGGCAAGGAGTTCCACAGGTTGACAACACGCTGTGTGAAGAAGAACTTTCTTTTATTAGTTTTAAACCTGCTCCCCATTAATTTCATTTGGTGTCCTCTAGTTCTTCTATTATGGGAACTAATAAATAACTTTTCTTTATCGGCCCTCTCCACACCACTCATGATTTTATAGACCTCTATCATATCTCCCTGTAGTCTCCTCTTTTCTAAACTGAAAAGCCCCAGTCGCTTTAACCTCTCTTCATATGGAACCCGTTCCAAACCCCTAATCATTTTAGTTGCCCTTTTCTGAACCCTTTCTAAGGCCAAAATATCTTTTTTGAGGTGAGGAGACCACATCTGTACACAGTATTCAAGATGTGGGCATTCCATAGTTTTATACAGGGGCAGTAAGATATTCTGGGTCTTATGTGTTTCGTCCCAATTGTTCTGCGACTTTATAATTAGAAGAATGATTAAACTACAAACTAAACATTTTTAATTTATCGGAAGGAAGGTTTTTCTTGACCCAATCCAAGATGGGTTGGGGGATGGTTAGTTCATAAACATGTGCAAGGCTTTGACTTTTCATCTGGATTCGGGAGGAGAGGCATTTTTGAAATCTCAACAGTGTTCACAGGACAGGAAAACACAACCCCTTCCGGAGTGAAAACACAACCAACCGGAGTGAAAAGTTCCAACGTTCCAGCCTAGCGAAAAGGCTTCTGTTAACGGCAATGGGCAGCAGAACTGGAATTCTAGCTCGGAGCACTCCGCTCTTATGATGCGGGAGAACTCGGAATCCATGCTGAACTCCACTAGGTGTGAATGCCATTCGTTGTCCTCTTTCCCATAAGTATTCTTCTCCTCTGATGCATTGAGAACAATGTCCCCCCACAGCACTGTGAAGGGGCTCACCCTCCCACGGGCGCTCCTTTGTGGCCGAGGACGGGTCTGCAACTTCTCCGCTCTGAATTGACTTTGGAAGTTGCTGGACCTGGATTCCAGCCAGGTCTGAAGTCCAGCTCACACTCGGAGCTGCTGTCTTCCAAGTCAGTCCCTAGGTTTGACTGGGGTGAGCTCCAGCAAGCAACTGCCGGGCCCTGGCCCAGCAGCGGTTTTTATACCAGCTTGCTGGGCCCTGATTGGCTGCAGCAGAAGCAGCCGCTCTAGTTTGCCTGGAGGACCTCTCTTCTGCTCCTCTCCCTGGGGCGTGGGGTGGCAACCTCCCCCACCTCCAGCAGGGGGCTTTGGGCCTAGTCCACCCCATCACCGGCTCATAAATCCTTTTTGAGTCTGGAGCATTTGTAGAGGGGTTTGGAATGGAAAAAACGTGGCTCGTTTTTATTGCTAATAATTATTTGTCCGTCCCTGCTAAGCCAGGCTTCCAGCTGCTTTTCTTCTTCAGAGCAAAGGACATTTTGAAGATCCACTGGATGAATGTAATGACATTAAAAAGGAATGAACTCAGTTCAATTAGAGTTTAATTAACATGGTCCTTATGTCCTGCCTCCTTTTAGACACTGCAGCATAAACAAACAGGCTTTTCGCTGTCATCCTGGAAATAGCGTCTCTTCCAATCTCTCTCCATTTCTCTCCCCTCCAGATTCCCTGAGACTCCAGTTGACTGTCAAGCATGAAAATCTTTTCTCTTCTTTTTGCTGGTCTCTTCCTGCTTTCCCTGCCCAAGCCAGGTAAATTCCCCTCTCGGAGAGGGTCCGTGCTTTGTCAGCGAGAGAACCCACCGGGCAGAGCCAGTGAAATATGGTCAGCGGTGGGAGAAGCCCCCTTGAATCGATAACCCAACTCCCATAGACGTCAGTCAGGCCAGGAGTTCCCACAGTGCACGTAAGACCGCGAGCAAGCAGTCAGTGTCAACGATGTGAATCTCAGAGCAAGATCTCGCGGCTTCTTCAATCTTTTTCATACTGAAGTCCTCCAGCAGCTACACCGTCATTGGCTTCCTGCCCTATCCGAACAAAGGCAGGCCCCAATCCTGCCACGGAATTGGGGGGGGAGGGGCGACAGATTTGTCGGGCCCCTGGGCAAGGTGGGGGGGGCCACAGCTCCACATGCCCGGAAAGGGCGTGGCCTCGCTGGAAGGGGTGGGGCTTCGGGTGGAAGGGGAGGGGCTTCGGGTGGAAGGGGAGGGGCTTCAGGTGGAAGGGGCGGGGCTGGGAACAGCTAGACCTTAGTGCCACCCATAATACGCCACATTGCAGCCTCCACCAGCAGCCCTGAGAGCCACCAGGAGTCTGCCTCGTGGTGCTCTGGCAGCGATTTATAGGGTCTGGGGTTTTGGTCACCACCACTGCTGCAGTAGCCATGGCTGGGAACCCCAGGTCCTTTAGAATCGCCGGGCTCTGGGGCAGTGGCCTCCTGTGCCCCCACCCAGTCAGCAGGCCTGCCTGGCTCCCCGTGGGAGGAGTCTGTGGATCGCCACATGGATGCAGGGATCTAGCCTGGACCTGATTTAGGGTCGCCAGATGGCTTCACAACCGAACCCAAATACCGAACTCACTTGCCTGGTAGTTGGAGTCTTCCCCATTTTTTTTACTGAACGGAAGAAGCAAATACCGGGCTGTCTGGTTCAATATTGGACACCTGGCAACCCTACCTGGTTGTTGGACTGGGCACGTTGCTCCAAGCATGGACGGGCGGGTCCGGAGGCCAAACTTCTGCCAAGCTCCTAACAGCCTCCAGCGCCCACTCTGTAGCAAGGAGACCCGCGACGCATTCTCAAACGGCCGACTTTCCCCACCGGGAGCCACTGACCTCTCCCGTGGGCATGCAAAGCTTCCAAGCCCAGTCGCTCCTCTCGACTCTCAACCCCAGCCACGCTTGGAGACTCTGCAGCTGGAGCAGTGACAGCCCCAGCGGGTGAAACGTTGGTTATTTTTATAAAGAAAACCCCCCAACTCTGTAGTTCATCCTTGCGCCCCATGGATGTCTGGGCAAGGTGGCTGCAGAATCGTAGCCCGCTGACCCAGTGAGGTTTGGTACAGGAAGGACTGACGGGCCGATGGATTTCATCCTTTCCTTCTGCCAGCAGCACTCCGGGGTTGGTGGGGAAGTGAAGAAGAGAGATGCTTTGGGCATTCCCTCGACTTAGCCGGCGGACCTCTGCGAGGGACCCCACCCTGTCTTTGAAAAGGAACATGAGGGTCCGGTCACCAGCAAACCGGGGATGCTCTGCATCGTTCTGGCAACGCCAAGAAGCAAGAAACGTCGTGGAACTGACCGACAGAGCCACGTGTGTGGTTCCTTTCCATCTCCCGTTGCGGCATGGCACGGCACCGTCCTAGCGCACCGGGGAATCCGGCCTTTCGTATTTGAGGGTAAACGTTTCCAGAGCGTTTAAATGACTTGGGCGCGTAACGCTCATTTTTCTAAAGAAGCTTAGGCTCAGATGATCTTCCGCAAACATCGGTGGGTCCTGGCCTGCTAAGTCACTTAGGGAGTGTCTAGACTACAGGGTTTTGTTGACAAAAATGGACTTTTGTCGACACAACTATACCTGCGTCTACACTGTCGCTGAGTTCTGTCGACATAACATCAACAGAACTCGGCAGTTTTGACGACGGCGGTAAACCTCATTCTACGAGGAATAACGCCTTTTGTCGACAGAGTTCTGTTGACAGAAGGCGTTATTGCATCTACACTGTCCTCTGCGTCTACACTCTCATGTCGACAAAGGGGCTTACTTTGTCGACAGAACGGGATGCCGTCTAGGCAGTCTTTGTCGACAGAAGCTTTGTCAACAGTATCTGTCGACAAAACTTCTGTTGACAAAAGCTTGTGGTCTAGACATACCCTGAGGTCCACGTTGTAAAAGGTGTCGAGGAGCTTCAAGCTGCAGATAAAACAGCCGCAGATCCGGCCCACCTAACGCTTTGATCCGACCCGCGGATGGCATCTGGCCGCGTTCTAGTTATATCCAGCTGTCCGATTTCCAGCCAGTGGCTAAGGCAGCAGGATCCTGTATAAATGGCTCCCGGCTCCCAGTTGCAGTGCTACCCCAGCAAGGACTGTAGACAAGAGCCTTTTAAATAGCTGCAGCAAACCTGGGCGGCTGCCAGGCCATGCGGCAGCGGTGGAGCCGGGGGCTGCGAGCGGTTTGCTGTGTTTTAATTTCAGAGCCTACGTCCCCAGACAACTCTGGAGAGAGGCTAGTCCCCAGCCCCGCCCCTTCCTCCCCAGGCTCCGCCCCTTCCAGAGTAGAGCCGGCTCATGACCATGTATCAAAATTAATTAAGTCCCTTCCCCCGTCCCCCGTGAATGTTATCACCCACTCCCGAGGTAGGGTCTTAATGGGATTTTCGACAGTGCCTAACTCCCAATGACTTTCAGAGGTGCCCTCTGCATTTGTAGGCACCTAAATACTTTCAAACGTCTGGCCCGAAGGCACTTCTGAACCCGTTACCCTAAGTCGTCTGGGTCACATCTATTTGGATACTGGTCTGGGGCCCCCTGGATGGATTTCAATCTTTCTTTTCACAGACCTCTGAAGTTTCCTCCTTTAAGGCCCTGCTCACAGAGATTTTATTTCACTAGGAGGGTGGTGAAGCACTGGAATGGGTTCCCTAGGGAAGTAGTGGAGTCTCCATCCCTAGAGGTGTTTAAGTCTCGGCTTGACAAAGCCCTGGCCGGGTTGATTGAGTTGGGATTGGTCCTGCCTAGAGCAGGGGGCTGGACTTGACCTTCTGAGGTCTCTTCCAGTTCTATGATTCTATGATTTTCTTGATCTCGTGGCTTTTTGCACATGCAATGACTAGGCCTACATGCCTCGTTCAGCGAGCCCAGTGGTTTCCCTAGACCCCAGCGTCCTGCCTGTGTATAAGATGAGTCCTTTCTTTGCCTCCAGGAAATGGCCAGTTTGTCGTGCTGGGGTGTTTATTCCGAGGCGGTTCCTGTCGCCCTGACAATTGCTACCTGGATGAGGAAGAGATCGGGAGCTGCCTGCGGAGCAACAGGATATGCTGCAAGAGAACGTCATAAAGGACGCCGTGCACGTAGGGACAGAGTGAACCGGGCCAGAAACTCAGGAGAAATCTGTGCGGGACACGTTTCCCTCAATACACACCTCACGCGGCCTTCATAAAAGGGACGTTCTGAACTTCCACAGCCGGGTGTGAATGATTTGGTCTCCTCCACATGGGCCCATCTGCCCCGTTGTTCTCATTTCAGGTGTTGCCACATTCACAGTGGCTTTCAACAAGCCCTAGGCGTACTCCCCTCACGTTGCCGTCCACAGAACCCCACGGCTGGAAGAGACCTCAGGAGGCACCGAGTCCAGCCCCCTGCCCAAAGCAGGACCAGCCCAACTCCATCATCCCAGCCAGGGCTTGGTCCAGCTGGGACTCAAACACCTCTAGGGATGGAGATTCCACCCCTCCCTAGGGAACCCAGCCCAGGGCTTCCCCACCATCGTAGGGAAATGGTTTGTCCTAATCTCCAACCTAGACCTCCCCCACTGCAACTTGAGCCCATTGCTCCTTGTTCTGCCACCTGCCCCCACTGAGACCAGCCTCTCTCCAGCCTCTTTGGACCCCCCTGCAGGGAGTTGCAGGCTGCTCTCAAATCCCCCCTCGCTCTGCTCCTCTGCAGACTAAACAAACCCAAATCCCTCAGCCTCTCCTCGTAGGCCATGTGCTCCAGACCCCTTAATCATTTTCATTGCCTTCCGCTGGACCCTCTCCAATGCGATCGCATCCTTTCTGTAGTGGGCGGCCCAGAACTGGACACAATACTCCAGATGTGCCCTCCCTAGAGCCGAATAAAGGGGAATAATCACTTCCCTAGATTTGCTGGCCATGCTCCTCCTAATGCCCCCTAATATGCCGTTAGCCTTCTTGGCTACAAGGGCGCCCTGTTGACTCATCTCCAGCTTCTCACCCACTGTAATCAGCAGGGCTTTTTTCTGCAGAACTGCTGCTTAGCCAGTCGGTCCCCAGCCTGTACCAATATTTGGGATTCTTCCATCCCAAAGGCAGGACTCTGCACTTGTCCTTGTTGAACCTCATCAGATTTCTTTTGGCCCAAACTTCCAATCTGTCTAGGTCACTCTGGACCCTCTTCATGCCCTCCAGCAGATCTATCTCTGCCCCCAGCTTAGCGTGACTCTACCAGAGCCCAGTGACAAATATTGCTACCTGGCTAGTTTCTGGTTTCATTGCCAGCAGTGCTAATGCAGTGAAGTCAGTGGAATGCAGCAAAATTACATCGGAGTCCAGCACCTGGCTGGCCCACGCGGTGTAGGTAGGAATCGGTCCCTGTCAAGCAGCGTTGTCATGAGGGAAGGACAGGAGAAAGCCTTCTTGTGAAACGTGGGGGCCCCGTTGGCCAGAATGTTCCGCATTGGATGCCCCTGACCAGACCCCATATCTGGGTACCAACATGACTGGCTGTTAGCCGAGGTGATGGGCAACCCAGCGAGCGCCCTGGGAGTGACAGGCGCTCAGCGCCGCTGAGAATCGGGCCACTGGTACCTCGGTGCCCAGGGAGGGACACGGGCGCTCGACACCGGCCAGCACAGCCTGAGACTGAATGCCCCAGGCACACCAATTCCTTATTCACAGGCCCCGGACCCTGCTCCTAGCTCTGTGTCCGATGGACCTCACAGCACCTGCAGCACTGACCAGTCCCCACCCCTCCCTCAGCTCAGCCTTCCTGGGGACATGCGACCCAAAAGCAAAACATCTGGAGCGTCACTGAAAGAAGTGTAACCCACAGGCTGAGAGTCCAGCCTTAGTGAAGGGGCGGGTGGCATTCAGCTGATGGAGTAGAAGCTCACGGCTTTAACCCCCACGATCCCAGGCAATGTTCCGTCCACATTTTTTCCCATCCGCGTGCAGAATAAATATTGTTTGGTGCGCCAAAGCACGCGCAGATGTGCACCACCAGAAGAAACACATGCTCCCGGCTGTGGGGGCTCTGCTAATCATCTGGGCAGCACCTGAATCTCTCCTGGGAGGCTGCTCAAGTGCTCAGCTTACAGGGAGCACTGGGCCCAGGTTCAATCCCGCCTATGGGCTGGATCCATTTTGTGTAAGGAAACCCACCAGACGCAGCTCCCATCGGCCGGGTCGGCAGAGTGTGCAACTCACGAGCACTGAGGAGGCAGCTGCTGAGGGGTCCCAGGGTGAAGATGTCTTCCCCTGCTGCCTGGCCGCCTCCTCACGCTCCGTATTTGGGCTTTGAATGGGCCATTTGCAGCTGGGATACTGTGTGTGTCTAATTCCTCACGTGAAATCACCACCACTTGTGACCAAGCGCCCCCGGGGCTGGTTACGAAACATGGGGCGAGGGGAGGGAAAGAATCCTGAAAGCCTTTGTGAAATGGAAGGAAACTTTCTGATGGGTTTCCTGCCAGCTCTAGTGTCCTGTGACAAAGGAAACCCGAACGTCCCACAGTACGTCTGGCAAGACGAGAGAGGGGCCTGGCTGGGGCTTGCATTGAAAATGAATGGGGGAGGGGACCTCGGGAAGGAGTGGGGTGGGGCCTCAAGACGGGGTGGGGCAAGGTCTCCAGCATGGGGCGGGGCAGTGGGCGGGGCAAAAGGGTTGGTTTTTCTGGAATTAGAATATTGGCAAACCTAATTCTGATTGGCTAATCCAGGAGGTTGCTGGGCCCATTGTCACCTCACAATGGAGGGGGAAATTCTGAAGTTGTCCCGTGCCTCTTTTCAGCCAATCACAAGGCAGGATTGTGTTTGTCTCTGTGACAAGCAGGTTCCGAGCCGGTGGCTGGCAGAGGCACCGTGGGCACTGCCGTGGGCACACCGCAGAGTAGGAGCCAGGCTGTGCTGGAGGCACCAGGTGACCCGAGGGCGCTAAGGCTGTGAGCGTTGCTGGAAAACGCTGGCTGCATTCAAGGGCCCTTGGCCTTTACCTAAGCCAGGCTTAGCATCTCCCTTGCTTCCCCTCCCTGCAGGCGTCTGGGGGTGGCCGCTGCCCCCGTAACCTGTCACGGCAGCTGGGCGTGGATCTGGATCTGCTGTGGCCACCGGAGCCACTGGTGCGAAGCAAGTTGGGAGGGTGCTGAGCTGTGAGGACCAGGTGATGCCAGCTCAAGTCATCGCCTTCATCTGTGTGTGTGTCCCCCGCTGGTGGGGGGGAGAGCGCCCTCGGAGGGGCTCAGGGCTCCTGATCCCAGAGCTCACGGCCCCCCAGGGAGCAGGGGGGCTGTAGGCAGGAGGACGGGGACCCTACAAGACGCCCGTAGGGGGCTCAGTTTGGGGACGCGAACGGCCGGGTGGGATGTGGGTTGGCGATGGGGGAGGTGCCGGCCTTTGCATGTAAACGGGAAACGGGCCGGTGTCAGACGATGACGAGGGTTGGCCATTGCTGGGGGGAATCAAGGCAGAGATGAGAGATCGTTACAATTAGTGTTACCATGGCGCCTGGGAGCCCACGTCATGGGCTGGCCTCTGTCATGGCTTCGGTCCATTCACATCCTGCGCGTCCCTGGGCAGCCAGCGCCAATTGGGAGATCCGTCTGCATCTTGCCAAGCACCTCCGCTCCGGTTCCTGTCCGCCCGCCTGTCTCTGGGTCTCTCTGTCTGTCTGTTTGTACAGCACCGGGGAGGTTGTGTCGGGGCCAGTTTTGTCTTTATGTCTCTTCTCTCCAGCGTCCCAGCTGACTGCAAACCATGAGGCTTCTCCCCCTGCTGCTTGTGCTGCTCTTAGGGATCTGCCTGGCCCCTGCAGGTGAGATGTCCGTACTGGAGCCGGGTTGTATCGGACCCTAAATATTTCCACTGGGGGATGAGGGGGGAGGAAGAGGGTCAGCGGTGCAGCAGATCTGGCCCCTTGAGTTTCACGTTGCATAGCAGGTTCCAATGGAGAATGTAAGTGAAAACTCAAGGAGTGACATCCTGGACCCGCCCTCCCCAACCTAGACGGAGGCGGGATTCACTCGCTGCACTTATTTCGAGTGGTGATCTGATTCCGCGTGATAATCACTCGTGG
This sequence comes from Pelodiscus sinensis, assembly GCF_049634645.1. Classification (NCBI taxonomy): domain Eukaryota; kingdom Metazoa; phylum Chordata; order Testudines; family Trionychidae; genus Pelodiscus; species Pelodiscus sinensis. The sequence goes on along the minus strand of NC_134713.1, from coordinate 2,242,787 downwards.
TTTGAACCCAGCGTCACAATTTCCTCCCAAAAGCCTTGGAGAAGGAGGTAGGGAGGGAGCTCAGCTGAAAAACCAGCCGCTGGCTCCCCCAGAACCTGAGACAGGCGGGTCCACGTTCCAATCTTCAGTAGGGTCTGAGCTTCCCCAAAATGTAGGGAAAAGATTTGGGGCATCTGAGCAGTGCTGTTCAATTCAGGGCCCCAGTCTCCTGAGTCCTTTGGGCTGGGTGAATCTTGCCTCAGGTTTCATTCTCCTCTACTCCGGTGTTTACTGGGGATCTGAACGGTCAGCGTGTTGCTGTTCCTTTAGGCAAGTCTTGCAGGACTTCTTTATGGGGCCATCTCCAAGGGGCAGAGTTCAATGGGCGTTAGGAGTCGACCAGCCCAGTCCCTCTCCGGGAGTTTCTCGAGCTTTTCGTCCTGACCTTTGGCCCGCTGTCAAAGTGGAGATCATCTTGCCTCTCCCCTCGCAAACCCAACTCTCCTCCTTGCACAGCGCGTGGCCAGCGCATGACTCGGGATCTCAGACACTGCCTGGAGAAAGGCGGGACGTGCCGCTATAACGACTGCGATGACGACGAAGTGGAGATCGGCACCTGCTACCACCATACCATGATATGCTGCCGGGATTAGGAGGGGGATGCTACCCCAGAGACATCCCCTTCCCAGATGCCACCAAAACCTCTGCTCCTTGTCTTCTTTTTTAATTAAAAATCAGCTGGTGTTAAATGACGTGTCTCCGATGCATCCACACCCTGGCTATGTCTACACTCGCGGCTTCTTGCGCAAGTAATATGCAAATGAGGCTAAGCGTGGAATATCACCGAGCCTCATTTGCATACCTAATGAACCTCCATTTTTTTCAGAAGAGGCTCTTGCGCAAGAAGGAGCATCTACATTGCCCCCGCTTGCACAAGAAAACCCTCTTAAATTAATGGAGATTGCCTATCTCCTAGAGCTGGAAGGGACCTTAAAGGTCATTGAGTCTAATCCCCTGCCTTCACAGCAGGACCAAGTACCATCCCTGACAAACTTTTGCCCCAAACGGCCTCCACAAGGATTGAACTCACAACCCCTGGTTTAGCAGGCTAATGCTCAAACCCCTGAGCTACCCCTCTCCCCAAAGTAATAGGTGTAATCCTGAAAAGTACTAGGTGTAACGGCGTTGCGCAGGAGGGTTTTTCTTGCGCAAGAAGGGGCAGTGTAGACAGCTCCTTCTTGCGCAAGAGCCTCTTCTGAAAAAAATGGCGGCTCATTAGGTATGCAAATGAGGCTCGGCGATATTCCACGCTTAGCCTCATTTGCATATTACTTGTGCAAGAAGCCACGAGTGTAGACACAGCCCCTTTGTGTAACAGGGGGCCCAGAACTGGACGCAATACTCCAGATGAGGATACTGGATGTTCAAGAGCAAGATGATGGGCAAGAAAGCATGTTTTACTAGGCCCTAAGCATTCAAGCTCACAGAGAGTTCTCCAAGTCTGGGAAAGAGGCCCAGAGCCTCACAGCTAAATACAAGGAGTTAAGATATGTTGCAAGAGACCATTCAAGGTGGAGTGGGCAATTAACATAACTACAGGTACAGGGGGCTGGAGCACATGACCTACGAAGGGAAGCTGTGGGATTTGGGTTTGTTTAGCCTGCAGAAGAGAAGAGTGAGGGGGGATTTGAGAGCAGCCTGCAACTCCCTGCAGGGGGGTCCAAAGAGGCTGGAGAGAGGCTGGTCTCAGTGGGGTGCAGGTGGCAGAATGAGGAGCGATGGGCTCACGTTGCAGTGGGGGAGGTCGAGGTTGGAGATTAGGACAAACGATTTCCCTAGGCGGGTGGGGAAGTCCTGGGCTGGGTTCCCTAGGGAGGGGTGGAATCTCCATCCCTAGAGGTGTTGAAGTCCTGGCTGGACCAAGCCCTGGCTGGGATGATGGAGTTGGGTGGGTCCTGCTTTGGGCAGGGGGCTGGACTCGGTGCCTCCTGAGGTCTCCGCCCGCCCTAAGAGTCTAATACTGGCGTTTTGTGCCGATAACAGTTCCCAGCTCATCCTGCTTGTGCCCAGGCTGGGACTAGAACGAAGATCCCTTGGATTCTGTGGGTCAGTCCACCCCACACCCCCTCGCTCTCTCTGCCCGGCCATTCACCCCCGTGCTTGCACCTGGGACCTTCTCCTTAGAGACGGGTCTGGAGCCAAGGCCCCTGGACTCTGGGGGATCCGGCTCTGAGATACCAGAACCAGCCGCCTGCAGCATGGAGTCAAAGCGGCCTGCTTTGAACCGGCCAGAATCACAGATCTCCTGGCAGGAGAGCCCCCCGAGCGGCGCTTTCCCAGGAGGGGGGCTGGGGGAGCCCCGAGTCAGCACCGAGCCTAGAGACCGTTCCCAGTCACTGCTGGTTCTTTATTGGGCGCGCTCTCGGACACGGCGCTCGGAGCTGCACAGACACCGATCGGGACAGTCCCTGGCTAAGAGACGGGCTGCAGAGGGCAGGGCTGGGAGCCAGAGAGATCGGGGCTGGGTGCCCGTGCGGGGCCGGCGTGGAAGGAGCCAGTCTCCCAAGGAGACAGGCTGGGGAGCTTCCTTTCTCTCGCGCCGCGCCGGCCTCCCTCAGTAAAACACCCTCTCCAGGTAGGGGTTCAGGAACATGCCGGTGGGGTCCAGCTCCTCCCGGATGGCGCAGAACTGCCGGAAGCCAGGATACATCTTCTCCAGGTCCTTGCGGGTGCAGGTGTGAGCCTGCGAGAGAGCAACCGTGGCACCCGGCGAGCCCCCAACAGGACACCCACCGACACCAGCATCCTGCGCTGGGCTGCAGAGACCTAGGGGCGCCCGCGCAGCCCTGGGCGGACCCCGCGCCAGTCCCGACCCCAGAGTGTTACCGGCGCAGGGGGGCGGGCGGCTCCGTACGTACGGGAGCGGCTCGAGCGCCCGCCCTGCTCGGGAACCCCGGGGGCTCCGTACGCGCGGGAGCGGCTCGAGCGCCAGCCCTGCTCGGGAACCCCGGGGGCTCCGTACGCGCGGGAGCGGCTCGAGCGCCCGCCCTGCTCGGGAACCCCGGGGGCTCCGTACGCACGGGAGCGGCTCGAGCGCCCGCCCTGCTCGGGAACCCCGGGGGCTCTGTACGCGCGGGAGCGGCTCGAGCGCCCGCCCTGCTCGGGAACCCCGGGGGCTCTGTACGCGCGGGAGCGGCTCGAGCGCCCGCCCTGCTCGGGAACCCCGGGGGCTCTATACGCGCGGGAGCGGCTCGAGCGCCCACCCTGCTCGGGAACCCCGGGGGCTCTATACGCGCGGGAGCGGCTCGAGCGCCCACCCTGCTCGGGAACCCCGGGGGCTCTATACGCGCGGGAGTGGCTCGGGAACCCCGGGCCCACAACGGCTGGAGCTGGGTCCCCCGGCCGCACCGACGTGCCACGACGCAGCCCCTCTGGCCTGGCCTGCGTCCCCGCGGCCACAAGGCAGGGGCTGGCCGAGTCGCAGCAACCCTGGGCTCTCCCAGCCCCAGCCGGCCCCGGGAGCTTGCTGCGGGCGGGTGGACCGAAGGCAGCTTGGTCTCAGACCGGAGCCGGGTGCAGTGTGGACAGACCCTCTGGGCCGTAAGGGACCACCTGGCTCACCCACGAGCTCCGCAAGGACCCGTTTGCCCCGTGGGTCCAGACTGAACACTGAGCCGCCCCCCTCCCCCTTAGCCCCTTTGCCCTGGGAGGATCCACATCTCCCTGCCCCCATCTAACGAGGCCTCCCCCTCCTCCCGGGGGGACAGCGGCCAATTCCTGCCACCCCAGCCCCACCTGGCCCCACGTGGCCTCCTGTGCACCTCAGGGCTCCCGGGATGGGAGTGGGGGGGCTGGGAGTCACAGCAGGGAGATGGGGCAAGGCAGGGGGGGGGGCTGGGAGGGTTCCCAAACAGGACTCTGCCTTGGGGAGCATCCAGGCCGGTCCCGCCCCCCCGGAATGTGGTTCAGGGTTTCAGGGGCTGGGTGACCTGGCTCCTCCCTGGGCAGCCGCGTCGGTACCTTGGCCCAGTGCGGTCGCCCCCCGGCCTTCTTCATGATGCTCTCGTAGGCCAGCCAGTAGTCCAGCCGGGGCACGTCCTTCCCGTAGGGCCTGCGGGCACAGGGCAGCGTCGGGGGCTGGCTCCTGCCTCCCTCCCCGCCACGGAGGGTCTGGCCACAGGAGGGGGACAGAGCTGCTTCCCGTGGCAGGGCTGGATCCCCCTGCCCCGCCTGGGGGCTGCTCACGGGAGCCCGAGCCCCTGGCTGGGGGCTGCTTCTGCTCCCAGCCCTGCTCTGGCCGCAGTGGGGCTCGAACCTGGGCCCCTCCGTGCCAGACGCAGCAGCCGCTGCCCTGGGAGCATCCCAGCTGGCTGGCGCCTGGGGCAGCCGCTGCTCCAGCTCCGAGCGGGGCCAGAGACGCCCTGTCCCTGAGCCGGGGAACCCTGCGCCCAGGGAGCTGGGGGGCTGCCAGGAGCCCTTCCCATGTGGGGGCTGGGTCCCTGCTGGGCAGCACCCCAGGAAAGGGCTGGGACCCATCGCGGGGGGCTGGGACGGGGCACAGCCCCAGAGACCGGGGGGGGACGTGGCCGGGTCTGTGCTTGTCCAGCCCCGCGCCGAGGGGCTGCAGGGCCTCGCTGGGGCCCCTAGACCCCCACAATCCCAGCAATGAACAGCGAGTCCCAGTCAGACCCCCCGGGGCAGGCCGGAGCAGCCGGCAGCTCTGTCATCGAGTGGCCATGAGCCGAGCAAACCTGCATCCCAGCAGCCACAGGCCACAGGACCGGCCCGTGTCCACGCCCCACCCGCCATGTGGGGAAACTGAGGCACGGGGCGGGGCTGTGGCTGGCCCAAGGACCCCGGTGACGGTGCTGGGAACAGGCACCCGGGCGCCCGACCCACCAGGCAGTTTTTCTGCCCCGGGCAGCAGGCGAAGAGACGGCTGCAGGCTGCTCCGGCTTGGGCTGCGCCGTCCCGTGGGCCCCGGCCCCGCTGGACCCGCCCCCCGCCAGCCCCTACCTGTACATGATGACGTTCACGTAGCAGCTGTCCCTCTGGAAACAGGGGCTCAGCAGGATGTCGTCGCCCCGCGCAAAGCGCACCTCCACCGGGTAGTGCGCCACCAGCCCGGGGCTGTTCTCCAGCGTGGCCTGCAGCTCCCGCAGCGCCTCCCGCGTCTTCTCACTGCCCAGAGCAACCCCCCCCCCCCCGGCCCCGTTAGCCCTGGGGTGCCCTCGCGCTGCCGGGCCGTCAGCCGGCCTCCCCCAGCAGCACCGGGCCAGAGCCCCACACGCCCTCAGAGCTGGGAGAGGGGGGGATGGGGTAGGACTGAGGGGCAGGGGCAGAGCTGGGGGGGTCAGGGCTGGGAGAGGGGAGATGGGGTAGGACTGAGGGGCAGGGGCAGAGCTGGGGGGGTCAGGGCTGGGAAAGGGGGGATGGGGTGGGACTGAGGGGCAGGGGCAGAGCTGGGGGGGCAGGGCTGGGAGAGGGGGGATGGGGTGGGACTGAGGGGCAGGGGCAGAGCTGGGGGGGTCAGGGCTGGGAGAGGGGGGATGGGGTGGGACTGAGGGGCAGGGGCAGAGCTGGGGGGGTCAGGGCTGGGAGAGGGGGGGATGGGGTGGGACTGAGGGGCAGTAGCAGAGCTGGGGGGTCAGGGCTGGGAGAGGGGGGATGGGGTGGGACTGAGGGGCAGGGGCAGATCTGGGGGGTCAGGGCTGGGAGAGGGGGGATGGGCTGGGACTGAGGGGCAGGGGCAGAGCTGGGGGGGTCAGGGCTGGGAGAGGGGGGATGGGGTGGGACTGAGGGGCAGGGGCAGAGCTGGGGGGGTCAGGGCTGGGAGAGGGGGGATGGGGTGGGACTGAGGGGCAGGGGCAGAGCTGGGGGGCAGGGCTGGGAGAGGGAGGATGGGGTGGGACTGAGGGGCAGGGGTAGAGCTGGGGGGGCCAGTGTGGGAGAGGGGGATGGGGTGGGACTGAGGGGCAGGGGCAGACCTGGGGGGGCAGGGCTGGGAGAGGGGGGATGGGGTGGGATTGAGGGGCAGGGGCAGAGCTGGGGGGGTCAGGGCTGGGAGAAGGGGGGATGGGGTGGGACTGAGGGGCAGGGGCAGAGCTGGGGGGTCAGGGCTGAGAGAGGGGGGATGGGGTGGGACTGAGGGGCAGGGGCAGAGCTGGGGGGGTCAGGGCTGGGAGAGGGGGGATGGGGTGGGACTGAGGGGCAGGGGCAGAGCTGGGGGGTCAGGGCTGGGAGAGGGGGGATGGGGTGGGACTGAGGGGCAGTGGCAGAGCTGGGGGGGTCAGGGCTGGGAGAGGGGGGATGGGGTGGGACTGAGGGGCAGGGGCAGAGCTGGGGGGTGAGGGCTGGGAGAGGGGGGATGGGGTGGGACTGAGGGGCAGGGGCAGAGCTGGGGGGGTCAGGGCTGGGAGAGCGGGGATGGGGTGGGACTGAGGGGCAGGGGCAGAGCTGGGGAGTCAGGGCTGGGAGAGGGGGGATGGGGTGGGACTGAGGGGCAGTGGCAGAGCTGGGGGGGTCAGGGCTGGGAGAGGGGGATGGGGTGGGACTGAGGGGCAGGGGCAGAGCTGGGGGGGCAGGGCTGGGAGGGGCGGATGGGGTGGGACTGAGGGGCAGGGGCAGAGCTGGGGAGTCAGGGCTGGGAGAGGGGGGATGGGGTGGGACTGAGGGGCAGGGGCAGAGCTGGGGGGGTCAGGGCTGGGAGAGGGGGATGGGGTGGGACTGAGGGGCAGGGGCAGAGCTGGGGGGGCAGGGCTGAGAGAGGGGGGATGGGGTGGGACTGAGGGGCAGGGGCAGAGCTGGGGGGGTCAGGGCTGGGAGAGGGGGGATGGGGTGGGACTGAGGGGCAGGGGCAGAGCTGGGGGGGTCAGGGCTGGGAGAGGGGGGATGGGGTGGGACTGAGGGGCAGGGGCAGAGCTGGGGGGGCAGGGCTGGGAGAGGGGGGATGGGGTGGGACTGAGGGGCAGGGGCAGAGCTGGGGGGCCAGGGCTGGGAGAGGGGGGATGGGGTGGGACTGAGGGGCAGGGGCAGAGCTGGGGGGGGCAGGGCTGGGAGGGGGGGATGGGGTGGGACTGAGGGGCAGGGCTGGGGGGTCAGGGCTGGGAGGGGGGATGGGGTGGGACTGAGGGGCAGGGGCAGAGCTGGGGGGTCAGGGCTGGGAGAGGGGGCATGGGGTGGGACTGAGGGGCAGGGGCAGAGCTGGGGGGGCAGGGCTGGGAGGGGGGGATGGGGTGGGACTGAGGGGCAGGGCTGGGGGGTCAGGGCTGGGAGGGGGGATGGGGTGGGACTGAGGGGCAGGGGCAGAGCTGGGGGGTCAGGGCTGGGAGAGGGGGGATGGGGTGGGACTGAGGGGCAGGGGCAGGGCTGGGGGGTCAGGGCTGGGAGGGGGGATGGGGTGGGACTGAGGGGCAGGGGCAGAGCTGGGGGGGCAGGGCTGAGAGAGGGGGGATGGGGTGGGACTGAGGGGCAGGGGCAGAGCTGGGGGGTCAGGGCTGGGAGGGGGAGATGGGGTGGGACTGAGGGGCAGGGGCAGAGCTGGGGGGGCAGGGCTGGGAGGGGGGGATGGGGTGGGACTGAGGGGCAGGGGCAGGGCTGGGGGGTCAGGGCTGGGAGGGGGGATGGGGTGGGACTGAGGGGCAGAGCTGGGGGGTCAGGGCTGGGAGAGGGGGGATGGGGTGGGACTGAGGGGCAGGGGCAGAGCTGGGGGGTCAGGGCTGGGAGGGGGGATGGGGTGGGACTGAGGGGCAGAGCTGGGGGGGCAGGGCTGGGAGGGGGGATGGGGTGGGACTGAGGGGCAGAGCTGGGGGGGCAGGGCTGGGAGGGGGGATGGGGTGGGACTGAGGGGCAGAGCTGGGGGGTCAGGGCTGGGAGAGGGGGGATGGGGTGGGACTGAGGGGCAGGGGCAGAGCTGGGGGGGCAGGGCTGGGAGGGGGGATGGGGTGGGACTGAGGGGCAGAGCTGGGGGGGCAGGGCTGGGAGGGGGGATGGGGTGGGACTGAGGGGCAGAGCTGGGGGGTCAGGGCTGGGAGGGGGGATGGGGTGGGACTGAGGGGCAGGGGCAGAGCTGGGGGGTCAGGGCTGGGAGGGGGGATGGGGTGGGACTGAGGGGCAGGGGCAGAGCTGGGGGGTCAGGGCTGGGAGGGGGGATGGGGCGGGACTGAGGGGCAGAGCTGGGGGGTCAGGGCTGGGAGAGGGGGGATGGGGTGGGATTGAGGGGCAGGGGCAGAGCTGGGGGGGTCAGGGTTGGGAGGGGGGATGGGGTGGGACTGAGGGGCAGGGGCAGAGCTGGGGGGGCAGGGCTGGGAGGGGGGATGGGGTGGGACTGAGGGGCAGGGGCAGAGCTGGGGGGTCAGGGCTGGGAGGGGGGATGGGGTGGGACTGAGGGGCAGAGCTGGGGGGTCAGGGCTGGGAGGGGGGATGGGGTGGGACTGAGGGGCAGGGGCAGAGCTGGGGGGTCAGGGCTGGGAGGGGGGATGGGGTGGGACTGAGGGGCAGAGCTGGGGGGGCAGGGCTGGGAGGGGGGATGGGGTGGGACTGAGGGGCAGAGCTGGGGGGGTCAGGGCTGGGAGGGGGGATGGGGTGGGACTGAGGGGCAGAGCTGGGGGGTCAGGGCTGGGAGGGGGGATGGGGTGGGACTGAGGGGCAGGGGCAGAGCTGGGGGGTCAGGGCTGGGAGAGGGGGGATGGGGTGGAACTGAGGGGCAGAGCTGGGGGGGCAGGGCTGGGAGGGGGGATGGGGTGGGACTGAGGGGCAGAGCTGGGGGGGCAGGGCTGGGAGGGGGGATGGGGTGGGACTGAGGGGCAGAGCTGGGGGGTCAGGGCTGGGAGGGGGGATGGGGTGGGACTGAGGGGCAGAGCTGGGGGGGCAGGGCTGGGAGGGGGGATGGGGTGGGACTGAGGGGCAGAGCTGGGGGGGCAGGGCTGGGAGGGGGGATGGGGTGGGACTGAGGGGCAGAGCTGGGGGGTCAGGGCTGGGATAACAAAGGGGCGATCGATTGACGGGGCCGTTCTCACAGAGCCCAGACCCTGCGAGCTAAGCTGGACCCAGAGCCCCCCCCCCCCCCCCGCAGAAAGCCGGGCCCTGCAGGACGGGCCCCCCGGGAAGCTGCTCTGAGTTTCTGTGGGTTTGTTTGCAGCCCCCCCCCCCCCCCGGCTCCTGGGGGTGACCCCACGGGCCAGTCCCTGCGGCTCAGCGCTGCCGGCCCTGGGGAGGCGCGTTGGCCCTGCTGGGGCCGTGTGAGAGGAACCGGAAAGGGAGGGGCCGGTGGGGGCCCCAGAGCCCGGTTCCCAACTGCCCCCAACGTGGGACTAAACCAGCGTGTGCCCCACTAGCCCCCTATCGGGGTAACCCAGGCCCAGCCTGCCAGATACCGGGCACCTCCCGCCCTGCAGCCTCAGCGGGGTTAGGCCACGGGGAGCTAGGATCGGGGGGGGGGGGGGTCACATCTCCGATAGCTCAAGACCCCCCCTCACCCCAAGCCCGGCTGGGCTAACGACTCGCTCCGCCCTGGGGAGGCTTCCTTTATACAGCCTGGGAGACTCCACCTCCATCCCATTGGCTAGGGCAGTCATGTGACCGAGAGCCGTGCCCCGCCCACGTCAGTCCCGGGCACTGGCCGGTCCCTTCCCCAGCCCGGCTGCTGCCTGGGTGTGGGGGGCAGGGAGGGAGGAGGGTCCGAGCCGCGTCTCCCCTCCCGCTAGCGCACACGCCGAGCTGGGCCAGGCCCGGCCAGCACCCCCCGCACGGCCCTGGCCCCGCCCGGCACCCCCCCCCCCCCGCACGGCCCTGGCCCGCCCGGCACCCCCCGCACGGCCCTGGCCCGCCCGGCACCCCCCGCACGGCCCTGGCCCCGCCCAGCACCCCCCGCACGGCCCTGGCCCGCCCGGCACCCCCCCCCCGCACGGCCCTGGCCCTGCCCAGCACCCCCCGCACGGCCCTGGCCCGCCCGGCACCCCCCCCCGCACGGCCCTGGCCCCGCCCGGCACCCCCCGCACGGCCCTGGCCCGCCCGGCACCCCCCGCATGGCCCTGGCCCCCCCCGCACGGCCCTGGCCCGGCCGGCACCCCCCCCCCCCGCACGGCCCTGGCCCGGCCCCCCGCACGGCCCTGGCCCGCCCAGCACCCCCCGCACGGCCCTGGCCCCGCCCGGCACCCCCCCCCCCGCACGGCCCTGGCCCGCCCGGCACCCCCCGCACGGCCCTGGCCCGCCCGGCACCCCCCGCACGGCCCTGGCCCGCCCGGCACCCCCCGCACGGCCCTGGCCCGGCCGGCACCCCCCGCACGGCCTTGGCCCGGCCCCCCGCACGGCCCTGGCCCGACCCCCCGCACGGCCCTGGCCCGACCCCCCGCACGGCCCTGGCCCGCCCGGCACCCCCCGCACGGCCCTGGCCCCGCCCCCCGCACGGCCCTGGCCCGCCCGGCACCCCCCGCACGGCCCTGGCCCGGCCCCCCGCTCACATGGGGATGGCCCAGTCCTGGACGTGCTGCCGGAAGCGACACTCGTAGCTGAAGATCTTGTAGCTCAGGTTGACGTTCTCCACCTTGCGCGTGAAGAGGAGCCAGAAGAAGCAGCGATTGACCCAGCGCACCAGGCCGGGCAGGAACGTGCTGCCGGACACGGAGAGAGATCAGGGCGGGGCGGCCCAGGGAGCGCCCACGTCGGGGCTGCGTGGGGGCCAGGGCCCCAGAGACGTGGGTCTGCCCCCGCCCAGCCGCGGAGGCCAGGACTGGCTCCGACACGCCGCCCCGGGGACCCAGAGCCGTGTGGGGCTGGACAGGCCCCCCTGCGCCGAGGCAGGGCCAGGACTGGCTCCGACACGCCGCCCCGGGGACCCAGAGCCGTGTGGGGCTGGACAGGCCCCCCTGCGCCGAGGCAGAGCCAGGACTGGCTCCGACACGCCGCCCCGGGGACCCAGAGCCGTGTGGGGCTGGACAGGCCCCCCTGCGCCGAGGCAGGGCCAGGACTGGCTCCGACACGCCGCCCCGGGGACCCAGAGCCGTGTGGGGCTGGACAGGCCCCCCTGCGCCGAGGCAGAGCCAGGACTGGCTCCGACACGCCGCCCCGGGGACCCAGAGCCGTGTGGGGCTGGACAGGCCCCCCTGCGCCGAGGCAGGGCCAGGACTGGCTCCGACACGCCGCCCTGGGGACCCAGAGCCGTGTGGGGCTGGACAGGCCCCCCTGCGCCGAGGCAGAGCCAGGACTGGCTCCGACACGCCGCCCCGGGGACCCAGAGCCGTGTGGGGCTGGACAGGCCCCCCTGCGCCGAGGGAGGGCCAGGACTGGCTCCGACACGCCGCCCCGGGGACCCAGAGCCGTGTGGGGCTGGACAGGCCCCCCTGCGCCGAGGCAGAGCCAGGACTGGCTCCGACACGCCGCCCCGGGGACCCAGAGCCGTGTGGGGCTGGATAGGCCCCCCTGCGCCGAGGCAGGGCCAGGACTGGCTCCGACACGCCGCCCCGGGGACCCAGAGCCGTGTGGGGCTGGACAGGCCCCCCTGCGCCGAGGCAGGGCCAGGACTGGCTCCGACACGCCGCCCCGGGGACCCAGAGCCGTGTGGGGCTGGACAGGCCCCCCTGCGCCGAGGCAGGGCCAGGACTGGCTCCGACACGCCGCCCCGGGGACCCAGAGCCGTGTGGGGCTGGACAGGCTCCCCTGTGCCGAGGCAGGGACAGGACTGGCTCCGACACGCCGCCCCGGGGACCCAGAGCCATGTGGGGCTGGACAGGCCCCCCTGCGCCGAGGCAGGGCCAGGACTGGCTGGTCTGTGATAGCCCGGGGGGCCTGGCCCGAGGGCCGTGACTTGCTGTGGCAGACGGGGGAGGAAGCCGCGAGGGGAGAGGCTCTTCTGGCTGTGGGTGTGTCGCACGGGGAGGAGCTCGCTGGGGTGTGGGGGGGGGCAGCTCGTGAAAAGACGAGGGAGACTAGGTGGGAACCCAGCAACCAGGGGCAGCGTGAGAGCTCCACTCCGCGCCGGCTGCCGGGGCGCTGGGCAGCAGGGACAGGACTCAGATCCTTCCGCTCCCAAGCACAGTCCCTCTTGCCCCCCTGAGCAGAGGGGGAATCGCCCTCCGCAGTAGAGAGTCTCTGACACACAGAGCGGGGTGGTTTTGTTTTAACACACTAGCCCCAGGGCTCTGTGCACCTCCAGGAACGGAAGCGCCGGGCTGTGGCAAGGAGGGAAGGGCAGGTCCCCGGCTCTGACAAGGGCCCCGGAGCGTTTCTTACGCCGGGGGGGGATTTTAGATCATGTTCCACGTTTCACCCAGGGGTGCGCCCACCTCTCCCTAGCGGGGGGCACATCTTCACAGAGATCGTGTGGCTCCCAGTCGCCCGCCCCACGTCCCCCCTCCAGTCGGTCATGGGACAGCCCGGGACTGAGCTGCGCAAAGAAGCGACTGAGCAGCCGGTCAGAAGGAGCCAGCCCCACGGCCCGGCCAGCCAGTGCCCTATGGACGACTGCTCGGACCCCCAGTGTACACCGAGCATGGCTGATTCCTGGCTATTGACAGGGGCAGGGTGGCTAGTTGCTAACAGTCCCGAGCACGTACCAGATGCGTTAGAGCCTCAAGGTGCTTGGGAAACATCAGCGACCCTCACCACCCTCCGTGCCTCAGTTTCCCCATCTCTGCAATGGGGGTAACGGCTGGGATAGCACCGATGGGGAAACTGAGGCACAGAGAGGGGGCGATTTCTGAGGTCAGCAGCAGAGCCAGCACGACAGCCCGGGCTGTTCCCGATCCCAAGGCAAGTTCCTGCCACTCCAGCCCCGCTGCCCTGACCTAACTGAGGTCGGCCAGCGGGTCGCCTCTCCTCCCAGGGCTGGATTTATTCTGGAGACGCGGGGAACACACAACCCCACGCAAAGCCCCGGCAGCCGGGCCGTGCTGGTGGCCGTAGCCCCACGTGGGCTCCTTCCCGGCCACGCCCGCCACACGGCGCCAGGCGAAAACGCCCCCAGAACCCAGCCCTACCTGAGCCAAAGCAGGAACTCCAGCAGATAGTACCCGACGGCGCTTAGTCCCAGAACCAGCGGGCGGAGGAGGACGGAGGCTGCAAGGCAGGAGGGCAAACGCTCTGGTCAGAGGTTCCCCAGGCGGGGGCAGACCCGGGCCCCCTTTGTCTGTCGCTCCAGGACATTCCCCGCGGACGGCAGGAAGCGTCAGACGGACGCTGGGGAATGAGGTGGGCAGAGCAGAACCGCACGGCTCAGACCTGGCCAGGAGCTGGGGGGCCTGCCCTTGTGAAAGGCCTCGAGGGAGGTGGGGTCCACTCACCCCGCCCAGCTGTAAGAGAGCACCCCCGGCTGCACAGCGCCCCCCTACAGGGGGACAGTGACCTACGCCCAGAAGGTAAGCGGGGAAGAAACACCGGGAGGAAGGTGCGGTGGAGGAGGGCCCCGATCCGTATGGAGAAGGTCGGACAATCAGCAAGTCAGCGAAGGGTCTGTACACGAACGCAAGGAGCCTGGGACCAGAAGCAGGAAGAACTGGAAGTCCTGGCCCATTCGGAGATCTACGACGTGACTGGAATAACGGAGACTTGGTGGGACGACTCACGTGACGGGAGCACGGCCCGGGAAGGGTGTAGACTGCTCAGGAAGGACAGGCGGGGGGAGAAGGGGGAGGAGTGGCTCTGTATGTCAGAGAGCAGACGGATTGCTCAGCGCTCCAGGATACAGAGGGACTACATCTAGACTGGCTTGATTTTCCGGAAATGCTTTTAACGGAAAAGTTTTCGGAACAGAGCGTCTAGATTGGCAGGATGCGATCGGGGCTTTTTTGCGCAAAACAAATCTCAGCTGTCTACTCTGGGACTTTTGCCCGAACGGGAGCAGCATAGCATTTCCGCACGAAGCCCTGATTTCTTACAGTAGGACATCAGCGTTCTTGCGCAAATTCAAGCAGCCAGTGTAGACAGCTGGCAAGTTTTTCCGGAAAAGCGGCTGATTTTCCGGAAAAACTGGCCAGTCTAGACACAGCCAGGGAGAAAAGCCTGTTAAGAGTCTTTGGGTCAAGCTCAGCGGCGGGAGCAACAGGGGTGATGTTGTTGGTGTCTGCTGTAGAGCAGATCAGGTGGAGGGGGTAGACGAGGTTTTCTTCAGACAACTAAGAGAAGCCTCCAGATCGCAGGCCCTGGTTCTCATGGGGGACTTCAATCACCCTGACATCTGCTGGGAGACCAGTGCAGCAGGACACAGACAATCCAGGAAGTTTTGGGAGAACGTTGGGGATACTTGGTACCAGTGCTGAGCGAACCGACCAGGAGCCGTGCGCAGCTTGACCTGCTGCTCACAAACAGGGAGGAGCTAGGAGGGGAAGTAGAGGTGGGTGACAACCTGGGCAGCAGGGATCATGAGATGGTCGAGTTCAGATTCCTGACCAAAGGAAGAAAGGAGAGCAGCAAAATACACACCCTGGATTTCAGAAAAGCAGAAAAGCAGAGAACTGATGGGCAGGATCCCCAGGGATGTAACATGACGGGGAAAGGAGTCCAGGACAGCTGGCTGCATTTTAAAGAAGCCTTATCGAAGGCACAGGAACAAACCATCCCGACGTGCAGTAAGAAAAGCAAATGTGTCAAGAGACCAGATTGACGTACCGGCGAAATCCTTGCCGAGCTTAAACACAAAAAGGGAGCTTACAAGAAGTGGAAACTTGGACGGATGACGAGGGAGGAGTATAAATATATTCTCGAGAATGCCGGGGAGTAATCAGGAAGGTGAACGCACAATTGGAATTGCAGCTGGCAAGGGATGTGAAGGGGAACAAGAAAGGTTTCTACAGGCATGTTAGCAAGAAGAGGGCGATGAGGGAGGCTGCGGGGCCCTTACTGGCTGAGGGAGGTAACCTAGGGACAGATGATGTGGGAAAAGCTGAAGTACTCAATGCTTTCTTTGCCTCTGTCTTCACAGACAAGGTCAGCTCCCAGACAAATGCACTAGGCAACACGGCGTGGGAAGGAGGTGGGCAGCCCTCGGTGGAGAAAGAACAGGTGAAGAACTATTTAGAATAGCCAGACATACACAAATCCACGGGGCCAGATCTAATGCACCCAAGGGGCTGAGGAAGTTGGCAAATGTCATTGCAGAGCCTTTGGCCAATATCTTTGAAAACTCGTGGAGATCAGGAGAGATCCTGGATGACTGGAAAAAGGCGAATGTAGGGCCCATCTTTAAAAAGGGAAGAAGGACGATCCAGGGAACTACAGACCAGCCGGCCTAACCTCAGTCCCCGGAAAAATCCTGGAGGGGATCCTCAAGGAATCCATTTTGAAGCACTTGGAAGAGGGGAAGGTGACCGAGAATAGTCAACATGGATTCACCAAGGGCAAGTCCTGCCTGACCAATCGGATTAGCTTCTCTGATGCGGTAACTGGCTCTGTGGACGTGGGCAAGTCGGGGGATGTGATAAACCTTGAGTTTAGCAAAGCTTCTGATACGGTCTCCCACAATCCTCTTGCCAGCAAGTTGAGGAAGTCTGGATTGGATACATGCACTGTGACGTGGACAGAACGCTGGCTGGACTGTCGGGCCCAGCGGGTCGTGATCGCCGGCTCCGTGTCAGGTTGGCGGTTGGTTTCAAGTGAAGTGCTCCAAGGATCAGTTCTAGGGACGGTTTTGCTCAACATCTTTATGAATGACCTGGATGAGGGGATGGGTTGCACGCTCAGCAAGTTTGCTGGTGCCATTAAGCTAGGGGGAGAGGTAGATGCCCTGGAGAGCAGAGATAGGGTCCAGAGTGACCTAGTGTGACGGCACGTTGGGGGTTCCCCGTCTCCTGCACCCCGAAATGGCACAAACAGACTGTACCAGCCAGTGGAATTGAGGGTGGTTTATTGCTCCTCCAGCACAGCGCAGCACAGATGTAATCTGGTTACAGGAACTGGGCTAGGATGCCTCAGGCCCCCTTGAGATGGGGGAGACTGGGCCCCTAAAACTCCAGCTCCTCTCCCTAGGCTGTCTCATCCATCCTCCCAGACAGCCACCAACCAACTAACTAAATTCCCTTGCAGCCCTGCCCCCCAGTCAGGGCAGCATTCCACCTTCCTTTGTTCCTCTCCATGGGGGGTGTCTGGCCCCTGGCTCAACAAGTTTGGCCTTACCTCTGCCTAGCGAGGTTTTCCCTGCTGGGTCTTGCTCCAGACAGCAGGGGTCACCACAGCCCAGCAAGTACCCCCACTACGTCACACCTAGACAAATCGGAGGATTGGGCCACAAGAAATCTGATGAGGTTCAACAAGGACAAGGGCAGAGTCCGGGACGGAAGAATCCCAAGCACAGTTACAGGCTGGGGACCGACTGGCTAAGTAGCAGTTTGGCAGAAGAGGACCTGGGGATTCCAGTGGATGAGAAGCTGGAGATGAGTCAACAGGGCGCCCTCTAGCCAAGAAGGCTAACGACATATTAGGGTGCATTAGGAGGAGCACTGTCAGCAGATCTAGGGAAGTGATTGTTCCCCTTTACTCAGCACTGGGGAGGCCAGATCTGGAGTATTGTGTCCAATTCTGGGCCCCCCACTACAGAAAGGATGTCGATTAATTCGAGAGGGTCCAGCGGAGAATGACCAAAATGATTCGGGGCTGGAGCACATGGCCTATGAGGAGAGGCTGAGGGATTTGGGCTTGTTTAGTCTACAGAAGGGAAGAGTGAGGGGGGATTTGAGAGCAGCCTGCAACTCCCTGCAGGGGGGTCCAAAGAGGCTGGAGAGAGGCTGGTCTCAGTGGGGGCAGGTGGCAGAACAAGGAGCGATGGGCTCACGTTGCAGAGGGGAGGTCTAGGTTGGAGATTAGGACAAACCATTTCCCTAGGCGGGTGGGGAAGCCCTGGGCTGGGTTCCCTAGGGCGGGGGTGGAATTTCCGTCCCTAGAGGTGTTTGAGTCCCGGCTGGACCAAGCCCTGGTGGGCTGATGGAGTTGGGCTGGTCCTGCTTTGGGCAGGGGGCTGGACTCGGTGCCTCCTGAGGTCTCCGCCCGCCCTGGGGTTCTAGGATTCTAGGACTTGGAAGGCCACCGGCTCAGCAGCCCCATTTCCCCCAACCCCAGCGCCGGCCAGGCAGGGCCCTGCCCAGGGAGAGGGGATCCCGGGCCTGGGAGAGGCGATCGCAGGACGTCCTGCGCCTGACCCTCCCCGTGGCATGTCCAGCCCCCGGCGGGGTGGTTTCCTCGGCGCTGGGCTCTGGCGCTGCGTCTCGGCCGGTGCCGGGCTGGTCCCTCGTTGCTGCCGGGGCAGGTGTCCCCCTGGCCCGGGGGGTGGAGGGGCTGGGGCGGGGGTGGGGCGGGCGGTACCTTGTCGGTGTGGTCCTGATAGATGACGCTGACGTTCTCGCTGTGGGGGAACCACAGGAAGCGGAAATATTCCGACCGCTGCAGGTGGCTGTCCAGGTTGTCCAGCACCTGGGTGGGAGAGACCAAGTGCTGTGAATGGGCGGGGGGAGCCATGGGACCCCCCCCCCCCCGGCAGCTGTGCAATTGATCCCCTCCCCCGCCTTTAGAATACTCAATCCAGCCAGACACCCCCGGGAGGGGGATGGTCCATCCCCACGGGAAGCGCTGGGGTTCGGGTCACGCAGGGAGTCGGGCGGGGGGGGGGCCTGGATCGGGGCTTGGAGGCTGAACTCCCCCTGCCCAGGCAGGTCCCGGCAGGACTGTGTGAAACGTTCCCATGAAATCCGTAAAAGAACCAAGCCCGGGAAACGGCTTCGAAGATCAGAGCCGCGGCCACAGCCTCCTAGCGCGGCTCCGGGCTAGTGACGGCGCCGAGGCCTGAGTCCGGCCAGGGGGACTCGCGGCAGCTCGCGGCCAGCGCGGCTGGGCTCCGAGGGAGGCTGGGTTCAAAGCCAGCGCAGAACGGCGAGTCCCCGTCGGTCACTGGGTCGGCCTGTGCCAGTCTCCTCCAGCGACCCATTTGTTCTCCCCTGGGCCGCAGCCAAACTGCATGCAAGGGGCGCAGGGCACGTGGGGCATCTCCCAGCCGGCTGCCATCGCACCCCCCCGCCCCGGCCGGAGCAGCCCGTCTGGCCCGCACGGCGCCAGCGTCAGAGAGGGGCCTCTCGTTTTGCACTGCCGCCTCTACTCCAGGCATTACGGTACCTCCTGCAGGGTGGAGGGGAAGCTGGTCTCCACCAGGCAGAACTCGGGCACGCACTGGAAGGTGACGCTCAGGACCACGCCCAGGCAGCCCAGGTGCAGCCGGGCAGCCTGGAAGATTCGGGGGCTGGCGGACTCGGAGCACTCCAGGATCTGCCCGGACGCCGTCAGCAGAGTCAGCGCCACCACCTGTCGGGGAGACGAGGATGCGCCACTGCCCGGAGGCTGAGCGCAGCATCCCCACCCCCGCAGGGCAGGGGCTCTGCGCCCTTTCCAGCCCCTGGGCCCCCGCCAAGTGGGGGGGTCTGGGTGGGGGTTTGGGCCCAGAAGGGAACTTGAGGTGAGGGATCGGGGTGCAGAAGCAGGTGGGGGTCTGGGCGGCGTTTGGGTGCAGAAGGGAGGTTGGGGTGAGGGATCGGGGTGCAGGAGCAGGTGGGGGGTCTAGGCGGGAGTTTGGGTGCAGAAGGGAGCTTGGGGTGAGGGATCGGGGTGCAGGAGCAGGTGGGGGGTCTGGGTGGGAGTTTGGGTGCAGAAGGGAGGTTGTGGTGAGGGATCAGGGTGCAGGAGCAGGTGGGGGGGTCTGGGTGGGAGTTTGGGTGCAGAAGGGAGCTTGGGGTGAGGGATCGGGGTGCAGAAGCAGGTGGGGGGGTCTGGGCGGGAGTTTGGGTGCAGAAGGGAGCTTGGGGTGAGGGATCGGGGTGCAGGAGCAGGTGGGGGGGTCTGGGTGGGAGTTTGGGTGCAGAAGGGAGCTTGGGGTGAGGGATCGGGGTGCAGGAGCAGGTGGGGGGTCTGGGATGGAGGTGGGTGCAGAAGGGAGCTTGGGGTGAGGGATCGGGGTGCAGGAGGAGGTGGGGGGTCTGGGCGGTGTTTGGGTGCAGAAGGGAGCTTGGGGTGAGGGATCGGGGTGCAGGAGGAGGTGGGGGGTCTGGGCGGAGTTTGGGTGCAGAAGGGAGCTTGGGGTGAGGGATCGGGGTGCAGGAGCAGGTGGGGGGTCTGGGTGGCGTTTGGGTGCAGAAGGGAGCTTGGGGTGAGGGATCGGGGTGCAGGAGCAGGTGGGGGGTCTGGGCGGGAGTTTGGGTGCAGAAGGGAGCTTGGGGTGAGGGATCGGGGTGCAGGAGCAGGTGGGGGGTCTGGGCGGGAGTTTGGGTGCAGAAGGGAGCTTGGGGTGAGGGATCGGGGTGCAGGAGCAGGTGGGGGGTCTGGGCGGGAGTTTGGGTGCAGAAGGGAGCTTGGGGTGAGGGATCGGGGTGCAGGAGCAGGTGGGGGATCTGGGAGGGAGTTTGGGTGCAGAAGGGAGCTTGGGGTGAGGGATCAGGGTGCAGGAGCAGGTGCGGGGTCTGGGAGGGAGTTTGGGCAAAGGAGGCGATTGTGACCTAGGGCACAGGACTGGGGTGCACTGGGGGTGCAGGGGTTTGGGCTCATTTCCCCCCAGCCCGTCCTGGCAATGTCCCTCCCAGCCCAGTCCCTGGTCCCCACCAGCCCCGTTCCGCCAGCGCCGGCCTCACCTGGGTGGGCAGGATGCCGTGTTTGATGCCCGTGTTGTGCGTCCCCGTGCCGATGACCCCCGCGGCCGCCACTTCCGAAACGGCTCCCAAGCTGCAGACGCACAAAGACCCGTCACGGGGCAGGGCGCTGGGGGGACTGTGCCCGGGTGCGTCTCGAGTCGATATTAATTAACCTGACGTCCGAGGGCCGCTAATGGCCAGCTGCCCCAGACCAGGGCCTGCCAAGCCAGCGTAAGGCGCCCGCGGCTGCACCTCAGTCCCAGCTGAGATCACAGGCTGCCGGGCGGGGACCAGACGTGGGCCGGACACTCCGATTCCAGACGGCCCCTGTGCTGCTCGCCCAGGGCCTGACGCTGATCTCAGGGATCGCCCCACCCGTCCCCCAACCCTGGCACGGACCCGGCGCCAGGCAAGCGAGACGTGCAGGGGGCAGGCTGAGCCCTGCCTGCTTCTGGGCACGGAGGGGAACGGTCACAGCACACAGGCTGCAACGGGACCCCGCTCCAGGCCGCCTTCCCTGCAAGCCTCCCCCATCCCCTGCTCGCAGCCCTGCTGACGGGGAGCTGCCTCCGTGGCTGAGCCAGCTGGGACAGCGCAGGGGGAACCGACCCGCAGCCCAGCACACCGACCGCCTGGGCTGCTGGCTGCCACCGGTGCCCCGCGGACGTCCCGGCCCTGGGGAGGTGCTCGCCGGGGTGGGAATTCGGAGCCAGGAAAGCAGCTGGAAGCGGTTTGCAACTGGCCAGTCCGCCCTCCCGCGTTGCTTTTCCCGCGCGCTGGGGAAGCGCTGGCTCGAAATCCAGCCGCAGCCCAAATCTGCCCCCTGGAGCCGGGGCCTGGGTAGGTCGCCGCGTGCAGCGCCGCAGGGCTAAGTACCACGACACCGTCCCTGCCCTGCCGCGAGAGCGGCGTCCGGTCTGCGGGAAGGGACCGTCGCTCACCGCGGCTCCACGGTACCGGGCACGCTGGGGCCTGACCTCCCTGGGCCCGCCCGAGAGCGAAGGGACCGAGCCGGGGACTCGGTTCCTCTTCCCCAAGCGCAGGCGCGTGCCGACCGGGAATGGCCCGGCCGTGCGGCGGGAGATGGGGAATGCGCCTGTGACGTAGTGGGGGTAACCTGCTAACTCTCCGGCTGCTGTCTGTAGTTCCACCGAGCAGACAAGCGATGAGTCACTATGCAGAGGGTATCCCAACTGGTTTGGCCAGCTGACCCCCATGGAGAGGAACAAAGGGAGGTGGATGCTGCCCTGGCTGGGGGGCAGGGCTGGAGGAGAGGGAGTTAGTTCCTGGCTGGAAAGCAGGGGAGAAGGAGCTGGGGAGGGGGCTGGGACTCCCCTATCTCAAGGGGGGGCACTGAGGCCTCTTAGCCCCAGTTCCTGTAACCAGATTGCATCTGTGCTATGCTGTATCCTGGAGGAGCAATAAACCACCCTCAATTCTACTGGCTGGTGGAGTCTGTTTGTGCCATTTCGGGGTGCAGGAGACGGGGGACCCCCAACGCGCCGTCACAGCGCCCCACCCCCGTGCGCCTACACTGGCCTGGAGCCCCCCGGAACGGATCGGTTCCTGCCGCACTGACCCCTCCGCTCTAACACTACGGTGTGTGGACACTCGTATCCCAGAGCAGAGGTGACTTTACGCCAGGTTAGCTCAGCCCAGTAGAGCTCCCGGCCTAGATCCTGGCTGGGGCAGGGAAGGGCCCGAGGCTCATGAGGGCGTCTGGCGCGGGTCACACAGCCAGCCCGAGACTCACTCACTTGGGCAGGGCCAGCCCGTGCTTGCTCAGCTCCACGTTGAGATCGGAGAGCAGGATCCCCGCTTCCACTGTCACTCGCCTCTTCTCCTCGTCCACCTGCAAGAGACGAGCTGTGAGCGCTGGGATCCGGGCCGGGAGAGACCCCTGCTGCCTGGCCCAGCCCTGGAGCAGCTCGCACTGAGAAGCCCCCGGGCCGGGCGGCTATGCAGAGCCGGGCGGCGAAAGCCCCTGTCTCCGGAGCCGTCCTGGCTCCCGATGCGCCGTGTCTGGGGAGGGCCGGGCGGGCCGGGGGGCTACTTGCTCTAAGGCTCCGTCAGCTCCGTGAAGGGTGGGGGAGGGGCCCCCCAGTCGTGGGACCGCCCCACAGCACAAGGAACCAGGGCTGGAGCCAGACTCCCGAGACGACCGGCTGTTGGGTCAGATTTCCCGTCTCCCCGGCGGGTTTGGTCTCCGGCGCCCGGCAGCTCTGCTTCTGGACAGCAGGCCGGGATAAAATCAGCTCCCCTGATCTCTCCAGAAGGAGGACGTGGAGCCCTTGTTAGGGATGCGGAATCTCGGTTAGTTGACTAGTCGAGTAACCACATGAATTCTTATTGGTTAGTCGACTGTTCTATAGTCCCTGGGATGGGCGGGCTGGCAGCCAGCGCGCTCCGGCCCCACTGCCACTCCCTGGATCAGAGGCAGCAGCATGGGGCACCATGCGGGATCTGGTCCGCGGGGGGAGACAGTTTGAAAACCTCCCCTCACGGACCAGCTGTCTGTTGCCCTGATGCAGAGGCAGCAGCGCAGGGTGGAAGCAGCCTCTGTCCGGGAGAGTCTGAGCTCCTGGACCCGGCGCAAGCCAGGACTGAACCCGGCTGCCTGCCTGTCTGGCTCCTAACACACTTTAAATGCCGAACTGCAGCGAGGATCGGTCCTGGACGGAGCCAGGCTGCCGACAGGCCGCAAGGGTCACTCAAGAGAGTGAACCGCCCGCTAATCTCAACTGGGTGTTAACTCTGAACCCTACCAACTACCATGTCAATATTGGCATTGGTATCCCTTCTGTGGCTGATCAAAGCAGGAAAGAAAGGGGGACTAGGGCTGTATTACGATCCCCCATCCAGTGTGAGCAGCCCCTCGTTCTGGCCCCTGCGTGAGCACTGTGTGGGGGGCAGCCAGAGCTCAGGAAAGCACCATCCCTAATTTTTTTGTCTGAGAAATGTCGACCCAGGAACATCTCAGATCCTGGCTTCTGATTGGACGATGCACAAATGATGTCACTCCATGCGGGGCAAGCAGGAAAGAAGGATAAGCTGGAAGAGCGCCACAGCGCCTGTGATTGGTGTGCGGAGTGGGCGGAGCTTGATTTGTGGGCGGGGCTCAGAGGCCCACCTCTCTTTTCCCCACGTCTGCAGCCCGACTCCTGCCGAGCACAAGTTCTTTGTTGCGCTGGGGGGAGGGGCAGCGGTTTCGCGCGGATTCCGGGGTCTGTGTCACCGCCCGGCACAGATGAGAGCACCACCAGTGTATTGTCACGTCCAGCGGGTCGCAACGTTTCGAATGTAACGGAACTTTTTAAAACGAGGCCCGTTGTTTAGGATATGTTTGCCGATTTCCCCCGGCACCTTGGGTTTCTCACCTGCTGAAAGTTCTTGATTTTGGCCCATTTCAAAATTTGGGGGTTTCCCCGACATTTCAAATGAGATAAAATTTCAATTTTTTGTCTGTGGTTTCCCCTCCCTTTTTTGATGCACTTTAACTGTTGTCGTTACTACTATGACACATATGACTTGCAGAATATCTTCCTGCCCCTGTATACAACTATGGTACGCCCACATCTGGAATACTGTGTACAGATGTGGTCTCCTCACCTCAAAAAAGATATTTTGGCCTTGGAAAGGGTTCAGAAAAGGGCAACTAAAATGATTAGGGGTTTGGAACGGGTCCCATATGAGGAGAGGTTAAAGCGACTGGGACTTTTCAGTTTAGAAAAGAGGAGACTGAGGGGGGATATGATAGAGGTCTATAAAATCATGAGTGGTGTGGAGAGGGCCGATAAAGAAAAGTTATTTATTAGTTCCCTAAATAGAAGAACTAGAGGACACCAAATGAAATTAATGGGTAGCAGGTTTAAAACGAATAAACGAAAGTTCTTCTCCACACAGCGTGTAGTCAACCTGTGGAACTCCTTGCCAGAGGAGGCTGTGAAGCCTAGGACTATAACAGAGTTTAAAGAGAAGCTGGATAAATTCATGGAGGTTAGGTCCATAAAAGGCTATTAGCCAGGGGATAAAATGGTGTCCCAGGCCTCTGTTTGTCAGAGGCTGGAGATGGATGGCAGGAAACAAATCGCTTGATCATTGTCTTCGGTCCACCCTCTCTGGGGCACCTGGTGCTGGCCACTGTCGGCAGACAGGATACTGGGCTAGATGGACCTTTGGTCTGACCCAGTACGGCCGTTCTCATGTTCATTCATTGACCCCAACGTGTCCCCGCCCCGTGACGCTCTGGAGACAGCCCACCGCCTGGCAAAGCAGGGACCCACCGTACCTTGAGGATCTTGTTCATCTTCCCCAGGTGAAGCATGAAGTCATCCGTGCAGGCAATGTCGGAAGGGGAATGGCCCCCCCCAACCACCTTCACCCTCTTGCTCCGCTGCCGGGCCAGATCCAAAATCTGCAAAGACATCACCCTGCAGGCCGTCTCCCTTGCAAGGGCGCTGAGAACCCGCCACCCACGGGACTCGAACCCAGGACACTTGCACCCCAAAGCAGCTAGAAGCCCGTTTGAGCCGGATGAGACACACTACACAGGGCAGTGCTTGCGGTAACACGGCTGTGCTCTCCAGGCCACTAGAAGGCGCAGAGCGTCACAACAGCGCCCGTGCGGAGCCCTGCAAGCCCACGGGATCCCCGGCTCATTGTGCAGCGGCGTGTGTCTGCGCAGGGCTCGGCGCGTGGGAATGCACCGGGCAGTCGCCAACACGCCGCACCCAGCAAAATCCAATCTACCTGCCTCAAAGGGGCACTGACTGGTGTATGCACCCTGCACCCCGGGGGAAATCCACTGCCTGCAGACGGCCACGGGAGGTCTAGGCACCCTTACATCAGGGCTTCACTGGATTGCAGGGGGCCCAGGCCTCCTGCGGCGACCCCCAGAATGTCACCCCGAGATTCTCCTCCCGCTCCCCCTCCCCTGCTGCTTTTTGCTCAGGACAATGCGGGGTCCTGCGGCACCTCACGGACCAAAAACATATTCGGGCAGAAGCTTCCGAGGGCTGGAGCCCACTTCGTCAGATGCACGAGGTGGAAACGTCCCTCTGGCAGGGATCTGTACACACAGACACACAAAGCGGGGCGTGCGGCATTGCTGGGCGGAGGGGGGCCTCCTCCTCACCTCTCTGATCTCCTCCACCGATGTCGGCTGGAAGTACAGTTCGGGGGAGGAGCCATACGTCTGAGCCCAGTTCTGGAATTTGACCCCTTCCTGGCCGTGAACCTAGGAGCGAAACAGGTGAAAGCTGACAAAGGGAAAGATTTTTCCCCCTCACAACATGTTTTAACCTGTGGAACTCCCTGCCAGAGGAAGCTATTGAGGCAAAGAAATGAACAACATTGCAAAGGGTCTGAAGAGTGATATGGGTACAGACACAGGCAGAGTGAGCATAATTAATGACAGCAGAATTCTAGAAGGGCTATTAATCTTTGGACATCATTCTTCAGGACTTTTGCCAGTCTCTAAATACGAGCCCAGGATGTGAGCTCTGCGGAGGCAGATTATCCCATAGACACCTGCTGGGGGGGTTCTTACCCCTTTCCCTGAAGCCTCTGGGGTGGCCCTGCCAGAGAGAGGACCCTGGCCGGTGGGTCTGACGCAGTCTGGCTGGGCCATTGCCCCCTTGGCAGCAACAGCCAATGGTCAAAGCGAGAGGAGAGGGGCCGACGGGACATGGAGCAACGAGCAGCCCCTGGAATCGCCCTCCGAGGGCTGGGATGCTGGGGGAGGGGCTGCTTGAGGGAGCCAGGCCCCTTCTGTCCCTGACATCCCCCCCCCACTACAGACCCCTCCCTGCTTCCCTCCGACCCGTGACACCCCGACTGCTCCTTGTTCCCCGTGCAGAGCCAGGCCCACCCCCTGACTGCCTGCTCCCTGTGCAGAGCCCCCACCCCTCCACCCCCCCACCCCGACTGGCCCTGCTCCCCCTGCAGAGCCCCCACCCCGACTGGCCCTGCTCCCCCTGTAGAGCCCCCACCCCTCCACCCCGACTGGCCCTGCTCCCCCTGCAGAGCCCCCACCTCTCCACCCCCCCACCCCGACTGGCCCTGCTCCCCCTGCAGAGCCCCCACCCCGACTGGCCCTGCTCCCCCTGTAGAGCCCCCACCCCCCCACCCCGACTGGCCCTGCTCCCCCTGTAGAGCCCCCACCCCTCCACCCCGACTGGCCCTGCTCCCCCTGCAGAGCCCCCACCCCCCCACCCCGACTGGCCCTGCTCCCCCTGCAGAGCCCCCACCCCGACTGGCCCTGCTCCCCCTGTAGAGCCCCCACCCCTCCACCCCGACTGGCCCTGCTCCCCCTGCAGAGCCCCCACCCCTCCACCCCGACTGGCCCTGCTCCCCCTGCAGAGCCCCCACCCCTCTACCCCGACTGGCCCTGCTCCCCCTGCAGAGCCCCCACCTCTCCACCCCTCCACCCCGACTGGCCCTGCTCCCCCTGCAGAGCCCCCACCTCTCCACCCCCCCACCCCGACTGGCCCTGCTCCCCCTGCAGAGCCCCCACCCCTCCACCCCGACTGGCCCTGCTCCCCCTGCAGAGCCCCCTCTCCCCTCCCCCCGACTGGCCCTGCTCCCCCTGCAGACTTGGATTGTCAGGGCATGGTCAGCCCCTCCCCCCCCCATTCCCACTGTCCATATTGGGGCGGGGGGGCTGCTATTGCCTCCAGACCAGCGCCCTGAGCCCCTCAGCCGCGGCTCCAGGCCCAGCGTCCCAGGGCAGGAGTCCAGGGCCCCGCCCAGCCCAGGGACCCCGACTCCTGCCGGCAAAGGGCCGGGTGGGGCCACGGCTCCCGCGCGGGGGCTGGAAACCCCGACTGCCCCGTCCACACGGCCAGGACACTGGTGACCCCCCCTGAGCCCCTCCCCCCGGCACCCCCTGCTCGGCCCCTCCCCACCCAGGGCCCTGGCTGCAGGCCCTCCGGGGCCTCACAGCTCCCACCTGGTCTCCTCCAGCTCCCCCCCCCTGAACATCTCCCAGCCGCCGTGCGGCACCGACTCCCCATCCCGTCCCTTGGGCTGGACTCTGGCCCCCCCTTGATACGGCGCTGGGGGGTGGGACCCATCACTGCACTGTCTGCTCTCTGCTGGGGGGGGGGCAGCTACAGCCGGCTCGTGGCCCTGGCCTCTCTCACCCGTCCCTTCAGCAGGGGTGGGGAGTGGGGGGCCCCAGCTTAGGGGGTGCAGAGTGGGGGGGCCCAGGTTAGGGGGTGAGGATTGGGGGGCCCCAAGATGGGGGTGCGGATCCCCAGGTTAGGGGGTGCAGAGTGGGGGGCCCCAGGTTAGGGGGTGGGGATTTCCAGGTTAGGGGGTGCAGAGTGGGGGGCCCAGGTTAGGGGGTGGGGAGTGGGGGGGCCCAGGTTAGGGCGTGCAGGGTGGGGATCCCCAGGTTAGGGGGTGGGGAGTGGGGGGGCCCAGGTTAGGGGGTGGGGAGTGGGGGGGCCCAGTTTAGGGCGTGCAGGGTGGGGATCCCCAGCTTAGGGGGTGCAGAGTGGGGGGCCCCAGTTTAGGGGGTGAGGATTGGGGGGCCCCAGGATGGGGGTGGGGGGGTCCAGGTTAGGGGGTGCAGGGTGGGGATCCCCAGGTTAGGGGGTGGGGAGTGGGGGGCCCAGGTTAGGGGGTGCAGGGTGGGGATCCCCAGCTTAGGGGGTGGGGCGCACAGGGGCTGGGCTCGCCTTGCTGCTCCCTGTGCTGAGCAGTGACCCCCCCCCCCCCCAACAGCGCCAGGCAGGTTCATCGGGCAGGACCCTCCCCGGACCTGGGAACCCTAAAACCGGAGCCCTGAGGCCACTGACCCCCCCGCCCCCCCCCCCCCCGACTGTCCCCCAGGCCGGTGTCGGGCGGGGCCCGTTTGCTCCAGCAGGAAGTGGGGGGGGGGGCTTAGGGGAGATTTTGCCCCCCCCCCGAGGTTTCCCCATCGAATCCCTCCCGCACGTGCCCCCATCCCCGCGCTGCCGGGTCCGGCCGCCCCTCACCATGGTGCCGGGCGCTGCTCCGCTCCCGGGCGCCTGGCTGCTCGGCGGGGCGGGGCGGGGGCCAGGCCGGGCTGGGAGGGCAGCAGGGCGGTGCCGAGTCACCTGGGAGGGGGCCGCCCCCCGGCCGAGCAGGGCTAATGAGTAACCGCCCTGCCCGGTCCCTGCCCCCGGCCAGAGCCCCTCGGAGCGCCCTGACCCTGGGAGCAAAGGGGGGCAGCCGGGGGGCAGGGTGCTGGGGGGGCAGCCGGGGGGCAGGGTGCTGGTGGGGCAGCCGGGGGGCAGGGTGCTGGGGGGGCAGCGGGGGGCAGGGTGCTGGGGGGGGCAGTCGGGGGCAGGGTGCTGGGGGGGGCAGCCGGGGGGCAGGGTGCTGGGGGGGCAGCCGGGGGCAGGGTGCTGGGGGGCAGCCAGGGGGCAGGGTGCTGGGGGGGGGCAGCCGGGGGCAGGGTGCTGGGGGGGGCAGCCGGGGGCAGGGTGCGGGGGGGGGGGGCAGCCGGGGGGCAGGGTGCTGGGCCGGCTGGCACCGGAGAGCCAGCAACCGGGCACGTCCGGCGGAGCCAGCCCCAGCCTGGCGCTGTCCGGACACGGCTGGGGGGGCGCTGGGCTGGGGCAGACCCTGGGGTGGGGCAGGGATCAGGGGGCCCCCCAGCTCGTTAAGGGACACGCTCTGGGTGCTCCCCCCGGGGCGCTGAGCGCCAGGGACAGCACCTCTGGGCCGGGCTCCTAGCACGTGTGTCCCCCCCGATTCGGGACCGTCCGTGGCAACATCGGGGGGGGGGGTACTGGGAGGGGGCGGCCGCTGGCTCGTTAATTCGCTTCCCCGTGAGCTGCAGACGCCCAGGCCGGACCCCAGGTGCCCAGCTGGGGCCCTGGGAGAAGAGCGGCCGGGGACAGCCGGGCGGGGGCAGGGCGTTCCTCGGGGGTCCGGGGACAAGGAAATGGCTTTGTCCCGCTAGGCCGGGAGTCAGGCTGCCGACGGGGGAGGGGAAAGGGGGCAGGTGCCCTGGGGCCCAGCGACACAGAAGGGCCTGGAGCTCCTGGTCGCTGCCCTTTGAGGGCCGGGGGTATGGGGGGGAAGGGGGGAGGTTTTGGTCGCGCTGAGAGCTTGGGGGGGGGGCACTGTGATCCGGGCAGAGCAGGGGGCCAGCTGCCCCGTCCCACCCCTTCTGGGGGCTCCGGGCAGGCCCGCCCCACGCTGTGCCCAGGGCCTGGTGCGTCTGTCGGCCCCGCTGCCAGGGCGTTTAATGGGGAAGGGCCCAGCCGGCCCCGCCAGCGCCTGCCCTGGAACCGCCGAGTCCGGCCCAGACCTGCTGGCAGGAAGGCGGCTGCTTCGTAGCCAGCTCAGACCTCGCTGGGTCCCGGCAGTGGGCAGCTCCTGCCCCGCCAGGCGGGTTTGCTGGTGTCCGCCAGCCCCATGTCCCTGCCCCGCTGAGCTCGGGCTCCGTCGCTCGTCAGTCCCCCGCGGGTACGTCGGCCTCGCGCCCAGCTCAGCGCCCTTGGCCCAAAGCACCAGCTGGGCCGGGCCCAAGGGCGTCAGAGGCTGCACATCGTGTCCCCGGCAAGTCCCCAGGCCGAGGGCGAAGTGCAGCCAGTGACCCATCGCCCGGGGCGTCGCCTGCCCAGATCACCAGCGCTCCCCCGGCAGACTCAGCGCCGGGGGGTCTGGGCCGTGCAGCAGATCCCCTGGGATCCGCGGACGTGAACTTGCGGCTGCTAAACACGGTGAGGGCTGGTGAGCAACAGGCCCTCTGGCCACAGAGTGTGGGGAGGATGTTCCCCCACGTACCATCCCCCCACCCACGTCCTTCAGCCGTTACCTGGGGGGGCGAGAGGGGAGGTTGGCAGAGGTAACAGCACAGAGACCATCTAGTCTTTTCGTCCAGTGACCAAACCACAGGCTGTAAAAGATCCCAATAGAGCCCAGCTACAAAGCTGCGAGAGAACGAGTGAAGGGCAGGCGGGAGGCTGGCACTACTCTGGGGAGGGCAGAGTTAAGGGTGGTTGGATGGCATCAACATGGAGGGCAGAGCTGAAGGATGTCGGTAGCACTGCTATGGGGGCAGAGTTAAGGGTGGTCCAGTGGTGCTGCTACATAGAGGGGTCTGAATTAAAGGTGGTGGCACCATTGTGGAAAGGGTGAAGTTACAAGTGGGCAGCTGGTGTCACTATGAGGTGGGCAGAGTTAAGGGTGTTTGGATGATGTGTCTATCAGGAGTCAGAGTTAAGGATGCCCAAGTGTCTGAACTGCGATTTCCATACTTTCCCAAGTCTGGGTTTTCTTTTAATCCCACTGCAGTGGGGATCAAGCCCTGAATTCTCTGTGTTTTTAATAGGTGAGGTTTGGTAACAACAGCATCCGTGTAGGGTCTTCTCCCAGGATCCTGTTCAGGGTGAGATGGGCCGTTGTTCACCTCCCAGAGCCTGGTGGGAGATCCGCACACACACTACCTGGAGAGAAACCTTTGCACTCGATTGTTAATGGATGACAAATAGCCCGTGCAGCTGTCCCTTGGGAGGTCCCACGCACCCCCCCCCCCCCAACTGCTGCCTCTGCAAAACCCTCTGCCCCACTGACGGACGCGCTCCAGGGCGTGAATCCCCATCGCTTGGGTCACTCCGGCAGGTTCACACCGGCACAAGATGGCCCTGGCGTTCCCAGCCCCGGTTAAATATTGACTGAGCCCAGCCCGTGTAGCACTGGAATGGAATTTTGTAACTAATAAGTCAGCCATAGCAAAAGGATTGGATCCAACTTAAATCCAAGATGTAGGCCTCACACAAGTCCAGGCCGCTTTGTGATCTTAGCTTCAGCTCTGTCTGATGTGAGCATGTTAAAGTGAAGGGATGGAATATCCTAACACAGAGGGTACGTCTCGACTGGCATGATTTTCCGGAAATGCTTTTAACGGAAAAGTTTTCCGTTAAAAGCATTTTTGGAAAAGCGCGTCTAGATTGGCACGGACGCTTTTCCGGAAAAGCACTTTTTGTGGAAAAGCGTCCGTGGCCAATCTAGACGCGCTTTTCCGCAAAAAAGTCCCGATCGCCATTTTCGTCATCGGGGCTTTTTTGCGGAAAACACTACTGTGCTGTCTACACTGGCCCTTTTGCGCAAAAGTCTTTCGGAAAAAGACTTTTGCCCGAACGGGAGCAGCATAGTATTTTTGGAAAATCACTGACGATCTTACATGAGATCATCAGTGTTCTTGCGGAAATTCAAGCAGCCAGTGTAGACAGCTGGCAAGTTTTTCCGGAAAAGCAGCTGATTTTCCGGAAAAACTGGCCAGTCTAGACACAGCCAGAGTGACGTGAGGGTTAGTAAGGCCGTGTAGCAGATAGAGAGAAGTTTAATGTTGAAAGACTTTGTAACTTTGTGAAAGTGACTAGAAGTCCCCTTTGTTCCATGCTGCAATTCTGTAAATGTATTGTTTGTGTGAATGAGAGAGAGAATGCTTTAGGAGAGATAAGTGTCAAGGCCACGGCATGCTCACACGGTCAGAGGAGAGGCAGAGGACTCAGAAGCACCAAATAATGATCAACTAAGGGTGTGTCTAGACTACAGAGATTTTTCAAAAAAAGTGCCCTTTTTCGAAAAATCTTTACCTGCGTCTAGACCGCTGCCACGCACCTTCGAAAGTAAATCGAAAGAAGGTGGCAGTTTTTCAATCATGGAAAACCTCGTTTTACGAGGAATAACACCATTTTTCGAAAGCGCTCTTTTGGAAAAAGGCGCTATGTAATGCAAACAGGGCTTTTTCAGAAGAGCATCCAGACTGCCTGGGTGCTCTCTTTCGAAAAAGCGGCTTGCTCTTTCGAAAGTACTGGCTGTCGTCTAGACGCTCTTTTTCGAAAGAGGCTTTTTCGAAAGATACTGTCGAAAAAGCCTCTTTCGAAAGAGGCTTGCAGTCTCGACGTAGCCTTAGTGAAAGAACTCAAAAGACACGGGCTAACCGGGCAGACGGACGAACCCTGAAGCTAGAGGCAAGCACCCCTTGACAGGGAACCAATCACAACTTTTGCTGGAAAGACAATACCCCCGAGGGGTCATCGGCACGCTGAGATCAGATGACTGTGAGAACAACGTCTTCCCAATAAGCACATGTCCTAGGAAGATTGATTGTGACGCTGAATGACTGATTAAAGTCTGACAAGGCAAAGTGCATAGACTTGCATGGAGGGAAAGTCCTATAAAGGATGGGGTGTCTTGTATGGGTCCTCCGGTGCTGTCTTGCTAAGATCCGGACTGACATGAACGTCGCACCTGACCTATCTGGCCAATAGACTGGGTAGAGCAACAGACTGGTAACTATTCCATCAGCAGGGGTGTGTGTGTGTGTGTGTGTGTGTGTGTGTGTGTAAATGCATATGCTACTTTGTTGTATTATCAATAAATGTGGCGTGTTGTCTTATCCCCCTGAAAAGATCCTGTGTGCTCCTTGTGAGCATAACACCGGCGGCGAGACGTTTCCAGGTGGCGAGAGCAGCTGGGCAGGAACTGGCCCGTGGGGGGGTCGGGTCTGACCCACACCATTCAGGGCAGCCTGCGGCTCCTCTCACGCCTCGTAGGTCAAAGACTGTGGCCCCCGATGTCGGTATCGGAGCAGCCGCCGCCCACCTCTCCTACAGCTGATCTGTCCCATGGCCAAAGGCCTCCCCACCCCCCTCCGTGTGACCCCTCCGCCAGGGGACCTGGGCTGCCCCTTCGGGGTGTCTGCCCTGCGGGAGAGGCTCAGGCTCGGATCCAGGTTGGAGCCCAAACCCCCTTCCATCACACCCGGATCAGCCAGACTGAGGCCAGCGGGTGTCCTGACCCCGGTCCCAGGACCCTGCCATGGCCAGAGCCCGCGTCCCTTCCCGCCCTGCCCGGAGCAGTGGGACGCAGGCCGAGCCGAGGCAGGTCTGTGCGGTGCAGGACGAACGTGCTCGCACACATGGGCGCTGGGGGAAGGCAGGGCTGGGGGAGGCAACCCCCCAACCTGCCCCCAGCCCGCCCCTAGCCCCGCCCCTTCTGTCCAGACCCCACCCCCACGGGAGCCGAGCCGGCCACGCCCCCACACCACGGGGAGGTGGAGTGGTGCACGTCTCCAGCCTCCCCGGTCCTGGAGCTCAGGGGTGGGGCGCTTGGGGGCAGCAACACTCCCCCCCCCCCCCCGTACATCCACAGTCGGGTTCTGGGGGCGGAGTCTAGAGGGCCAGGCTGGCGGTTTGGGAAGGCAGAGCCTCCCCCTGCCTGTGATACCCACAGCCCTGCCGGTCCGGCCGTGTGACCCGGCCATCGCACACAGGTGCACAAAGCCGTGGGGACGCTCACGCCTGGGCTGGGGCCCACGGAGCCCACGAGGCCGGGACTGGCAGCCCCGAGCGCAGAGCGCAGTGCAGCCGCACCCAGCCCCGCCTGGCCCTTCCCTCCCCCTCCTCCCGGCCACACACGCCCTGAGCCAGCACAGCCCTGCGGCTGCAGCTCAGTCACCCTGTGCACGGCTGTCCAGAGGAGAGTCCCCGCAGTGCGGGTCACAGGCTGCTGCTGTCCAAGGTGCTGGGTTCTCACAAACACGCCGCCCACGGAGAAATGCTCAAGACAGGCCCAGCCTAGAGTCCAGCCGGCCTGCATCCTGCCTGGGACACTGGCCAGCAATGTTCCCTCTCATTTTTCCATACATGTGCGGAATAAAGTTTGTTCTGTGCACCGAGGCATGTGCAGATGTGCACCACCTGGAGAACCCCCTGCTGCCGGCTGTGGGCACTCTGCTCATCACTTGAATCTCTCCTGGGGGACTGCCCAAGTGCCTGGCTTCCGGAGAACACAGCCGGCCAGCACCCACTGCTGCCGGGGAAGGGGTGAGCTGCCTCGCGTGGGCAGCGGTGGGGTTACCCGGCGAAGGGGAATGTCCCCCTTGGGTAGAGATGGGCTCACCCCTGGGAGCCGCTGGCTCGCCAGCCATCTGTGGCCATTCTGAGCAAGGCTCCAACGTTCCCCTGCTGTGACCCCTGGGAGTGTCCCCTGGGGGGCCCTGTCCCACAGGGCTCTGGGCAGGGCTGTGCCCAGGCACGAGGGGAGGAGGGCTCAGAGCAGCCCAGCGCTTGGCACCCTGTGGGGAAGCCTGAGTCCCCTTGGAGGCTGCCGTCCCTCCCGCTCTCTGACACGGCCCAGGGGGTCCGGTGCCCCTCCCACAGCCGGCCGGGGAGGGGGGCAGGCTGGGCCCCTCCTCCAGCGGGGCGGTGAGCACTGAGCGGTGCCCACCTGGATGATGTGGCCAGGCCCCCCGAGAGCCTGCGGCCCCAGCAGGGCAGGCCTGGGTCAGATCCAGCCACCTGGGCCGCCCCAGAGACCTGCCCCCCCCCCACCCCCCCGGCATCCGCTTGTGTCAGTCGGTCAGTTTCAACCTTGGGCTGACGCTGACGGGGGTTGCCACGGCGATGAGCAGGGAACCCCCAGGCCTCGTTCCACGGGCCGGTCCGACGGGTTCTGCTGCCCCCCGACACACGGGCCTGATCTAACCCAGCAGCAGCGAGGGGGGGGCTGCCTCTGCGCGAGGGAAAGGCTTTGTCACTGCAGAGAGGGATTTGGGAAACGGGGGGGGGGAGGAAAGTCTGGTGTTCGCCCCCCCCCCCCGCCCCTTTGAGAGCTGGTGTGCGGACAACTGGGCCCCGGGCTACAGGGAGGTGACACAACCAGCCAGCCAGGGGCCACCCCCCAAGGAGAGGAGACGGCTCTAAGCACCCAGCGGGGCACAGCCGGGGACAGACAATGGGGGAGCATTAAGGCGAAGGGGAAACCACTGAACAACTGGAAGCTGCTAAGAAAACCAGGGAGGGAATTCGGCCTGGCCGTGAGCCACCCGGCCTGGGGGAGGGAAAAGGAGAGCACAGGAGCGGGGGAGGGAGCTTTCCAAAGCAGGCTCTTGGGCCGGTA
Source organism: Pelodiscus sinensis (assembly GCF_049634645.1). Lineage (NCBI taxonomy): Eukaryota > Metazoa > Chordata > Testudines > Trionychidae > Pelodiscus > Pelodiscus sinensis. The sequence continues at coordinate 2,208,327 of NC_134713.1, read as the reverse complement.
AGAAATCCCGTATCGGGAGGGGATCTCTGGAGTCTGCTGGGGTCAATCAGCGCCCAAACACGGGGCTCTCTAGGGGGTTTCAGGGCTGAGGAGTTAGCTCTTCCCCTGAGCGACTCCCCAGGGATTCGCAGGGCGCCAGGCTGGCCGGCGACTTTCCAAACAAGGAGTCCGGCTCGTTGGCCAGGAATTCCTACCCCCGGCTCACGCTCCCTGCAGGGCAAGATCCCAAACTCCAGGGTGTTCTGGGAACCGACGGGAAACAGGCAAAGGGCATTTCTGCTGCAGCTCCCACTGGCCCGGCTGACGCTGTGAAGGGGGCAGGCCGACAGGCCCTGCTGCAGACACCCTGAAAAGGAGCGGGGGTGTGGCCCATCTCAGGCAACAGAGCTTGCCAAGGGAGGCCGTGAAGGCAGCAAACGTGACCCCTGCATTGGGGCCCCGTTGCCCGGCCTCGCTGCTGACGGTATCGGGCAGTGCGTTTGGGAAGCCCTCCCCGAGCCAGGCCTCGTCCCTCCGAATGCTTCATGCTCTTGCGCTGATGGGGCCAAAGTGACGTCCAGGGGCAAAGGAGCCGCACGCACAACGGGAAACAAGGGCAACGTCTGCGGGGTCGCCAGGTTCGCCTGTAACGCTAAAACGGAGCAGGCCTGTGACATCGCAGAGACTAACAGCTCCACAGGGCTGCCCTGGGTAGAACCCACGTCACACACGGCTCGCCAGTGACGCCTGGGGGCTACTCGGTGCATGGGAAGAACCCGGCAGTGGCTGGCCTGTTCTCAAATGTTGGATCTCCACCGTTGATTTTTCGTGCCCTTTTTTCTGTACAAACCCAGAACCTGCAAAGACGCCTAGAAACAGACGGGTGCCCTGAAAGCCTGGGGAATAACCCTCCATCACTGAGAAGAGGCCACGCTTCCTGTCAGACACTGGTCATGGATCCGGCGAGCTGCCCCTGGAGCAAGTGACAGAATCATCCTAGAGATGGAAAGGCTGGACGGCTGCCTGACTCCTCTCCCCCCAGAACCCCTCTCTGTCTGAACACAGGGGCTCCGGCTGGGCCAGCTCACCGTGTGACGTCTGCCCTGCCTGTCCATGCAGACTCCACGGAAGACTGGAGAACTGAGCAGCATTATGACATCACAGGTAGATTTGGCCTTTACAACATCCTCTGGCAAGGAGTTCCACAGGTTGACTGGGCACTGACTGAAGTTCATTTTAAACTTGCTGCCTATTAATTTCATTTGGTGACCTCTAGTTCTTATGGTATGAGAAGAAGCAAAGAACACTTCCTTGTTTACTTTCTCAGTCATGATTTTATAGACCTTTATCCTATCCCCCCTTAGGCATCTCTTTTCCAAGCTGAGAAACGTCTGTCTTATTTCTCTCTCCTCATTCGGAAGGTGTTCCATACCCCTAACCCAGGGGTTCTCAAACGTTGTGATTCCGCGACTCCCCTCTAAGTTGATCGCGACCGCCTGGCAGGTTGGAACCCACAGTTTGAGAAACGTGGCCCTAACCTAATAATTTGTATTATCCTTTTCTCAACCTTTTCCAATGCCAATATATCTGTTCTGATCTGGTGCGACTGCATCTGTATGCAGTATTCAAGATGTGGGCGTACCATGCATTTATCTAGGCAATATGATTTCTCTGTCTCCTTCCCTATCCCTTTCTTAATGATTCCCATCATGGGGTATGCCTACACTAGCCCCCCAGTTCGAACTAGAGGACTAGTGTAGACATACCCATGCGGTTTGCTTTATCGTGTGGTCCCCAACACGGTGCTCGCGGGCACCATGGCGTCCGTGGGGGCATTTGTGTGCGCCCGCCAAGTGCTCGGGGCTGGCCTCGCCCCAGGCACGTGGTGCATGCATGGTACTGGAGCCGGCCCCAGGAGCACCGTGGATAGGCTGCCCAGGCTCTGGGCACGCGGTGCTTGGGGCGGGAGCGCCGGCCCCGGGCGTGCAGCACTTGGGGGGGAGCGAGTGCAGCGCTTGGAGGGGGTGCGCAGTGCTTGGGGGTGGGGCGCCGCCCCCAGGCACATGGCACATGGGGGGGTCCCGCCCCTGGGCACGCGGCTATGGGGGGGCCCCACCCCCGGGCGTGCAAGTGTCCCCGCCCTCTGGCGCCCGGTGGGCGAATGGCCACGCCCCCTGGTGCCCGGCAACCTCAAATGATTGGGGACCACTGCTTTATCGGCTGTTGCTGCACATTGAGTGGATAGATTCAAAGAGCTTTCCACAGTGACTCCAAGATCTGTCTCCCACGTGGTCACAGCTAACGTGGACCCCAGCCTTTGAGACGTACTTTGGAGTTTTGCCCCCCAATGTGCGTTACTTTGCATTTATCAACACAGAATTTCATCTGCCATTCTGGGTCCCAGTTCTGTGAGGTCCCTTTGTAGCTCTTTGCAGTCTACTTTGGACTCAACTACCTCGGGCAGTTTTAGAGCATCTACAGCTTTTGCCACCTCTCTGCTAACCCCTTTCTCCAGACCATTTATAAACAGCTTGAATAGGGTTGGTCCAGCACAGACCCCTGTGGGATCCCTCTAGTTACCTCTGTCCACTCTGAAAACTGCCCATTTCTTCCTACCCCTTGTTTCCTGTCTTCTAACCGGTGACCAGCCCGGGAGAGAACCGTCCCCTTATCCCAGGTCAGCTCCCTTTGCTCAAGAGCTTTTGGGGAGGGACCTTGTCAAAGGCTTCCTGACCGTCGCAGTGTGTCAGCATGCTGCCTGGCCGTCAGGGGCTTGTCCTCTTCCCCACAGGGACATGGGGAGATGGGGCAGGTAACTCGTGCTGAGGCCTGACAGGAACTCAGATACACCCCCGCGAGGAACTCATGTTCATAATGACACCCCTGAGCCAGCAGCCTCTCAGGTCACAGGGCCACGCGTGTAACTTCCCCACTGCCATGGGAAGAGCCCGAAATACCCACCCCACCCCACAGCAGTGTAGTGACTGTGACCTCTCACTTTGCATGCGCCGTGGCCAGTTGATAGTCCCCCGAGGTCCACGCTCTGAGGTGCTGGTCCTGGCTCTGCTACTGTCCTGATGGGCGGCCTTGAGCAAGTCACTGCCCTGCATGGTGCCTCAGTTTCCCCTCATCAACACTGCCGACCTCCTTTGTAAAATGTGTTAAAAACTGCTGCTGGGAAGCATTAGATAAGGAATGAGGATTCTTACGATCCCGTGATATGGGAGAACCTCGGCTTTATTTTATTTTATAGCCAATCTCAGGCCCTGTTGGTTGCAAAGAGAAGTTGCAAAAGCCCCTCCAGGCTCAGACCCCAGCAGGCACATGAAGCGTCCTGGAGCCGAGATGCGTTTTCTTTCCCCCCATTCTGAAGCCAATGGCATGATTTGGGGGTGCGGGGGGAGCTCCTGGTCTGGACTGCTGGGCTGGCAGTGCCAGGCTCATTGCTCTGCCCTCAGAGCTCCAGGGGACTCAGGTCAGGGCTGCGTCTCGCCCCAGGCTGGGAGACTCTGCCTGAGTCACAGGGTCTGTGAATCCCCCAAGCAGGGAAAGTTCCTTTGCCCAGGGACTCGAGGGCCATAGAGACCCAGGGTTTCCCTGGGAGCCCGACAGCCTCTCTCCTGCCCTGCTCTGAGCTCAGCAGCTCAGCTCCCTTGGGGCGCTGCCCCGCCCCCTCTCCTGAGCCAATCACAGCAGTGACAGCTCACAGGCTGGGGGAGATGACGGGGGGCAGCCCCATTCTGACCTCGAGAGGCGACATCAGCGCCTGCCCGATGCCAGAGCATCAGACGGAGCCTGGCTCCTTGTTGCAGGCTTGAGCGTGTCTCTGACGCTCTGTCTGCGATGGGGGGCGTGAGTTCCCTCCTCCTCCATCTGAACTCCGCCTCCTGCCTGCCGGTCCTGAGACTCGCGCTGCTGTTTCTCGCCTTCTACGCCGCGATGAGGCTCGCCAGACCAGAGGTAAGAGGGAAGGTGGGGAGGCTGGACGCAGGAACCAGCCAGAAGGGTTTTGAAACCAGCAGGCCTGGATTGTCGACACCCAAGAGTCCTGAAAGAGCTGGCTCAGGCGGTCCATGGCCCAGGGGGGTGAATTTTTACTACATCTGGGGTTCCAGAGGGAATTCCAGGAGACTGAGAAAGGGCCAAAGTTGTGTCAATATTCAAACAAGGACAAGCGATTGACCCGGGTTTTGATAGGCCTGGTAGTCAAAAATACCGGAGAAGCTGGGCTGGGATTCTATCAGTAAAGAATTCAAGGACAGGAATATAGTTCCAGGCAATTTAAAGGGTTAATGGAAAATGGGTCCCAACAAATAAACCTGATTTCATTTTTGGCTGAGATGACACGTTTGGCCAAACCCTGACTTTTGGAAAGTGTCGTTTTTCAGAGTCCTATTTCACTAGGCGGGTGGGAAGCCCTGGGATGGGTTCCCTAGGGAGGATGGAATCTCCATCCCTAGAGGTGTTTAAGTCCCAGCTGGACCAAGCCCTGGCTGGGTTGATTGAGTTGGATTGGTCCTGCCTGGGGCAGGGGGCTGGACTCGATGCCTCCTGAGGTCTCTTCCAGCTCTATGGTTCTCTGATCCTAAGGACAGAGGGGCCCCCGGTGAACTCCCAGTCTGATCCCCGGCGTGGCACCCGCTAAACACTCCCCCAGATAATTCCCAGAGCAGGGCGATTATCGACATGCCCAGTCTTGCTTTTAAAAATGGCCCGCTATGGAGAATCCCCCGCGACCCCTGGTAAATGATTCCCATGGTTAATTACTCTGCCTGTTAAAAATCAACCCCTTGGTTCTAGTCCGCTTTGTCTGGCTTCAGCTTCCGGCCCTTGGGCCATGTTGGACCTTGCTCTGCAGGGCTGAGCAGCCCAGTTGTAATTCTCCGGTCCCCTTGCGGTGTGTAAAGACTTTTAATCAGACCTCCCCGGAACCTCTTTGGCCTCTTTCAGCTGCAGACCGAGCGCCTAGAGTCTCGCCCTGGAAGGCAGGTTTCCTGTCCCTTCGGGCATTCGTAGGGCTCCTCGGAGCCCTCTGCCGTTATCGACATCCGCCCTAGTGCCAGACGCCAGGGCTGGGGCAGGATTCCCGCGGCCGCTCCAGGGCCAGATGCTGACGTCAGATAACCGGCCTGCTCACTAGTGTCTATGGCTGGGCAGCAAATCTCAGGCTGCAGCAGATGGACTAGTGACCCGAGGCGGCCGGCGGGCGACTCGTGCTGGGGGCAGGGCGGTGCTACAGCGAGCCCCGGAGAGAGGATGTGGCGAACGGGGCCCATCCGAACACACCGTGTTTCCGTACCGCCCAGCGCGGAGTCACCCCCGAGCGCACTCAGCGTTGGGTGGAACCGACTGGGCTGCACATTCAACCGCTTTCCTGCGCCCCCTTCGGCTGGATGGATTCGGAGTCTGGTGGGCAGCCCTGGCTCCAGACAGATCCCCGGGACCTGCTGTTTGCCTCTCTGCATTCCCCCCCATAGCCCCCCCCCGTCTCCATCCCCCCCCCCTCCCGGTCCCTGTCTTCCGCCAGTCACTGATCCCTGCAGGTGTGTCTAGACTGCCGGCAGAGGGATGCAGCGTAGGCAGGTTGACACTGCAAATGAGGCAGGGATTTAAATATCCCATGCCTAATTTGCATAAAAATGGCTGCCGTGTTTTGCCGACTCAGCACTTTGTCGGTCCAGAGTGGAGAAAGAAAGCCTTTTCCCGCACACGGTGCTTATGCTGCAGCCGCCTCTCTCCAGCCCGATGTGATGTTGGGGGGCATCTTGCTGGTTGCTAGGCTTGGGCTGCCCCCTACTGGCTCTGGCCCTGAGCACGGCCCAGCAGGGGGGCCAGACACTGCCCTGACTGGTTCGGGGGGGGGGGGCACAAAGGAAGTACGTGGGGGGAGGAAGAGTTAGCTTGGAGCTGGAAACATGCTGGAGCCGCCTAGGGAGGGGGCTTGGAGACGAGGGCCCCAGGCACCGGCCTTCAGGGATCTGGGGCATCCCAGCCCCCCCCCCCCAATGCCACCTCACGCCTGTGCTGGGCTGTATTCTGGAAAATCAAGAACCCCCTCTCTGTTCCGCTGGCTGCTGGAGACTGTTCTGTCTGCTCCGGGGGTGCAGAATCGGGGGACCCCAACTGCGCCCTCACACCTGAGTCACAGGCCCCCTTCCAGCTGGACTCGCCCGGCCTGGCCCCGCCCCAGCCCCACTGGCCCGAAGGGTTCTCTGCCGGCTCCCTCCTGCAAGGCTTAGAAACGCCGCCGGCTCTGGGCACCCGCAGTGGCAGCTTCTCCAGGCCCTGGATTGTCCATGGCAGCCCGTGTGGTTGTGTTGGGTGGCCTGTGTCGGCTGCAGGCGGCCATGCTGTGCCCTGGTGCAGCACTTCCCACTAGGGACTGCTGCCCAGGGCCCCGTGGCTCTCCCCTGGCGCAGGGCTCACTGCCCGCCCAGCCTCACTGCCTCGCTCCTGACCCGGCTGCTTTCTCTCTGCGTGTGGCAGGCCCCGCCGAGGAGGACGAGGCGCAGACCCCGACAGGCGCTGAAGGGTAAGTCCCCGACCCCCCAGCTGTGGTGGCCGACGTGGGCCCCATGCCACGCAGAGCGGGTCTGGTCCCTCCGTGCCTGGAGTGGTGCCAGGGCTCTGGCTGGGCTCTGGTCACAGGCCGCCCCAGACCACGGGGCTCGGGAGAGCCAGGTCTCCAGGCCGCCCAGTGTCTCTCTATGTCTCACTTCTGGCAGCTTCTGGATGCAGTGAGGAGCAGCTGGAGGGGGCCTGTCAATCCCCAGGGACATGGTGAGCAAGGCCCCCCAAAACCCTGCCTGGCCCAGGCCCCTCCTCTGGACTGGCCTCCTGCATTTCCCCCCACCCAGCCCCTCTCTGCCCTGACCGATGGGCCAGGAGAGCCGTTATCTCCTCGGGAATCGTTCCCAGGAGCCATCTCCAACCCCCCCCAGGCACCGCACAGTGGTTCATTCCCATCCTCTCGCACCATGCTGCCAATGAGAGGGGGGGTAGATTGTGTGGACTGGACTGGCCCATGTTCCCTTGCCAAGGGGGGAGAAAATGCCTCGTGGGAGCAGCCCCGTGCACACAGGGGCGTGCGGCGGAGAGGCCTTTCTGGCACCGTGGGCAGGGCGAGGTCGCAGACCGTTCAGGGTGAGGGGACAGGGCAGCTTTGTGTAACGCCCCTTCCCAGCAGCATTTCAAACCGGGACCCTCATCCCTGCAGCAGAAAGCAGAGGTGGCTCCATTACTTGGTAGCGGTAGTAGGCCGTTATCCTCGATGCTAACACTCTGCTGTCGCAGGGACAGGAGCCATGCTGCCAGCAGGGTACGTGCTCACCTTGTCGGCACTAGCCCGGGCTCACCTCCCAGTCCAGCCACCCCCTCGCCAGCACCAGCCAGGCTCGACTCTACCTCCCTGCGGAAGGGGCAGGAGACTTTCAGAGCCGCCCCGGATAAGTGCGGGTCTGCGGCCGGGCCTGCCCTCAGCGCTCTGCTCTCTCTGTCCCCAGCTGCCACGTGCCGCTGGAGACGCTCACCCTGGCTCGCGGCCTCCGGCTTGTGGAGGAGAGGATCCAGGACGTGGCCAGGCACCTGGAGGAAGTGCTGATACCGTAAGGCAATGCAGGGGGGCACCAGACTCGGGGCTGCTGGGGGGGATGGTGGGGGAGTGAATGCAGAGGGGAGGGGGCAGGGAAAACCAGACACTCCCGGATCCTAAGATAGCAGGGAAAAGCCCCTAAGAGGCTTTCGCTTCCCCGGCCAGGGACCCCTGAGGGCCCATCCGCAGCGCAAGGCAAAGACACAGGCGAGGGCTGGGAGCGGATCCAACCCGTCCGCACAGCAACGTCCCCGGCAGGCGGCTGTCTGGAGCCGTCCCCTGCTCCCCGCGATGGACACCGACCGCGCGGCAGCCCGAGGGGGTGTCTGCCCCACCGCACTGGCAGGGGAGGTGGCCGGGCGGGCTAGGCACACCACAGGCTGCCTCTGGAGGAAGAGCCCAGCGCCGGGAAGGGATGGCAGGCCGGCCCAGCTGGGCAGGAGCAGGCTGGGCAGAGAAAGCCAGGGAGCTGGTGACAGAGAGGGGCTGCTAGGAACAGCGGCACATCCCATGACATGCCCCAGCCATGGCGCATCAACTGGGGTCAAACCCAGGACGTTCAGGCCCATCGCACAGACCTCCCCCGAGGGAGAAACTCCATTGACTGGTAGCAGTAGTAGGTTGTGTGTGTGTGTGTGTGTGTGTGTGTGTGTGTGTGTGTGTGTGTCTCTCTCTCACACACACACACACACACACACACTTTTTATTAGCCAATCTTTCTATTAGAATCGCGCGAGGCCCCCAGCCACGCTAGGCCCGTGTGCTAGGGGCTGTACGTGTGCCTGCGGGGAAGGTTATAGACCCAGTGCTGCCTTTTCCCCTCTCAGCGCTGTTACCCAGCTGATTGCCGTGGGGCAGCGTGTGGGGCGCCACCCCCCTGAGTCCCCTCCACCCACACGCCGCCTCCCCTCTGCCCATCTGCTCTCTCCCGCAGGCCCAGCGTGAGCACGCTCGCCGGGAGCTCGCTCTCCTCTTCCTCCTGGGACTCCAGCTCCTCCGTCCCCTGCGGGTCCAGCTGCGTTGCCCTGCGCGAAGCCTCCCAGCGCTGGTCGCTGTCCCTCTGCCGCGCGGGGGAGACCGTGTCTGTCGTGGGCTGGGAAGGCCCCTCGCGTCCCACCCCACCCCCGCCTCTCCCCAGGCCTCGTGTCCCGAGCCGGCGAGACCGTCCGGAGCAGCCCGCGGGTCGGGCCCAGCCGTCGGCCCCTGCCTTCGACTCCAGCCTCCACCACGAGCACCTGGCGAGCCAGCCGGGAGCGCTCACCCTGTCCACGGAGTCGCTGGCCCAGGTGGCCCCCAGCCGCCCCGCTGGGCCCCCGCCGGAGGGACACCCCGCGGAGATGTTCGTCCCGAGCAGGGTGCCCCGCCCGGGCCGTGCTGCGTGGGAGGAGCCGGACCGTCCTGCGTGGGAGGAGCTGGAGCATCCTGGGCGCACAGGGAGAACCCAGCAAGAGCAGGACTTCCCAGCCCCCCGGAAGCCCCCCAGGCCTCTCCTGCCTCCAGCACCACAACCCCCCACCCCAGGGCAGCCAGTGCTGGGGGGGCGGGACACCGAGCAGCCGTGGGACTTACTCCCAGCTCCGCCCACCCGTGGATTTCCAGCACAGCTCCCCCCGCCCCCGAGAGCCGACTCTAGACCCCGACGTGGCCAAGGGAGCCAGGAGCCCTGTGTCTGCCCCACGGGGCCCCCGCCCCCAAAGGCCCCCAGGGCTGTGCCAGCCCCTGACCCCAGCCCGGCCAGGCGCGTGTCCACGGTGGCGGCCAAGTTGCAGGGCCACGTGGCCCAGAAATGCCTGGAGATCCAAAGAAAGGCGTTTCCGCGGCTGGTGGGCGAGTCGCACAGAAGCGCCGCCTTTCCCGGAGAGCCCATCCTGGCCTGGCCGCCCCAGCCCCCTGGAGAGCCGGGGGAGGGCGGGGCGGCAGCATCCCCAGCGAGGGGGCGGGCCCCAGCCCCCCCTCTCAGCCCCCCCGGAAGGCGAATGCAGCTCGCCACGCGATGGGGGCTGCCCCCCCCGGCCCCAGAGCCGCCGGCAAAGCCGCCTCCCCCCGTCCCAGCCCGGAGAGCTGGCCCGGAGCCCGGAGAGATGGAGACCGATCTCCTGCTGGCCACGCAGGAGCGGGGGAGGCCCGACGCCCCGTGGAAGGCCCGGGGGGGGCAGCCGGGCCCCGGGGCCCCCGCCCTGCGCCTGGAGGCCCCGGGTCGAGGTGGTTCTCCGCCGCGGGGAGCTGCGCTTCCTGCGGAGAGACACCAGGAAGCGGCTGGAGCTCCACCTGGTCAAGCTGCAGGTGCAGCAGAGATGGGGGCTGCCCCGGAGGGTGCAGGATTCCCGGGGGGAGTTCACGGCGCCCGTCCCGGGGCAGAGCGGCCGGCTGTCTCCTCCGCACGGCGGGGGCGTGGCGCCGGATCTCTCGCCGCCCTCCTGGAAGGCTCAGTCCGGTCACCGGCCTGCCGGGGCCCCCGCCGAGAGGGGGATGGAGGCACCGGCCCTGCCCGCGGACACAAGGCGGCAGCTGGCCCGGTTGTACTCCCGGAAGTATCCGGGGGCCGCGAGAGGGGGGGAACCCCCAGCCCATCGCCCAGCGTGGCAGACCCAGGGGCAAAGCGCCGGCTCCTCGGGCTCCCGGCGCCCCCCAACGCCGGGGACGGGCGGCAGCGATGGCGCGGCAGGCGGCCGGGCGAGCCCCGAGCCCTGTGACCTGCGGGCGGGGGCGGCTCCGACATCGCCCCCTCCGGGGCCCGACGGGACAGAGCAGACGCTCACGGCGACTCTCCACGTCCCCCGGAGCGCGGCCGGCGCCGCAGGGAGCGGGGAGACGCTGGAGCCGCACGTGGAGAGGAAGGGGGTCTCCGGAGAAGGCCTGAGGCCGGGGAGAGGGGCAGGCCAAGACCGTGCAGCTCTGCCCAGGAGCCCAGACCCCCAGGCTGCCCCCGAGCCCCCCGGCTCCTGGCAGCGCACAAGCGCCACCCTCGCCGCGCTGGTCGCCGGGCAGGTCGCGCACCACCTGCAGCTCCGGCGCCTGATGGGGGTGCTGAGCAGCGCCAGGCCCGGGGCAGGACACGTCTCGGCCGGCCCGCCCCCCGGAGCAGCGGGGAGTCACAAATCGCGGGGGACTCAAGTCTCGGGGGAGCTGCTTGGCCTCCGGGACGCGGCGGCTCCACCCGGGCTCCACGGGACGGCGCCTCCCGGTGTCTGCAGGGACCAGCCCCGCGCCCGAGTCTGCCGCAAGTGCAAGAAGCGGCGCCGGAGACCCGCCGGCTCGGCCGGGGCCGACTCGCCCAGAAGACCCCCTGGGGTCCCCCCGCGCGGGGCTCCGGGAGACGCGGGCCCCGCGTCCAGCCTCGGCGTGCCGGTGATGTGGCTCCTGCCCGCCGGCAGACGGGCGCGGGGCGGGAAGGGGAGAAAGGCTCCCGGCAGGCTCCCGACCACGGTGTCCGTGGCCACCAGCACGACCGGGCTTTCGCCAGCGGGGCCGGTAGCACCGGGCAGCCCCGAGGGCTCCCCCCCGCAGGCCTCCGGCCCGAGGCCGCCCTCCCCGGCGAGGAGCAGAGCCCCGTGTCTCAGGCGGCTCCTCGCCTGCCTCAAGCGAACCCTCTCCACGCTGCGGAGCAAAGTGCGGGCCCGGCCGCCCCCCGGCGCGCGCCGAACCCCCCGGCGCTGAGTCCCCGAAGCCGCCTCCTGCCCCGACGGCCCCCCCCGCCCCCTCCCGGCGATGGACGAGCCGGGCCGCGGACACCTGTGGATCCGAGACTCTGCCTCGTTCGGCTCGGCCACAAGAGTGAATAAAAGCGGCGGCGTGTGGAGAGAAACAGCAAATCCTCTCGTGGGCAGCCACTGCCCTGGCGCTAGAAACCCAGCGGTGCGGGGAATGTGCGTGTGTGCGCGCGTGCGTGTGCGTGTGTGTGTGTGCGTGCGTGTGTGTGTGTGCGGGTGTGTGCGCGCGTGCGTGTGGGTGTGTGCGGGTGTGTGGGGGGGTGTGTGCGTGTGCGCGTGTGCGTGTGTGTGCGCGCGTGTGCATGTGGGTGTGTGCGTGTGTGTGCGCGCGTGCGTGTGGGTGTGTGTGGGGGGGTGTGTGCGTGTGCGTGTGTGCGTGTGTGTGCACGCGTGTGCATGTGGGTGTGTGCGTGTGTGTGCGCGCGCGTGTGGGTGTGCGTGTGTGCGCGCGGGTCGGTGTGTGGGGGGGGTGTGTGCGTGCGTGTGCGTGTGTGCGCGCGCGTGTGCATGTGGGTGTGTGCGTGTGTGTGTGTGTGTGCGCGCGCGCGTGTGGGTGTGCGTGTGCGCGCGGGTGTGTGTGTGTGGGGGGGTGTGTGCGTGCGTGTGCGTGTGTGCGCGCGCGTGTGCATGTGGGTGTGTGCGTGTGTGTGTGTGTGCACGCGCGTGTGGGTGTGCGTGTGTGCGCGCGGGTGTGTGTGTGTGTGCGGGTGTGTGTGGGGGGGTGCGTGTGTGTGCGTGTGGGTGTGTGTGTGTGCGGGTGTGTGTGCGGGTGTGTGTGTGTGTGTGTGCGCGCGTGCGTGTGGGTGTGTGTGCGGGTGTGTGTGTGTGTGCGGGTGTGTGTGTGCGGGTGTGTGCGCGCGTGCGTGTGGGTGTGTGTGCGGGTGTGTGGGGGAGTGTGTGCGTGTGTGCGTGTGTGTGCGTGTGTGTGCGCGCGTGTGCATGTGGGTGTGTGCGTGTGTGTGTGCGCGCGCGTGTGGGTGTGCGTGTGTGCGCGCGGGTGTGTGTGTGTGTGCGGGTGTGTGGGGGTGTGTGTGCGTGTGCGTGTGTGTGCGCGCGCGTGTGCATGTGGGTGTGTGCGTGTGTGTGTGTGCGCGCGCGTGTGGGTGTGCGCGCGCGTGTGGGTGTGTGTGCGGGTGTGTGGGGGGGTGCGCGTGTGTGCGTGTGTGTGCGTGTGCGTGTGTGTGCGCGCGTGTGCATGTGGGTGTGTGCGTGTGTGTGCATGCGGGGGGGGGGGCTGCCCCAGAGATGTGTCTATGGGAGGGTGGCAACCCGGGGGCTCCGGGGCGCTTGGTTTGGACAAGGCTCAGAAGCGACAGGTACTGGTAGATAACGGGCTGGGCTTTCCTGGGGCGAGGGGGGGGCTGGGATCCTCCCGGTGGGGGACACAAGACCAGAGGGAGGATGGGGCAGGCAGGCAGGGCCCAAAGGGGGGAGATGGGGAGATCTGCTACTGACCCAGGGGAGGGGCCTCCAAATGGAGTTTCGTCACCCCCAAATTCCCCGCTGCCCTGCCCAGCAGCCGAGCGGCCATGGGGCCGAGGGGCAGGAAGATACCCACGGCCGAGCGGCCATGGGGCCGAGGGGCAGGAAGACACCCACGGCCGAGCGGCCATGGGGCCGAGGGGCAGGAAGATACCCACGGCCGAGCGGCCATGGGGCCGAGGGGCAGGAAGACACCCACGGCCGAGCGGCCATGGGGCCGAGGGGCAGGAAGATACCCACGGCTGAGCGGAGGCTCGGTGTGAGGACTGGCTCTCTGGGGCCAGGGCCACGCTCCAGAAAGCAGAGACCTCAGGACCTGAGGCTGGATGATCGAGGTGCCCTGCAGCGTCGACCCCAGCCACTGTGCCCGGTTTCCATCGCTTTCCCGGGCCCGTGGGGCTGGGTTCCCGCAGGCCGGGACCGGAGCAAGGCCAGTACGGGGGCAGGAGGGGCAGGTTCCCAGCGGCAGGGAACAGGAGGGGGCAGAGGGGCTGGAGAGAAGGGCAGGTACCGTCCCCGCAGGACTCCTGGGCCATGGGCGGGCAGCAGCCCCTGGTGCCAGCTGCCGAGATGGTTGGGGGGGGCTGGCTGGGGTGGCCCTGGGGCCTCGTGTCTGATGCCAGGCGCTGCTCACACCTGGGAATGACTGAGCTAAGGAGCCCAAGGAACCCGCGTGTGCGAACACCAGGCTCTGGCCGGTCTGCCCCAGCGGGAAAGGCCCGGGCGGCTCCGGGGTCTGTGCAGGGGGCGGGGGAGCGAGGCAGCTCAGCGGGAAGCTCTCACTGGTCCCTTCAGCCCTTAAAGCCTGGAGGAGAATGGGCCTGGCTTTGCCGAGCGGCCGCAAGGATCCCACGGCTCCGCCGGCCCTTCCCAGCTGCGAGTCCTTCCCCACGAGCTCACGTCCCAGCTCCGCCCGCCTCTGGGGGCCTGGCTCACGAGGGCTCGTGCACTGACGTACCCCTCTGGGCCCCGCCCGCCCAGCATCTGCCCCCCGGGGCTCCCGGAGCCCTGCCCAGCGGCTGCTGAACCCCAAGCTCACTGGGCAGCGACATGATTGCAGTAGAGGCTCACTCAGCACCGGTGTTTCTGAGCACACACTGGCAGCATCCACACAGGGCAGGGCTGGAGTTTGGCCTCCTCGCTCGGCTGTGGGTCCGGATCAGGCCCCTAGCAGTAAGCTGACAGCGTGGGGGGAGGCCAGGAGGTGGAAGCTCCCGCGTCCAGGCCCCTGCCCCAGTGGGTTTTTAATTGTTTGCCCCACTGCGGGGCAGCATCAATGGGAGAGACCGAGGGACCCGTCAGCTCAGTGGTCCCAGCGCTCCCCTAAAAGGGGACAGATCCCAGCTCCAATTCTTCTCCCATCTGCTGGAGGGTGGGACTTGAACCCAGAGTCTGCCCCACCCCCGGCTCCCGAGAATCCTTGCTCAGGGTCAGCCAACGGTCAGGGAGGTGAGTGGTGTGTGTATGTGCTATACACCCGAGACTTCAACTGCTGAGACCGGGGTCCCTTGCAGCGGGCAACCTGGAGGAGGTTGACCAGTGCCCCAATAAGTTTACAGGGAGAGCTTATAACACTTCAGATTTTAGCTGCTAGAATCCGTGATTCCTTCGCAGCGGGCAGCCTGGGGGAGGCTGAGAAGTGCCCCAACGGATCTGCCACCTGGGAGTGACACAAATCCAAATGCCCAAGCTCTCCCTATATCTGTCACTTAAGACCGGCTGAAGTTCTTTTAAATTGTGCCTGGTTCTATTACAGCAACTGAAGGAATCAGGTTAAAGCTTAAACAGTTACAGGTTTATTGAGGAAGCTTATAAATCATATGGTTGCAATGGCTATTGTTCTATTTCTTAACTGCTAGCAAAATATAGATCTTAAAAATGGTTACAAAGAAGATAAAGATAGGAAAACAAATAATAGTACCAGGTAACAGCTTAATCTTTAAAGAGCTCTAAGTCTGTGTACACTTAAGACAGAGGACCACATCCAGGTACAATTTTTACCCCCTTCTGTGCCTCTCGATTCCAGTGTGTCAGGCCAGGGCCGGTCCCTCAATTCCTAGGAAAGACGAAAATACGAGGTGGGCGTCCCCATAGAACCTCGGGAGGTCAGACACCTAACCCGACCAGCAGGTAGAGGGTAGATTGACACTCAAAAGTGAGTGTGTGCTGGACCCATCTTTATACCCAGGGGGTCACGTATTTCTCTTTCTCATCTGTGATGCCAAATAGTGCTGGTCTGTCTTTTGTGAGACCAGCTCTTACAAGGGAGTTGTGAACTTAATTTACACTTGTAAGAGAGTTGAGAGGATTAAATTGGAAGTACTGGGGATTGGAAGTACTTTTCTCAGTGGGGGATTCCTCTCCCAGGGACGGCTGTGTGTTCGTATCAACATGGGTGCCAGCCGGGCACTTCTCGCAGCCTCGAGGCCAGCTTATTGCCTTAATCGTTCTGTCCTCATATCCATGTTTTCAGCTTCTCGGGATCAGATGAGCCAGCATAGACTGTGCTGATTTTATTGCTCCTTCTCTGTCCTGTATGCTTCAGGAACCTCAGAGGCAAAATAAGATGGATGAGATGGGGGGGGGGGGCTGTCTGGCTACAAGGGCCTGTCGCTCCCCAGTCACTGGGCAGGGAGCCAGGCAGCAGACCAGGTTTTGGGAGGTGTCTGGACTTCAGGCCTGGTGCAGTTCAATGTCTCCACCCCGCGGTCGCCTTGTGACCTCAGCGCTTGGGCTCTCGGGGGCCGGGCTCGGGACGAAGAGGGAAAAAGAGCCATGTCGAGTGACCTGAGCTGAGCAGGGAATGTCTCCCAGTGACCAAAGGGCCAGGGGAGCAGGTGAAGACAGCACATGAAGCATTGGTCGAACTGCCCGGCCTTTGGCCCAGCGGTGAGGGGCTCTGTCCCAGGCAGTGACAGACGAAATGTCAGAGCCCTGCCTTACAACCCCCCCACCTCCCACGTATGGGCTGGTCTGGAGTCACCGAACTGTCAGAAAAACGTCCCACTCAGCCTGACCCCACACTGGCCCCCAGCCAGGGAGCGGCTGCTACCGCCTGATCCAGGGGCAGCCTGTAACATATCGGCTGGGTCTGGGCACCGCGCAGAGGGTCACATGAGGGCCAATGGCTCAGAGCCAGGGCGACTGACAGCCCAAGCCTGGGGCCCTCCCTCTAAGGCACCAAACCAGCCACACCGAGCACTTCGGCCGCCCCTCTGGCCAGCGAGAAGCCTCACAAGCAAACCCCTCAGGCCCCAGCGTTCCCTGTGCCACACCCAACCCAAGTCCGCACACAGGAGAGAGGTTCTAACCCATCTCCCCACCTGCGAACAGACTCTCCCCGTCCCAAAGGGCCAGCCAGTCCCGGGGCAATTTGTACCTCAGACCCGACCCCAAAGAGCTCGCTGGGCCGGTCCTTTAGCGTCCAAAGGGCTGTGAATAAAAAGAAAGAAAAGGTCGGGAGTGAGATTGTGACAGAGAATCCACCACACGCGTCCATCGCCCAGTCTTTGACACAGGCTCTTTGCAGAGCCAGCTCTGGTGCAGGGCGGGTCAGCCGATCCTTCCGGCCTCTGCCCTTCCCAGAGGTGCTTCTAGGGTTGCCAGTGTCTGGTATTTGTGCCCTCTGCCCGGTAAAAAAAATCAGACAATTCCGGACATGTGCAGTGTCCAGTATTCTCTGATTTTTCTGGCTGGGCACCAGACAGAAGCCTGGCGTGGTGGGAGGAGTGGACACATGTGGACATGGACACACGGACACAGACACACACACACGGGGACACGGACACATGGACACACACACGGGGACATGGGGACATGGACACACACGGGGACACGGACACACACACACAGGGACATGGATACACGGACACACACACGGGAACATGGGGACATGGACACACACGGGGACATGGACACACACACACAGGGACAGGGATACACGGGGACACACACACGGGGACACACACACGGGGACACACACACACACGAGGACAGGGACACATGGACACACACATGTGGACACGGACACATGGACACAGACACACACACACGGGGACACGGACACATGGACACACACACGGGGACATGGGGACATGGACACACACGGGGACACGGACACACACACACAGGGACATGGATACACGGACACACACACGGGAACACAGACACATACGTCCCTGATGCCGTTTTTGCACAAAAGCTCTGCCGTGTAGACCTAGCCAGAGAGCCCAGGGCCATGGGTGGTACCGGGCGCAGATAAATTCCTGGGCGGGGGGAGGGCAAGGTGCGGGGTTGGACACAAGTCTCGGGGGGGGGGGGGAGACAGGCGCAGGTCTCTGGGCAGTGGTGCTGGGCTGTGGTCCCTAGGCCCAGGTACTGGCTGTCTGTGTTTGGGGGGGCCGAGAGCATGGCCCTGGCATATATACTGGTGGCATATGGAGGGGGCAGATTACAGGGCTGGGCACAACTGCAGGGTGTGTATGTGGGGGGGGGTAGGCAGTTAGCCAGGCCTCTACAGGCACCAGCTGGCTGTGTGTGGTCCTGATGGGGGCACAGGCAGTGGGGCAGGCGCAGTGAGTGTCAGGGGCAGGGACCCGCAAGCTGGGTAGTTTTCAGGATGGGTGGGGGCAGGGTCGTGCACCTTGTTAATCATCCCTTGTTTTAGTGTTTTTTCTTACATAACCATTTACAATTCTATCCAGGCAGTGTACACGTGGGGGGGGGGTGCACACGTGTCATTTTGTTAGTGACTGGTGGGTGCCCTAGTGAGGCACATCCGTTCGAGCGCACACGGCGTCAATATTGGCGCACAAGACTGTCAGCCGACGGTCAGGGCAGTGAGTCCCTTATGACCGGCTGAAGTTCTTTTAAATTGTGCTTGGTTCTGTTACAGCAACTGAAGGAGTCAGGTTAAAGCTTAAACAGTTACTATTTATTGTTACAGGGTAAACTTAGTTGTTAGATGCTACTACTGTGTTACAGATAACACAGACACTACAAAGGACAGGACAGAAATTACACTAAGAAGTCACTTACAGGTACCATGAAACCCTTTGGTTCTCTGAGCTCTTATTAAATGCATGCAAAATAGACACCTAGCAGGTATATATTCTCACCCCTGCGTTCCAGACTTGGCGTGGCCAGCGTCTTTCTCTCAATCCCTCGGGAAGAAGTAGGGCGAGGTTGGGCGTCCCACAGACCTCGGGAGACAATCAATACCTGCCAGCAGGTATAGATGATTGGAGCTCAAATGGGGTGGGCTGCTGAACCTCTTTTATACCCCTTGGGTCATGTAGGCTTCTTCCTGATCTCAAGTGGCCAATTAGGAAAAATGGCTTTGAACACCAAATTTCCCACGAAGGGTGCAAAGCATAATTTACACCTGGGAAAATGCAGACAATGGGCACCTCTGGTATGTGATGGGCGAAGATTCCTCTCCTGGGACAGTGCAGGCGTGTCAATTACTGGTACTAGCCATCAGGGCGACGGGAGGCCCCGGGTCGTCAGCTAGCCCATTTACTGTCTGGTTTCTGTTTATGGTAGAGTCAGGGACAGGCAGCAAACCTGTGTTCCCAGGGCATCAAAGGCTGACTGCCTTTCTCTTGCTCTCTGGCGGGGGGGGGGGGGGGGGGGGAAACAAGATGGGGCTCGTGGAAAAACAAGATGGGGTTTTGTGTCTGGCTACAAAGACAAAACTCGTTCCGCTCACACGTGGAAAGTCTTCGAGGGAACCCGGCTGGGCGCTATTACAAAGCAGTCCAGGGGTCGTCACCTCTTGGACCAGACCCTGGACTCCACCTGGGACTAAAGCAAGAACTGCCTCTCCCCTTGCGGGTTCCAAGAGTGGCTGCTCCGAGGGGCGGGCATGTACGGGGTCGAGGAACTCCCTCTCTGCATCCCGTCCCGAGGTGCCGGTCAATGTGGGGACGGCTGGAATCACTGTTCCTCTAACAGGTCCCAGGTTTCTAGGTTGAAATAAAAGGGACAAAGGATGGGTCAGGGAGACGGCCCGATCTCCACGTCCCTCCAGCCTTCCTGAATTGGCATCAGAACAGCTACCCACACCCGTCACTAAGCATTGTAGCAAAGCATACCTGCAACCCCTGGAAGGGACCTGCTGCGGGAGAACGGTCAGCGAACGGCGGGGAGGGGGGGAGGGAAACACTGTTCCCATCTAAATCCTGCCGGAGACCCACCTCTTTCAGGATGCCCCCATGTGAGCCCCCCTCCGTCTCTAAAAGCCAGCACCTCGCCCTTTCTAGCTCACTGTTTGGTTCTCTCTTTCCTGGTTCTTACCCAGTGACTCTGCACGGGGATTTGCACAGCAAAGTTTCGGGTTTGGTAGCTTGCCAGCAACTTGTCAATCACCCCGTTTTCAGAAGGCGTGCATAACAACCGGTTGCCTGCCACACCAAGCTCTGACACGTCGGATTAGTGGTGCAAACAGCGGGAGAAGTGGAGAAACCTGTCAGGCTCGGAGACGGATTCTTTGCTGGACTTCCCTGTTTAAAACGGAATGGAGAAAAGGCCGTAAGTTAGCACCCCAGGGAGATTCGTTTCACAGTGTCTTCTAGGAGCGAGAGCAATAGAGCAGCGCTGGAACGAGTCTGCTGTTCCTTGAGTCTCTCCAGGATCTCGTCCATGCATGGAACAGCCTCCTTACCCTGCCCTACCTCACTGCTCCATGTTCCCATTTCACAGAATACTGGAATCCCAGGGCTGGCAGAGGCTTCAGGAGGCATCGAGTCCAGCCCCCTGCCCAAAGCAGGACCAACCCAACTCAATCATCCCAGCCAGGGCTTGGTCCAGCCGGGACTTCAACACCCATAAGGATGGAGATTCCACCCCCTCCCTAGGGAACCCAGCCCCGGGCTTCCCCACCCACCTAGGGAAATAGTTTTTCCTAATCTCCAACCTAGACCTCCCCCGCTGCAATGTGAGCCCATCGCTCCTTGTTCTGCCATCTGCCCCCACTAAGACCAGCCTCTCTCCAGCCTCTTTGGACCCCCCTGCAGGGAGTTGCAGGCTGCTCTCAAATCCCCCCTCGCTCTGCTCTTCTGCAGACTGAACAAGCCCAAATCCCTCAGCCTCTCCTCGTAGGTCATGTGCTCCAGCCCTGAATCATTTTGCCCCCCCTCCCCCGCTGGACCCTCTCCAACGTGTCCACCTCCTTTCTGGAGCTGGGGGCGCAGAACCGGACACAATATTCCAGATGTGGCCTCACCAGAGCCAAATAAAGGGGAACCATCACTTCTCTAGACCCGCTGGCAATGCACTGAAGTCCTGCCTGACGACCCAGATCTTCCCGGGTGCTGAGAACATGTGGGTCAGGAATACCTGTCTCCCTCTTCAAATATTTAAAACCAGCAACAATTCAAGAGACCCCCCCCGCACACATGCATGTGCCAAAGGGAACCGGCGTAGGACTGCAACCTGTGTCCTTCCTCCCCGCAGCCTGTCCCTGCTCTTCATCATCCCCACGAGGGGGGTCTCTGTGAAATCCTGCCCCTCACCCCCATTGACGTTGACTCTCCTCTCTCGGTAATTCTCCTTACCCCTAATTGCCCTTCTGTTGGGCCTTTGAAGGAGCTGCCTTATCTCACCCGCCCCCTCCAGCATCCAACAGGGCTTCCACGGAGCTGAGTAGCTGCGGGCTCACCGATCTACCTCTCGGCTCCAGAGCAGCCTCCTTCCGCCCAAACTAAAATGTGGGCCCGAGTATCTGACCTCTCCTCACCGTGTCCAGCCACCTGCTGTCTCCCAACACGGCTAAAGCAGAGCTCTTTCTTGGGAGGGGCCCCCGCCTTGCACGTGGCGGCGTGGTGTTTGGAGAGTCGGTTGTAACATCCACGGGCCGCCCACTAGCTGTGGTCCTTCCACGCCCTGCTAAGCAAGTCTCCGTGGTGTGTGTATCTCACCATCCTCCAAGTGCACGTTTGGGTCCTGTGTGGATACCATGTGCCCCTCTACTACCGCATTATATGAACGAGGACTTGCCCGCTCCGTGCAGCGAGGTTGCTTCCGCGGGCACGATTTCTCCGGAGAAAATCCTTTGAACCTGGCAGAGTGTAAGATACTGGGTGGGGTCCGGGCACCGCTGAGTGTGTCGGATCAGGGCGAATGGCTCAGAACCAGGCTACGGACAGGCCAGGTCTGGGATCTTTCCCTGTCAAGGCACCAAATCAATCCCATCAAGCACCTCGGCTGCCACTCTGGCCAGCAAGAAGCCTCACAAGCAAAACCCCGAAAACACCCCAGTGCTCCCTGTTCCCCCCCAGCCCCTCTCAGACGGGGGAGAGGTTATAACCCATCCCCCGCCTCCCCTCACACACCCCAGTGCCCCCTGTGCCCCCCAGACTCCCCCTTATACAGGGGAGAGGTTCTAACCCATCCCCCACCTCCCCTCAGACACCCCAGTGCTCCCTGTGCCCCCCAGACCCCACCTTATACAGGGGAGAGGTTATAACCCATCCCCCGCCTCCCTTCACACATCCCAGTGCTCCCTGTGCCCCCCAGCCCCCCCTCACACAGGGGAGAGGTTATAACCCATCCCCCCACCTCCCCTCACACACCCCAGCACTCCCTGTGCCCCCCAGACCCCCCCTTATACAGGGGAGAGGTTATAACCCATCCCCCACCTCCCCTCAGACACCCCAGTGCTCCCTGTGCCCCCCAACCCCACTTTACACAGGGGAGAGGTTATAACCCATCCCCCACCTCCCTCAGACATCCCAGTGCTCCCTGTGCCCCCCAGCCCCCCTCACACAGGGGAGAGGTTCTAACCCATCCCCCACCTCCCCTCAGACACCCCAGTGCTCCCTGTTCCCCCCCAGCCCCCCTCACACAGGGGAGAGGTTATAACCCCTCCCCCACCTCCCCTCAGACACCCCAGTGCTCCCTGTTCCCCCCCCAGCCCTCTCAGACGGGGGAGAGGTTCTAACCCAACCCCCACCTCCCCTCACACACCCCAGCGCTCCCTGTGCCCCCCAGACCCCCCCTTATACAGGGGAGAGGTTATAACCCATCCCCCACCTCCCCTCACACACCCCAGCGCTCCCTGTGCCCCCCAGACCCCCCCTTATACAGGGGAGAGGTTATAACCCAACCCCCACCTCCCCTCACACACCCCAGTGCTCCCTGTGCCCCCCAGACCCCCCCTTATACAGGGGAGAGGTTATAACCCATCCCCCACCTCCCCTCAGACACCCCAGTGCTCCCTGTGCCCCCCAACCCCACTTTACACAGGGGAGAGGTTATAACCCATCCCCCACCTCCCTCAGACATCCCAGTGCTCCCTGTGCCCCCCAGCCCCCCTCACACAGGGGAGAGGTTCTAACCCATCCCCCACCTCCCCTCAGACACCCCAGTGCTCCCTGTTCCCCCCCAGCCCCCCTCACACAGGGGAGAGGTTATAACCCCTCCCCCACCTCCCCTCAGACACCCCAGTGCTCCCTGTTCCCCCCCCAGCCCTCTCAGACGGGGGAGAGGTTCTAACCCAACCCCCACCTCCCCTCACACACCCCAGCGCTCCCTGTGCCCCCCAGACCCCCCCTTATACAGGGGAGAGGTTATAACCCATCCCCCACCTCCCCTCACACACCCCAGCGCTCCCTGTGCCCCCCAGACCCCCCCTTATACAGGGGAGAGGTTATAACCCAACCCCCACCTCCCCTCACACACCCCAGTGCTCCCTGTGCCCCCCAGACCCCCCCTTATACAGGGGAGAGGTTATAACCCATCCCCCGCCTCCCTTCACACATCCCAGTGCTCCCTGTGCCCCCCAGCCCCCCCTCACACAGGGGAGAGGTTATAACCCATCCCCCCACCTCCCCTCACACACCCCAGCACTCCCTGTGCCCCCCAGATTCCCCCTTATACAGGGGAGAGGTTATAACACATCCCCCACCTCCCCTCAGACACCCCAGTGCTCCCTGTGCCCCCAACCCCACTTTACACAGGGGAGAGGTTATAACCCATCCCCCACCTCCCCACAGACACCCCAGTGCTCCCTGTGCCCCCCAGCCCCCCTCACACAGGGGAGAGGTTATAACCCCTCCCCCACCTCCCCTCAGACACCCCAGTGCTCCCTGTGCCCCCCAGCTCCCCTCACACAGGGGAGAGGTTCTAACCCATCCCCCACCTCCCCTCAGACACCCCAGTGCTCCCTGTGCCCCCCAGACCCCCCCTTATACAGGGGAGAGGTTATAACCCATCCCCCACCTCCCCTCAGACACCCCAGTGCTCCCTGTGCCCCCCAACCCCACTTTACACAGGGGAGAGGTTATAACCCATCCCCCACCTCCCCTCAGACACCCCAGTGCTCCCTGTGCCCCCCAGACTCCCTCACACAGGGGAGAGGTTATAACCCCTCCCCCACCTCCCCTCAGACACCCCAGTGCTCCCTGTTCCCCCCCAGCCCCCCTCACACAGGGGAGAGGTTATAACCCCTCCCCCACCTCCCCTCAGACACCCCAGTGCTCCCTGTTCCCCCCCCCAGCCCTCTCAGACGGGGGAGAGGTTCTAACCCAACCCCCACCTCCCCTCACACACCCCAGCGCTCCCTGTGCCCCCCAGCCCCCCCCTTATACAGGGGAGAGGTTATAACCCATCCCCCACCTCCCCTCACACACCCCAGCGCTCCCTGTGCCCCCCAGACCCCCCCTTATACAGGGGAGAGGTTATAACCCAACCCCCACCTCCCCTCACACACCCCAGTGCTCCCTGTGCCCCCCAGACCCCCCCTTATACAGGGGAGAGGTTATAACCCATCCCCCGCCTCCCTTCACACATCCCAGTGCTCCCTGTGCCCCCCAGCCCCCCCTCACACAGGGGAGAGGTTATAACCCATCCCCCCACCTCCCCTCACACACCCCAGCACTCCCTGTGCCCCCCAGATTCCCCCTTATACAGGGGAGAGGTTATAACACATCCCCCACCTCCCCTCAGACACCCCAGTGCTCCCTGTGCCCCCAACCCCACTTTACACAGGGGAGAGGTTATAACCCATCCCCCACCTCCCCACAGACACCCCAGTGCTCCCTGTGCCCCCCAGCCCCCCTCACACAGGGGAGAGGTTATAACCCCTCCCCCACCTCCCCTCAGACACCCCAGTGCTCCCTGTGCCCCCCAGCTCCCCTCACACAGGGGAGAGGTTCTAACCCATCCCCCACCTCCCCTCAGACACCCCAGTGCTCCCTGTGCCCCCCAGCTCCCCTTACACAGGGGAGAGGTTATAACCCATCCCCCACCTCCCTCAGACATCCCAGTGCTCCCTGTGCCCCCCAGCCCCCCCACACAGGGGAGAGGTTATAACCCATCCCCCACCTCCCCTCTGACACCCCAGTGCCCCCTGTGCCCCCCAGCCCCCCCACACACAGGGGAGAGGTTATAACCCATCCCCCACCTCCCCTCTGACACCCCAGTGCCCCCTGTGCCCCCCAGCCCCCCCCACACAGGGGAGAGGTTATAACCCATCCCCCACCTCCCCACAGACACCCCAGTGCTCCCTGTGCCCCCCCTGCCCCCCCTCACACAGGGGAGAGGTTATAACCCCTCCCCCACCTCCCCTCAGACATCCCAGTGCTCCCTGTGCCCCCCCATCCCCCCACACAGGGGAGAGGTTCTAACCCATCCCCCCACCTTCCCTCACACACCCCAGTGCTCCCTGTGCCCCCCCATTCCCCCACACAGGGGAGAGGTTATAACCCCTCCCCCCACCTTCCCTCACACACCCCAGTGCTCCCTGTGCCCCCCCATCCCCCCACACAGGGGAGAGGTTATAACCCATCCCCCACCTCCCCTCAGACACCCCAGTGCTCCCTGTGCCCCCCAGCCCCCCTTACACAGGGCAGAGGTTATAACCCATCCCCCACCTCCCCTCAGACACCCCAGTGCTCCCTGTGCCCCCCAGCCCCCCACACAGGGGAGAGGTTATAACCCATCCCCCACCTCCCCTCACACACCCCAGTGCTCCCTGTGCCCCCCCAGCCCCACATCACACAGGGGAGAGGTTATAACCCATCCCCCCACCTCCCTCACACACCCCAGTGCTCCCTGTGCCCCCCCAGCCCCACATCACACAGGGGAGAGGTTCTAACCCATCCCCCACCTCCCCTCAGACACCCCAGTGCTCCCTGTGCCCCCCCAGCCCTCCCTTACACAGGGGAGAGGTTCTAACCCATCCCCCACCTCCCCTCAGACACCCCAGTGCTCCCTGTGCCCCCCAACCCCACCTCACACAGGGGGGAGGTTATAACCCATCCCCCACCTCCCCTCACACATCCCAGTGCTCCCTGTGCCCCCCAGCCCTCCCTTACACAGGGGAGAGGTTATAACCCAACCCCCACCTCCCCTCACACACCCCAGTGCTCCCTGTGCCCCCCAGACCCCCCCTTATACAGGGGAGAGGTTATAACCCATCCCCCGCCTCCCTTCACACATCCCAGTGCTCCCTGTGCCCCCCTGCCCCCCTCACACAGGGGAGAGGTTATAACCCCTCCCCCACCTCCCCTCAGACACCCCAGTGCTCCCTGTGCCCCCCAGCTCCCCTCACACAGGGGAGAGGTTCTAACCCATCCCCCACCTCCCCTCAGACACCCCAGTGCTCCCTGTGCCCCCCAGCTTCCCTTACACAGGGGAGAGGTTATAACCCATCCCCCACCTCCCTCAGACATCCCAGTGCTCCCTGTGCCCCCCAGCCCCCCCACACAGGGGAGAGGTTCTAACCCATCCCCACCTCCCCTCTGACACCCCAGTGCCCCCTGTGCCCCCCAGCCCCCCCACACACAGGGGAGAGGTTATAACCCATCCCCCACCTCCCCTCTGACACCCCAGTGCCCCCTGTGCCCCCCAGCCTCCCCACACACAGGGGAGAAGTTATAACCCATCCCCCACCTCCCCACAGACACCCCAGTGCTCCCTGTGCCCCCCCTGCCCCCCCTCACACAGGGGAGAGGTTATAACCCATCCCCCACCTCCCCTCAGACACCCCAGTGCTCCCTGTGCCCCCCCTGCCCCCCCTCACACAGGGGAGAGGTTATAACCCATCCCCCACCTCCCCACAGACACCCCAGTGCTCCCTGTGCCCCCCCTGCCCCCCCTCACACAGGGGAGAGGTTCTAACCCATCCCCCCACCTTCCCTCACACACCCCAGTGCTCCCTGTGCCCCCCCATCCCCCCACACAGGGGAGAGGTTATAACCCCTCCCCCCACCTTCCCTCACACACCCCAGTGCTCCCTGTGCCCCCCAGCCCCCCCTCACACAGGGGAGAGGTTATAACCCATCCCCCACCTCCCCTCTGACACCCCAGTGCCCCCTGTGCCCCCCAGCCCCCCCTCACACAGGGGAGAGGTTATAACCCATCCCCCACCTCCCTCACACACCCCAGTGCTCCCTGTGCCCCCCCAGCCCCACATCACACAGGGGAGAGGTTCTAACCCATCCCCCACCTCCCCTCAGACACCCCAGTGCTCCCTGTGCCCCCCAGCCCCTCTCACACAGGGGAGAGGTTCTAACCCATCCCCCACCTCCCCTCACACACCCCAGTGCTCCCTGTGCCCCCCAACCCCACCTCACACAGGGGGGAGGTTCTAACCCTCCCCCCGACTCCGGACAGGCTCTCTCAGTCCCAAAGGACCAGCCACAGTCCCAGAGCAATTTACGCCTCAGATCTCACCCCAAAGAGCTCGCTGGGCCCGTCCTGTAGAATGTAACATCTAAAGGTTTATCGATGAAAGACAGAAACGGCTGAGAGTGAGACTGTGAAGGAGAACACGTGACACCCGTCAGTCACCCAGTCCTATGCAGGCTCTCAGCAGAGATGTAACAAACTGCCAGCTGACAAGTCTCTGGAGTGCATCCTTTGTCAGGACGGGTCAGCAAATCCTTCCCGGCCTCTGCTTCTATCAAAAGTGCTTCTGGGCTCAGGAGCCAGATGGAAGACCAGACGGAGATGCCCTCGTGGTACTTTTCTATGCCTAGGGCCTCTCAAATGGGGGCTGGGCACAT
Source organism: Pelodiscus sinensis (assembly GCF_049634645.1). Lineage (NCBI taxonomy): Eukaryota > Metazoa > Chordata > Testudines > Trionychidae > Pelodiscus > Pelodiscus sinensis. The sequence continues at coordinate 2,181,556 of NC_134713.1, read as the reverse complement.
GATCACGTGCCTGGTCTCTGTCCTTCGTGCACGTAGCCATGCTGCACTGGCTGGTCTGCAGGTTCCCAGACGCCTTCCTCAGGTGTCTATTGGCAACCCTGAGAGCCTTTGTCCCTACAGTATCTAGGCTGTCATCCTGGGGCATTTGGGGTGCATGGTTTGGAGTCGGCTTTGCCCTCTGCACCTCTCTCCTCCTTGTTATCGGTTCATTTTTTCCCACCGCTGCTGGTTGCAGGTTGCGTGTGCTATAGGCCTCTAAGGGGACATGCCTTCTGAAATCAAGTGTCATACCAGGTTGTTACGGAGTCCTTCCGTGGGCGTGTTCCTCCCTTCCGGAATGGCTTGCCGCATGCGTTCTTGGCTTTGTCCAGCCTTCTTTAATAGTCTGAAGTGCTGATCCTGCTTTGACGGGTCTCCATCATTCTGGGAGATGGAAAGATGTAGACTCTCCCAAGTGACTGGCCCTCCCCTTCTTGCCACCTCAAAGGGGCCTTGCCAGCTGGCCCACAGCTTCAACTCACATCTCGGTAGCATCACTAATACCCTATTGCCAGGCTCAAATTCCCATAACCAGGCTCCTCTGTTGTAGCGTTCCTAGCAACACTGGGCTTAAGGGAGGTGGTTCTTTGCAACTCCCCCGAGTGCCAGACTCTTCCAGAGCTGGCGCACGTATTCTACTGGGCCTGTAGCCCTGGGTTCCCAAAGATCCCAAATCCCAGGAGCTTTCTTCCATACAGCAGTTCAAATATCCCCTACGGAAGTTTGTGAGACTGCCTGTATGGCAAAACGAAGGGGCGGTAGGAGTCAGTCTCAGTGATGGAGAGTCTGATGCCACAAACTTCTTCAGCATCACCTTCAGTGTCCCGATGAAGCCCGCCAGTAACCGTCTGTCTTCTGCGGGTGGCAGACTGACGTCTTAATGGATGCGGCCTCTGGTTGCTTACACCGTTCACAGGGCTGGGTCAAAGATGCGGACTGACTTCGCTGCGACCCACCAGGCGGTGGAGACATGACAAGTGATCAAAGCTAACGAGAATCCGTTCGTTGCTTGTCAGAGTCTATTTCCTCTTCGTTCTTTTATTCCTTCTGACTTTCACTTTCACACCTACAATCCTCTGGGTTTATCTTTCTGGTAAACATAGAGGTTTGGTGTAACACGTGAAGGACAAAATTCTTCTTCCGACCAAATGAACAGTTGATGACCCTCATCAGGGAAATTCACCTGCCAAAACTGTTGATCTAGAATGAAGGCTGCAGGCAGTCAGCTGTGCTCCTGGGGCTTGTTTCGGCTAGTTACAGCTGCCCAGATCAGATTTCTGATTCTAGTTTCTCTTTCTTTCTCGCTGTAGCTTTAATCCCCAGAAGTGCTCTCCCATGTCTGTGCTTTCTGGCAAACAGTGCAGGTGGGGTGAAACGTCCTATTATGGCAGGTTCCTACCCCTAAATGTGTTAGCCTTTAAAGGCGCCATTGAACTCCTTGTTGCTTTTCCTGTTATGGCTTATTTCCAAAACCAATTCAGTGATCGGTTCATCTTACCAGAGCAGGGAGATCATTCTGGGTGAGCCATTGGAACAGGTTTCCTAAGATTGGAAATGAAGCTAGCACTAGAAAGAACCACCGATCCCATCCAGACAGTCAATGAAGAATATTTTTGTTCCAGGAAAGCGAAGGGTCCCCATTACTATGTGTCACATTTCAAATCCCATTTCCCTACTTGTGAGTCAAAAGAGAATGGAGGGGGGAAGAGACTGTGTGCACACAAGGAGACATAAAACTCAGAAGTGCACAGAAAATCCTGAACTCTAAGGGGCCAGAGTTAAGAGAACATCAGAGCAGCCAGACTGGGTCAGACAAAGGGTCAATCTAGCCCAGTGTCCTGTCTGCCCACAGTGGCCAGCGCAAAGTGCCCCAGAGGGAGTGAACAGAACAGGGAATCCTCCCATGTTCCCTCTCTTGTCACCCATTCCCAGCTTCTGATGAACAGAGGCTAGAGACACCATTCCTATCCACCCTAACAGCCATTGATAGACCTCACCTCCATGAATTTATCAAGTTCTTTTTTGAACCCTGTTAAAGCCCTCATCTTCGCAACATCCTGCAGCAAGGAATTCCGCAGATTTACTCTGCACTGCATGAAGAAAAACTTCCTTTTGTTTTAAAACTGCCACCCATTAATTTCACTTGATGACCCCTAGTTCTTATGTTGTGCGAACAAGTAAATAACTTTTCCTCATTCACTTTTTCCACACCAGTCATGATTTTATACACCTCTATCCTATCCCCCCCTTAGTCTCCTCTTTTCTAAGATGAAAAGTCCCTGTCTTTTGGCAGCCGTTCCAAACCCCTACACATTTTTGTTCCCTTTTCAGACCTTTTCCAATGCCAAGAGATCTTTTCTGCGATGAGACGACCACATCTGCACGCAGTATTCAAGATGTGGGTGTTACCATAGTTTTATATAGAGGCAATAAAATGTTCTCTCTCTTATTTTCTAATCCTTTTTTAATGACTCCTAACATTCTATTTGCCTTTTTGAGTGCCGCTGCACACGGAGTGGATGTTTTCAGAGAACTAACCCACAACGACTCCAAGATCTCGCTCTTGAGTAGCTGTAGTCAAATTAGTCCCCGTCATATTGTCTGTATAGTTGGGATTCTGTTTTCCAATGTGCATTACTTTACATTTATCAATATTAAATTTCATTTGCCATTTTGTTGCCCAATTACTTAGTTTGGTGAGATCTTTTTGAAGCTCTTCCCAGTCTGCTTTGGTCTTAACTATCATGAGCAGTTTAGTATCATCTGCAAATTTTGCCACCTCACTGTTTACCCCTTTCTCCAGATTATTTATGAATAAGTTGAATAGGATGGGTCCCAGGACAGACCCTTCGTTAGTTACCTCTCTCCACTTGGAAAACTGACCATTTATTCCTACCCTTTGTTTCTTGTCTTTTAACTAGTTATCAATCCACGAAAGGGCCTTCCAACTTATCCCATGACAACTTACTATATTTAAGAGCCTTTGGTGAGGGACCTTGTCAAAATCTTTCTGGAAATCTAAGTACACTATATCCACTGGATCTCACATGTCCGCGTTTGTTGACCCTCTCAAAGAACTCTAGCAGATTAGTAAGGCAGGATTTCCCTTTACAGAAATCATGTTGACTTCCCCCAACAAATGATATTCATCTATATGTCTGACAATTTTATTCCTTACTATAGTTTCAACTAATTTGCCCAGTAGCAAACTGGTCTGTAATTACCAAGATCACCTCTAGAGCCCTTTTTAAATATCGGTGTCATGTTACTTATCTGCCAGTCATTACAGAAGCTGATTTAAAGGACAGGTTAGAAACCACAGTTAATAGTTCAGCAATTTCCCATTTGAGTTCTTTCAGAACTCTTGGGTGAATGCCAGCTGGTCCCGGTGACTTGTTACTGTTAAATTGATCAGTTTGTTCTAAAACCTCCTCTAATGACACCTCAATCTGGGGACCATTCCTCAGATTTGTCACCGAAAAAGAATGGCTCAGGTTTGGGAGTCTCCCTAACATCTTCAGCTGCGAAGACTGAAGCAAAGAATTCATTTAGCTTCTCCGCAATGACTTTATCATCTTTGAGTGCTCCTTTCGCATCTCGATCGTCCAAGGGCCCCACTGGTTGTTTAGCCGGCTTCCTGCTTCTGATGTACTTAAAAAGCATTTTGCTATTACTTTTTGAGTTTTTGGCTAGCTGCCCTTCAAACTCCTTTTTGGCTTTTCTTCCTGTATTTTTATACCTAATTCCACAAAGCTTATGGGGAGGATAGCTCAGTGGTTTGAGCATTAGCCTGCTAAACCCAGGGTTGTGAGCTCAATCCTTATAGAGACCAGTTAGGGATTTCAAGGCAAAAATCTGTCAGGGATGGTACTTGGTCCTGTTGTGAAGACAGGACATGGTGACCTTTCAAATTCCCTTCCAGTTCTAGGATATAGGCAATCTCCATGCACCTTTCTGTTTTCCTCACTAGGATTTAACTTCTACTTTTTAAATGATGCCTTTTTATCTGTCACTGCTTCTTTTACTTGGTTGTTAAGCCACAGTGGCACTTTTTTGGTTCTCTCATTGTGGTTTTTAATACGGGGTGAGCCTCTATTGTGGTGTCTTTGAAAGTGTCCATGCGGCTTGCAGAGATTTTACTTTTGTCGCTGGGCCTGTTCATTTCTGCTGCTGTTGACTCTTTGGCACCAGCCTCTGTCTGTGCAGCCAGGCAATGTTCCTTGCAGCGGTTTCTCGGGGCCTTCCACCTCCTGAGTCGGTCGACTATTGGTCTGCTCAGCTGCTGGCCCAGGACCCCACAGAGGACTTGGCTTGCTAGACGAGACCTCCACTGCCTTCCTAATCCAGCACCAACTGAGTGACGGGGTCCTCCTTTTATATCTCCTGTCCTGCCCTTGCACTTCCTGCCAGGGGGCAGGGAGAGTTTGGCTCTGCCCATCGGGGAATGTTGTAGTCCACGCCTCTTAGGCCTGGAGAGAGACAGTGCGGGCTATGAGAGCAAAGACAGCCACTGATGACACCAACTTTATTCTCTACTGCTTCCGCTGCTTCCCTATCCCCGTGAAGGTGTGTGGAGAAATGCCTAGTTTCTCTATGAGGTGGAGTCCTCGTACAGCTGGCAATCCTAGCAGGGGACTTGTTCCTCCTCGTGTTACATAGATCATTGTCCTTTCTAGAGTTTCCCAAGGAGCTTCCTTGGGAACATTCAAGGCGTTGTTCCTAGCCCCACAGAGCATCTTGCTTGGCCTTGGCAGATATCCATCCCTGGAGGGATTCTCGCCTTTCTGGGTGTGTTTTAGTTTCTGTGACTCCGGCCCCAGTGTAAACTCCCAGCTGTTTCAATCCAGGCTTGTGTACCCAGGGTGGTGTCAGTTCTATTGAGAATACGTTTCTTAGAAATGTGGCGTTATTGTTGCCCCGTGATAACACGCCCTCTTGGACCGGTTCCAGAAACCCTGGTGACCTGCGTGCTACTGCCAAAAGTCCCATTTTGTGGCATCTCCTACAGTCTGTTCCTTTTGCTGGCCATTGCTGCCAGTGGTGGCCTGGTGTCTTCCCATATCTTAAGAACATAAGGTCCATCCAGCCCAATATCCTGTCTGCCAACAGTGGCCAATAGCAGGTGCCTCAGAGGGAGGGAACACAACACGTAATCATTACATGATCCCTCCTTTGTCACCAATTTCCAAACAAAGGTTAGGAACACCATTCATAGAATCATAAAATCATAGAATACGAGGACTGGATGGGACCTCAAGAGGTCATCAAGTCCAGTCCCCTGCCCTCATGGCAGGACCAAGTACTGTCCTACCCATCCTGGCTAATAGCCATTGATGGACCTAACTTCCATGAATCTATCTAGTTCTTTTTTGGAACCCTGTTAAAGTCCTAGTCTTCACAACATCCTCTGGCAAGGAGTTCCACTGGTTATCTCTGCCCTGGGTGAAGAAAAACTTCCTTTGGTTTGTTTTAAACCTGCTGCCTATTCATTTCATTTGGTGACCCATGGGTCTTATATTATGAGAACAAGTCAATAACTTTGAAATATCTGGTAAAGATTTTCCACGGCTTCTCCAACCTTCTCGCCTCGTCAGTTTCTTGGCTCTCCCACTCTCTAGCTGTGAGCTCTGTTCTTTGCTCCTTTGACAATTGCACCTGTTCTCTGTACTGCGTCAATGCTGTTTGATACAATGTGGCTAGCATGTAAGTCACACCCCCATTTCTCTGTGGTCTCTTGCATTCTCACTTCTGCTGTAGCTGTTTCTGTGTCTCACCGGCACTGTGCTGAGAAACTAGTGTAGCAATGGGCAACCCAGACTAGTGAGCGGGCTGCAGGAGCAGCCTCCTTCACCTCAGGTGCCGCAAGATTGTCGCAGCCAAGATGCTCTCCTGGGAGAGGGGAGTTTTGCGCATCTAGAATTTGCGGGATGGCTCTGTAACAGCGCTGTGATTGGCTGCAGAGGCAGAGCACGGCTCTCTCAGCCAATGCGATGTGCAGTCAGCACGTCCCTCGCTTCACGGGTCTGTGCTTTACATGCTTGTCACTCCAGTCATGCTGGTTGGGAAAAAATCTACACAGACAAAACCCAGCAGAATCTGACAACCCTATGCACAGGCAATGAGAACAAAATGTCTTGTGGGCCGCAGGTTGTCTACAGCTGAACTAGTGTCTCTTATGCAAACTACTCTCCTGTCTCTTATTAGTGCTTGGTTTAACATTCCACATTTGCAATGTTCCGCACATATTTTAACATCCCACAAGCGCTAGACTTCAGTGGCTAGAGAAAAGGGCCTTGAATATCCTAGGCCGTACATATTGGCCTTCTTGTAGCCGGCCGGCTTGACTTTGTCACACTTGCAAGAAATTGTAGTGCCAGATGGTTTTTTTGTTTGTGTTCATGCCATTTTCTACACTGTGTTTTTAATAAATACACCCTGTTTTAGAGAAAACAGCTGCTGTGTGTTTGTTGGTCCTCCTTTGAAGGGAGCAAGGAACAAAAGCAACCTGTATCCACAAGGAATTGATAGGCCTGCCAGCATATCGTAGACAGTCAGCTGTGAACCATGCCAAGTCAGGACCTTTCACTGGGAGGAAGGATCAAAGCAGCGATGCCAGAAACATCAGGGAGCGTGCATCATGATGCAGTGTTTTGACTGAGATGCTCGACTTCAGATCTTGTCGCAATGCCTATTTGTAATACAGGTAGTCCCCGACTTACGAACGAGTTACGTACCAAACGCTTGGTCGTAACTCGATCGGTTTGTAAGTTGGACCCCATTCTTTTAAATGTGACCACGCTGTTCGTAAGCTGTATGCGCTTCATGGGAGGTTGGTCGTAAATATGAACAGTCGTAAGTCGACACGTTCGTAACTCGGGGACTACCTATAGTCCAAATGCAGGAAACCTGGTTTCATCACTGAATTCTGGTTTCATGGACTCTAATATTCCCTGGGCCAATACACTTGGATTCTCCTCTGACTTGGCAAATGTGGTGGCTGACCAGAAAAATTCAGTCTGAAGCAACGTCAAGGAAAGGCTCTGAATATTACCCTCTTTGGGGGTGTCTCATGTGCTACTTGATAGCTAATGCTACAGTCAAAGCCATCTCCGAAACATGATAGTTGATAACTTCTCTCATTGCAATGGATGTGCAAAACCAAAGAGAAGTCTATCAGCAGTGGTGCAACGCAGATGGATTGACCTTGAGGAAGCCAGGCCAAATTGGGTGACTAGCTCTACAGTCGGTTAAAGAAAGAAGCAAGCAGCAGTGGCCACTTCTTGCATATTTCAACAGAACTTCCGAAGTGGAGAAGCAAGTGGAGATCATGCTTGAACGGCAGCTCTGTGATCTCTGTTTGGAATATGCCCCGAGTGGTGGAGGCAACCTACGCTGGGCTTTAGAGAGGCGGGAAAGAATTCTGTGCTGCAGCAGCTGAGTTGTTGAAGAAGCTGCTCTTGAAGAACCAAACTCCAGGATTGAGGAGTGGTGTATCCTGGGAAGAGAGGACTATGATGATGAGACTGTTGATTATCTCCTTAAGACGTCTCCCACAGAAGAAAGAGAGAGTCTCTCCTGAGTGGAGTGCATGTCAAATGATTTCTGTGCCCTTTCAGCTTGACTGTGAACCAATGATAACTACTTTCTTGGAATGGTTTTCCAATCAGTTAAGTATCAAAAGCCTTACTAACGTCAAAATATGCCACCTCTACCGCTTCCCCCTCCCCACAAGGTTGGTCACCCTGTGAAAGAAAGCTGATAGGCTGACTTGACGTGATTTGGTTCTTGACAAAGCCATGCTAACTCTCACTTGCCTCTTAGTATTTTTGTATTACTTCCCGAGAGTACTACCTAACACCTCCATCAGAGCGTTGCTACCCAAGGATTCGATTGATTATTCTTGTAGGGTAGCTGGGCCATTAAAAGAAACTGGGCTCAGCTGTCCTGTTCCTCTCCGTGTGTTTCATGGGCCAACTCAGAGTCTGGGGCAGGCGGCCCCATCAGGAATCGGTGCGGAGTGGGTCAGCCAGGAGAAGAACGGGGGATGAGAGTTGCTAGAGCCAGGCGGTGGCTCCTGGGGGGAGGCTGTAGAGCAGCCAGAGGGGTTTACTGGCTGGCACCCCCAAGCTAGGACGAGAGGGCTGAAGGCCGGGGAGCAACCGTGGGGTTACCCCTGCTGGCTCTGAGCCTGGCCAAGGGGGAGCAGCAGAGACGCCCCCTTCCTGGAGTGTTGGAGCCAAAGGAAGAGAAAGGGAGCCAGGGAGGTGAGGGATGCTCGTCCAGCCAGGATGCTCCCAGCGGTGGCTGTAGGAGCCCTGCTGGCAAGAGCAGGGAGCCCCCCAGAAGGAAGGGCTGGGGCAGCTCTCCTGGTTACAGGACAGACGAGGCTGGAGAAGGAGCCCAGATTTGACTGAAGCCATGCAGAGCGGGGGGGGCAGGGAGGGGGAGTCTAATGCAATCAAGGACGACACGCACAAGAGGGCCATGGACTGTGTTTGGGGGCTGCTGCTCCAGCCGATTTGCCCAAGGCAGTTGCAATACACTGGCCTCTTGTTTATGTAACAGCCGGAGGTGGGGCCTTTGGGTAACGCCACAGGGAACGGAGGTAAAAGGCCATGTGCCGGGCTGCCAAGAGGCCAGGACGGGATGCCTGGGAGGAGACCGTGTGTTCGCGACGATTCTCCCTGCACAGGCTGCGTGTTGAAAGCAATCAGGGGTGAGGTCTTGGCAAGGCACCAGGGCAGGTTGGCTGCATAAATAGCCCTGCAGAACCCGCGCTCGGAGCGAGGAGCGAGCCGAGCAAATCCTGTGCCAGCCAGAACTTTGGAGCTAGTAGGTACGGCTTTGACTGGGGGACTATTGGCTCAGGCAGGGCCGAGAGGGGGCATGTGGGTCAGGCGTCAGGTATCGGTCAGGGTGCTAATGGAGAGAAGGATCTGGTGTTAGAACAGGCTGGCCGGTTCAGAGGGGAAGAGGAGACCATGTTCAGGAGCCGGCTGGTAGGACGAAGGAGACTGTATTGAAGTCTAGTCCAGTAGACTGTGCAGGTAGCTAATAGCTAAGAGTTCCTATTCAAAGAGGTCAATTGCTTAAACCCTTGCCAATCTGTAGCTGTTTGGGCTGCAAGCTGCCACCCCGAGGGTGAGTTCTGGGCTCCGTTTTGGCAAGGTTCAGCGAAAACTCTTCACCCATTGCCAAGGCTTGGGGAAAATGCTTTTGTCAGAGAGGGAGTATTGTGCTATTGTGGGGAACTTTCCTGGCTCCTGCAAAACCTTGGAGGAGGTGGACAATGAAAGTCCTCACCCGTCTCCTCTCCCGGACTCCTCGTCCACCTTCCCATGCGGCAGCGCCAGGACAAGTCTGGGTTCAGCATACACGCATGGGGGGGGGGGTATTATCCCAAATCTGGTGTGGTCACATAGGCCACGGGCTAGTGAGCCCCCATTCTGGGCTATTCTCTCCATGCCAGCCACCTCCCTGCTGCTGCATTACGTTGCAAGTACGATTTTTTAAAGAGCAGCTATAAGAAATACAAGGGCACAGTGGACAAGGTTAAAGGAACACGGCACCCATCCCATGAGCAGCCACCTCTGTGGCGTAGGGGTGATTCCTGTGACGTAGTGGGGGTACCTGGCTGGTTTCTATGCTGCTGGCTCTGGGGTAACCCCCACTGGCTGCCGTGGGTACCACGACCCAGCAAAACAGGATGAGTCACTATGCAAACCAGTGGCCAGACACCCCCCATGGAGAGGAACAAAGGAAGGTGGAATGCTGCCCTGGCTGGGGGGCAGGGCTGGAAGAGAGTTAGTTAGTGGCTGGCTGTCGGGGAGCATGGAGGAGACAGCCTAGGGAAAGGGGCTGGAGTTTAGGGGCCCAGTCTCCCCCATCTCAAGGGGGCCTGAGGCATCCTAGCCCAGCTCTGTGACCAGACTACATCTGTGCTGCGCTGTACCCTGGAGAGGCAATAAACTTCCTCTATTCCACCGGCTGGTGCAGTCTGTTTGTGCCATTTCGGGGTGCAGGAGACGGAGGACCCCCAACGCACCATCACAATGCCAAACTGCTCAAGAGAGTTAAGACCAAAGCCGACTGTGAAGAGCTTCCAAAAGATCTCCCCAAACTAAGTGACTGGGCATCAAAATGGCAAATGCCATTGAATGCTGATCAATGTAAAGTAATGCACATGGGAAAACATCATCCCAACTAGACATGCAATACGATGGGGACTAATTTAGCTCTTGGAGTTATTGTGGATAGTTCTCTGAAAACATCCCCTCCGTGTGCAGCGGCAGGCAAAAAAGCAAATGAAATGTTAAGAATCACTAGCAAGGGAAAGAGAATAAGTCAAAGAATATTGTATTGCCGCTGTATAAAATCCCGGGACGCCTACGTCTTGAATACTGCGTGCAGATGTGGTCGCCTCATCTCAGAAAAGCTCTCTTGACATTGGAAAAGGTTCAGAAAAGGGCAACAAAAATGATGAGAGGACTTTTCAGCTTAGAAAAGGGGAGACTAAGGGGAGAGCTGATAGGCATGTTATATATTAATGTGTTCTGTATGTAGTATAATGCATTGATACAATGTGAGTTGGTAGATACTGATACTGATACACTCCTTTCAGGAATGTCCTCTTTTTTGAAAGTTCAAATATGGTCACTATCATGGCTCCTTCCCCACTCTAGCATGATAAATGCAGAAGTGGGGGCCAGCAAAAGTCCCCCAAAACCTTATCTGCCAGGCTTTGGTATAAAACATCCCCCCAAAATCTTAATAACCTAGATTTGGGGGATAAAATCTCCACCGCCACCATCCAAAATATTAATAAAGCAGCCTGGGAAAGACGACTTGGGAAATCTCACCCCTAAAGTACAAACCAGGACACACAAAAATTAACCAATACCAGGTTAAGGAAAAAAAAGAGAGAAAGAAAGAACTTTTATTGTCACCACAATATTCCTGTTGCAAGTATAATGACTAGATGGAAAAGTAACGAATAATATACTCACGGAGAAACTCTGCCATAGGCCTAGAACTTAGTTACAAAGGAAAGCCAGAACAAATTTTTAACATGCACCGACTTCAGATTCCCATTCCCAAACCATAAAAATAAAACCTAACAGATTTATCTAAACTTTACCCTACTTACAGAAAGTGAAGAATGGTTTCTTAGAGAGACATGTCTGTGTCTCTCAGTAACCAGAGAGAAACTGCCCCAGAGACAAAGGAGGGAAAACCCCAAAATTCCTTTGTCCCAGTTTGAAATTCCTACCTACGTTTCTATTGGCTGACTGCCACCTGGTTTAGGTAAGGGACATAGTTAACCCCTTAGTCCCCACGATGCTGACTAACCCTCGTGGTCATGCTGCACTTTAAAGACTAACAAGATGGTTTATTAGGTGATGAGCTTTCGTGGGCCAGACCCACTTCCTCAGATCAAATTGTGGAAGAAAATTTGTATGACCATAGATACCAAAGGGATGCTATCAAAAAAAAGTGAACACATATAAAAAGGACAAATCAAATTTCAGAACAGAGGGGGAAAGGGGGGGAAGGTTAATGTCTGTGAGCTAATTATATTAGAGGTGATAACTAGGGAAGCTATCTTTGTAATGGGTAAGATAATCAAAGCTGCTAATCAAAGGAACAATCAGTTCCATACATACAAGATGGGAAGCGACTGTCTAGGAAGGAGCATGGCGGAAAGGGATCTAGGGGTCATAGTGGACCACAAGTTGAATATGAGTCAACAGTGTGATGCTGTTGCAAAAAAAGCAAATATGATTCTAGGTTGTATCAACAGGTGTGTTGTAAGCAAAACTCGTGAAGTCATTCTGCCGCTCTGCTCTGCACTCGTTAGGCCTCAGCTGGAGTACTGTGTCCAGTTCTGGGCACCACATTTCAAGAAAGATGTGGAGAAATTGGAAAGGGTCCAGAGAAGAGCGACAAGAATGATTAAAGGTTTAGAGAACATGACCTATGAAGCCAGGCTTCATGAACTGGGCTTGTTTAGTTTGGAAAAAAGAAGATTAAGGGGGGACATGATAGCGGTTTTCAAATATCTAAAAGGGTGTCACAAGGAGGAAGGAGAAAATTTGTTCCTCTTGGTTTCTGAGGACAGGACAAGGAGTAATGGGCTTAAAGTGCAGCAGGGGAGGTTTAGATTGGACATTAGGAAAAAATTCCTAACTGTCAGGGTGGTCAAATATTGGAATAAATTGCCAAGGGAGGTGGTGGAATCTCCCTCTCTGGAGATATTTAAGAACAGGTTAGATAGACATCTGTCAGGGATGGTGTAGACGGAGCTTGGTCCTGCCTTGAGGGCGGGGGGCTGGACTCGATGACCTCTCGAGGTCCCTTCCAGTCCTATGATTCTATGATTCTATGATTCTATGTCAATTTTCTTCCACAATTTGACCTGAGGAAGTGAGTCTGGCCCACGAAAGCTCATCACCTAATAAACCATCTTGTTAGTCTTTAAAGTGCTACACAGTCCTGTCTTTTGTTTCAGCTAGACCAGACTAACACGGCTACATCTCTATTACTATTCCTCATGATCATGACAGTCACCCTATGAGAAGTCGTTCTTCCGCTCTACTCTGCACTGATTAGGCTTCAGCAGAAGTATGGTGTTCAGTTCTGGGCACCACATTTCAGGATAGAAGTGGAGAAATTGGAGAAGGTCCAGAGAAGAGCAACAAGAATGATGAAAGGTCTAGAGAACACAAGTTAGGAGGGGAGGCTGAAGGAATTGGGCTTGTTTAGTTTGGAAAGGAGAAGACTGTGAGGGGACATGAGAGCGGTTTTCAAGTATCTAAAAGGGTGTCACAGAGAGGAGGGAGAAAAATTGTTCTCCTTGGCCTCTGAGGACAGGACAAGAAGCAAGGGGCTTAAACTGCAGCAAGGGAGGTTTAGGTTGGATGTTAGGAAAAGCTTCCTACCCGTCAGGGTGGTTCAATGCTGGAATAAATTGCCTGGTTAGGTTGTGGAATCTCCATCACCAGTGTACCGCAAAATCACTTTGAGAAACACATTCACTGGCTGCCTCAGTTTATTTATTTACTGGCGCCGTGGCCACGGAGCCTTGAAGCTCCCATTGGCTCCGTTTCATCCTTTGCAGCCAAGGGGAACCGCTTGTTTTTATGATTCTATAAAATCATGACTGGTATGGAAAAAGGCAATAAGGAAAAGTTATGTACTGGTTCCCATAACGTAAGAACTAAGGGGTCATCCAATGAAATGAAGAGGTAGCAGGTTTAAAACAAAAGGAAATTTTTTGTTCATGCAGCGCACAGTCAACTTGTGGAACTCCTTGCCAGAGGATGCCGTGAAGACCAGGACTTTAACAGGGCTCAAAAAAGAAATAGGTAAATTCATGGAGGTTAGGTCCATCAATGGCTATTAGCCAAGATGGGTGGGGATGGTGTCTCTAGCCTCTGTTTGCCAGAATGTGGGAATGGGCCAAAGGGGAGGGATCACTTGATAGTTCCTTGTTCTGTTCACTCCTTCTGGGGCACCTGGCATTGGCCACTGTGGGCAGACAGGACTGGGCCGGATGGACCTTTGGTCTGACCCCGTCTGGCCTGTCTCCTCAACATCCCCTGCCTGTCCCAATCAAGTCTGCAAGGCCTCTTGGCTGGCGACATCTTCCCTCACTGGGCCCTCTGCTCACCACACGTGGCCCCAGTGACACTTGTGCATTTCCATGAGCCCACTTGCCCGCCGTGCTGCCCTTGCAGCTCTCAGGAGAACTCAGGGCCGGGCGCTGACAGGGGCTGTTGGCCTCTCCGGTTGCATGGTGAATTAGCGCGTCTTCTTTCCTTTCATATGCCCTCTTTTAATGGTGCACCCGGCGTGTCCCACGGGAACACACGTTTCTTCCCCCGTGCACCCCTGGCTCTTGGTTTGCCGGACCGTCATGCCAGCTAGATAAGGCTGCCAGTGCTTCATTTGTAATGAAAGACAGACCGGGCCCCGTGGGGTCAGGGCCGTCCCTAGGGGACCCCGGGGCAACCCCCCACCCAGTGTCCCAGCCCAGGGCATCCTGCCTACAGTCCCCACCCCACCTTCACTCACCCCCATCTGCTCTGCTCCTTCCCCCGAGCGACGTGAGCAGAGAGATTGCTGGGGGTGGGGGAAGCTGCCCTCCAATCCCCTCCATCACCCGCGCCCCTCCACACCTCCTCAGCCTCCTCCCATCCCTCTTCATTCCCCAAAACAAACCTGCTCATGGGGGGAGGGGAGGGGCAAAGGAAGCAGTTGCCCCAGGACCCGGCAATTTATTGGGGCCTGGGCACAAAGAACTTTTGAGCCCCCCCCCTCGCACCCCACCCTGGGGCCCTGCTCCTCCACTTCCCTCAAGGCCCGGCCCCCTGAGCTGGCCAGATGCCGGGCTGTGCTGAGGCCCCTTGCCCAGGGCAGGAAGGGTTTGGGGCGCCCCTCAGCTTCCCCGGCTCCTTGCACAACTCTCACCACAGTCGAGGGGGGCCATGTGCCCCTTTAGGCCCTGCCCCAGCCGGCCCAACTGTCTGTGGCGAATCTGGGCGTTTGTCCGGCTTGCTTGGGTCAGCTGGTCAGCCCTTGGCAAGAGCAAACGGCACAAGTGCCTGGCTTTGTCAGATCGGGGGGCAGGGCGGGGGGTGAGCAGCCGGCCTCGGGCCAGCCCTGTGGGGAAGGGACGAGGGGGGGCAAGTGGGCCAAATGCCCGGTTTGGCCAAAAAAGTTGGGACACCTGGTGCAGGGCCTAAAAGTGGACTGTCCCCGCCTAAAGGGGACACGTGGCTGCCCGAGGCTGGGCAGCTGGGGAGTCTGGGCAGCTGTGGGGAGCCCCAGACCCTGCCTGCCCTGGGCAAGGGGCCTCAGAGCAGCCCAGCCCAGCCGCCGTGTGTAGCTCTTAGCACAGCCCCGCTTCTGGCCAGGTCGGGGGACAGGACTTTGAGGGAGCAGGAGGAGCAGGGAGAAGGGCCGTGGGGTGGGGGACCCAACTGTTCTCTGTGCCCAGGCCCCAATAAAGCGTAATCTTCCCCGAGAGAGTGACAGCCCTTTTCCTCCCTGCTAGTTACCACTGTCACTGAAGTAGACGGGATCTGCCGTGCGGCTCTGAAGCGTGGGGGTTCAAACCCCGTTAATCGGAACAGCAGGCACATGTACAGCTCCACTCGCTGCTTTCCCCCGGCCACCGGTGGTACCATCTCACAGACTCTCTCACGCAAGGGAGTGTCACTAAAAACTCTGTACAGCCGAAGGGAAAGGGAACTGGGGGTATGTCTACACTACCCCGCTAGTTCGAACTAGCGGGGTAATGTATGCATACCGCACTTGCTAATGAAGTCCGGGATTTGAATTTCCCGGGCTTCATTAGCATAAGCGGGGAGCCGCCATTTTAAAATCCCTGCTGCTTCGTTCCCCGTGTAGCGCAGCTACACGGGGCTCGAACTAGGTAGTTCGGACTAGGGTCCTATTCCGAACTACCGTTACTCCTCGTGAAACGAGGTGTACCGGTAGTTCAGAATAGGCACCCTAGTCCGAACTACCTAGTTCGAGCCCCGTGTAGCCACGCTACACGGGGTTCGAAGCAGCGGGGATTTAAAAATGGCGGCTCCCCACTTATGCTAATGAAGCCCGGGAAATTCAAATCCCGGGCTTCATTAGCAAGTGCGGTATGCATACATTACCCTCCTAGTTCGAACTAGGAGGGTAGTGTAGACATACCCTGGGGGGGTGGTTGTAATGAGCCCCAGGGCACGTCTTCACTCGCCCATGCCGGCAATCGCTCTTCTGGCGTGCGATTGAGCAGGTCTAGTGAAGACCTGTAAATCGATTGCTGAGAGCAGCTCCAGCCGGCACCTGTCCTCCTCACAGTCGTTTGCTCCCGTCGGCCTCCCTCTGGGAAGATGGTGCCAAGCTTGGGCTAAGGTGAGACGGTTCCAGCTATGAAGTTTAGGTAGCTGGAGTTGCGTACCTGAAGCCAACCGCCCAGATCTAGCGTAGACTTGGCCTTGCTTGCTACTTCCCATTCCTAGGGCTTTCACTGTTGTTGGTTTTGTGTCTGTTTGTTTTGCTTTCTTTTCTGATTTTTTTTAGTAAAAAAGATTGTACTGGTGTGTTTGCTCGGGCCAGGGCCAGACCAAGGGGTGGGCTAGCCAGGCAGCTGCCCAGGGCGCCAACCTATGGGGGGCGCCTGGCTCCCGGCAGGCCGCAGCAGCTGCCCAGGACAGAGGCCATGTTAACCCCTGCAGCACCAGCCAGCAGCACCCTTCTCCTCACGGCCACAGGGCCCTGCATGGCCAGGTGCAGCCCGTCCTGGATGGCCCCAGGCTGCACGCCATCGGCGGTGGCCGGGCCGACTGGGCAGTGTATGCGCCATGTGTCCACCCACGCGCCCCAGGGGCGGGCTCATGCAGGCATTGTGTGCTCAGAGGCGGGGTCGCATGTCCCGGGGGCAGGCCCACGCATGCACCGTGCACCCGGAGGTGGGGCCATGCGCCCTGGGGGTGGCGCTGCATGCCTGAGGCCCGGGGCACCAAAATGGCTCGGGCACCAAGCGGGAGGTGTGCCAGGGACAACAGAGGTAGCGCAGGATTCCTGTGGGGTAGTGGGGAGTTCTGCAGCTGCGCACCAAGGCCCAGAAGTGCACGGGCTGTTCTTCCCTCCTCCCTAAACAGCCAGCATAGTACCTAAAACGCCAGTCCGTCACGTGCTGGGGACTTTGTTTCCCTGCTGCCTTCCTGCGTGCAAGGGGGAAGGGGGGGGGTGTGCTGCACCAGCTCCAGCTGCTCAGACAGCGCGCACTGCCATGGGGAGCGGAGGACCAAGACGCGCACGGCCCAAGCAGCTGGAACTGGCGTGGTCCGGGACTCCCACTGCCCCACCTCTCTCCCCTGCACAGGAAGGCAGCAAGGTAAGAAAATCCCCGGCACGTGACGGACCGGCGTTTCAGGTACTGCACCGCTGCTTGGGGAATGGGGGAGCAGCCTGGGCCTTGGCGCACAGCTGCAGGATCCCCAGGTACCAGTCCCTGTCCCCTCCCTCCGCCCAGACCCCCACAAGTACCCTGTCCCCTGCCCCAGCACCCACTGGCACTCTGTGTGCTGCCTCAGCACCATACCCCAACACCCCTGTTCCCTACCCCAGCACTCATTGGCACCCTTTCCCAGCACCCTGTCCTTTGCCCCAGCACCCACTGGCACCCTGTCCCCTGCCCCAGTACCCTGTCCCATGACCCAGCACCCACCAGCATCCTGTTCCCTGCCACAGCACCCTGTCCCCTGCCCCCACCAGCACAGCTGGTGGCTTGAGGAGTCTGGAGGTGTTGTGATTTTGTCTGTGGCAAATCTGGGCATTCATCCGGCTTGCTTGGCCCCAACTGACTTTTCTGTGGGTCAGTGACCCCTGACTCAAAACCTTTTGTGTTTGACATAATATTTTATTTAAAAATGAAGCCTGGCCAACAAGCCCCCAATTGGGGCCAAGCTCTCATCTGGTTGCAGCATCATAACGCTGCTGTACTGCCTCCAACCCCAAACCTGAGCCTAGAACCCCCTGTCCTGAGCGCCTCACATCTCCAAACTCCAGCACCCCCGCATCCTCGGTCCTCTGCCACAACACTCCTGCACCATCCACACACCTCAAATCTGTGTCCGGAGCCCATCACACTCCCAGCCTCCCTGCCCTGAGCCCCTCACACACTCCAGTGCAAACTCCTGCACCCTCACAGCCAGGAGTGGCCCGAGGCCGGCCACAGCAGCTGGCGCCCCAGGCGGAAGGTGCAATCGGCGCCCCCGCCTACACAGCCATCAATGGCCATGACATCATCATCAGGCACCCGGGCCAGCGGTGCCCTAGGCAACTCCCTAGTCTGCCTAGGTTCACGGGTCACCCCTGCTCACATCCACAAGCCTGTGGCTTGCTCAGCAGCCCAACCCTCCACCTGAGCCCAACACTCCCCAGCCTGGAGCCCCCTCCCTGAGCCAGCAGCCCCTTCTCCTGCATCCAAATTCCCTCCCAGAGCTTGTACTTCTCACCCCTTCCCAACCTCAAATCCCTCATTCCCACCCCAGAGCCTACATCTCCTCTCTCAACCCAGCGAGGGTCTGGCTAGACTGCAAGAATTTTTCCGGCAAACACGCTCTTTTGGCAGCCTCTGTATCCCTCATTCCACAAGGAATAATTGGGCTTCCAAAAGAAGGGATTTTTTCCAACATTTGGCCCAGTCTAGACAGGCCAAATGTCGGAAAACTCTTCCCACAGAAGGATTGAAAAAAGGGGCAGTGTAGCTGTTCCCTGAGCGTGTATCAGGGCTGGGGATAGCAAGTGATGGAGAGAAGGGGGACATAGAGGGCGGGGCCACAAGGAAAGGGGTGGGGTCTTGGGGAAGGGATGGGTCGTCTTGACATTTAAAAAGTGATCTTGGGTGTAAAAAGGTTGGAGACCACTGGCCTAAGCTAATACAACAGAGCAGAGAGCAAAAAGGTGACCCACCTAAGGTTGAGATGTTTTTAAAACGGATTGAAATGTCTACCCGGTATTGCGTCCCCTGGCAGACCGGGTGAACTGAACAGGCCAGGCCAGGCCAGCTGCAGTCCCCTAAGGGGAACATTTGAGGACTAGTCTATCATTGTACTGGGCTTCGGGGCAGGGCGTGGATACCAGCGCTGTAACATTCCCAGTTTGAACCCTGGGAAACCTCCCAACACTCCACTCAGTCAAGATTTAGATAAGTATCTGCCTGAGGCTTAATGGATTTGAGTACAAGGGATCTCTCTAATACCTATTCTTCTTTTAAACCCAGGTCTGCAGAGGGGGAACATCAAAGCGACACAGTTGAGGGAGTTTCTGGGGAAGAAGAACACACCGAGATGGACGAAGTGGCGCAGAAACTCACTGAAACGGGGCTGAGTTCACAGTACTGGCTGCCCAAGCTACAAGCTAAACTTGGGGTGACCAGTCTCCAGGCGTTGGAACACCTGAGCTATGACGACTTCCTCCAGCTGGAGAGCGAGGCACGGTACCCGTGGGAAAAGCCGGCCTTAAAAAAGCTATGTAACCTCGCCGACAGCAAGAGCGTGAGGAAGCAGCTGCAGGAGGAGCGCGTGGAGGTGGGAGGCGAGGGGCAGGAGCGGGCTAAGTTGACGCAGTGGGAGCTAAAAGCGATGCAGAAGAAAGGCAGAAGTGGCTGCGAGGAAGTTGTAAAGAAGAAAGAGGAAGCACGGCAGGAAGCGATGGACATAACCCCAGAGGACTGGTCTCCCTCTCCGAGAACTTCCAACGAGAATGTGCACAAGGAATTAAGCCTCTCCGAGGAGCCGGTGTCCCAGTGTGAGACTCTCCCTGCCGAGGAAGTTGTGAGACGGGCGTCGGGGGGGCTGGCCCTGCAGGGCATTTACAAAACCAAGCAGCTTGCCGAGATGGTGGAGAAGCGCGAGCAGCTCCTAGAGCTCCCAGACGGGTTGGAGCTCCTTGGCCCAGAGCAAGGGCCCTTGTCTGAGACGAAGGAGTTTTCATCGGACGCAGCAGAGTCCATGTTCACACGGACCATGGAAACACTGGGCTACAGCCTGAGCCTTGCGGCCACAGGTGGGTTTGGGGGGTTTAGTGCGGAAACCAGCTCAGATTGCAGCAAATCTGAAAGCACACCCAAGTCCTGCTCTGAATCCACCTACATCTGTATCACTCAGTGCAACCACTGCCCACTGGCCTCCTGCTACTTCCCCAAGGACCGGCTCCGACTTTCCAGTGCTGCGCTGCAGGAGTTAAAAGAGTTTGAGCGACGTTTGAGTGACACCCCAGAGCCCGACAAGTTCCCTGTGCTGAAGAGCCTGGGCAGGCGATTCTTCAACCAATTCGGGTCTCACGTAACCCAGGGCCCCCTTCACTTGGGCGGGATATTCTGGTGGAAAGCGGCGTCGCAGGGATTCCGGGCAGAGCAACTGAAGGAGGTGAAGAAACGCACATCGGAGGCGCTTGGCTCTTACGTCTGGGGCAGCCGTGGTGGCTTTGGCTGCGGTGCTGCAGGAAGCGTTGATGTATCAACACCAGATGCCAAAACATCCCTTCAGGGCACTGACACAAAACCCTTCCAACCAGAGATCCAGCTGTCCATGGCCAAGACGGGCGGCCCAGCAGGAGTGGAGTCACTTGTGGCATGGAAAGAGAGCCTGCTGGCCAGTAACAAGACCTGGTCTGTGATTGACAGAGGCTCTCAGCTGACTCCAGTGTGGGACATAATCCTGGCCAATCACAGACAAGATTTTAAAGATGTTTATCAAATGGGCAGCGGCCTCACGAGGGCCTATGAAGCCCTAACAAACCTAAGTGCCAGCCCATTGGCCGGGGAGGGAACCGTCAGTGCAGCGGATGAGGCCAGATCCTTCCTAGAGGAAGTGAAGACCTGGGAAGTCACGGGGGAGGAGGGGCAGCTGGTGACGCTGCTCAAGTTCAAAGAGCAGCTAATGGAAAAAACAAACCACGACAGGACCTGGATCGACATCTGCCTGTCGGACCGAGGGCTGCAGGATTTCCTGGCAAACACAGTTCTCCGGTGCAAAGATTTACCCGCGCAAGAGACAATGCCCACCAAGTCTCTGCTGCGCTGCCTTCTGGACCCTCACGTCTATTCGGTTAAGAACTTCCCCCAGTCTTCCTCCATCATGCAGTGGCTCTTCCATGCTGAAGAGAAGCCGGAAAAAGCTCCCCCTGTTTCTGAATGGGCTGATTTTATTCAAGTCCTTCAGAAAACAAAGAATTCCATACGGGCCGTTACCTCCACGCCTGCGTCCTCCCCAGCGGCCGTGAAGGAAGCAAAGGCGAAGGCCAGTGCGAGTGTGAGCTTAGCTTTGGGTTCCCTCCGGAAGGCTCTACAGGACCACGAGCAGACAGACATCGAGCTGTTATTGCTCTCCGTTGCCACCAGCACAGGCTACTGTGCGGACAGCAACACTTTTCCGTATCTCCTCGGGTGCCCACAAATTAACTTCATGTCAAAGGAAATGCAACGAGCACACAAGAGGTATTTGACGCTTAAACCTCAGAATATTTGCCAGGCTCAGGCTTTCCTGCTGTTGACCGGCCTGACAGTGACGCCCACAGAATCCAAAGACGTGTCCCCCGAAGAGAAGAGCAAGCGTTTGACTTTTATGAAACATCACATGGGCAACTCCCTGTCCACGGATGTTATAACCCTCCTTAAAAAGCACAATGAACATAACGACTGGAAAGCTTTAGAAACTAACTTGAATTCCCTTATACAAGGGGTCTGTGAAGACACAAATGCCAATCTGCAGGCACAGGAGAAGACAAAAGAAGCAAACAATATTGGTCAAAGAACTAAACCAGTAGAGTTACCAAAATCAGAACCCGAAGAAATGCAGTCCACTAAGACACATGGTTCTGGTGAAACCCAGGAGTTTCTAAGTTTGATCCAGCGCCTTGGACTTGAAAACTACTATCCAAGGAAAATGGCAAAAGCTGATTTCCATGTAATCAACCAGATTTCTTTTCAGGAGAACCAGCCTTGCACGGAGAGAGAGCTTCCGCTTTATTTTTTGCAAAAATTGTTGATGCTGGACTATAGAGCAAGGAGTCTGGTTTGCAAGGATGACAGCAAAACCAAAGAAGGTTCAAATACACTGAACCCCACAGTCAGCACAAACAAATCTTTAGATATTCTGGATGATCTTTTTAATAGTGGCAGTGAAGAAGTTAGTGAATCTGCCACAAGCCAGACACATGTGCACCCAATGGACATCCAGATGGCAATTTTTCACTGTGCAGACGACTTCATGAGACAATACCTTTCCACAAAACTCGCTTTATGCCAGTTTGCTCTCCCACTTCTGGTGCCAAATCCTTGTACCTCTCAAATAGAATTCCCACTGTGGTCCTTTTGCCAGGTTAAGAAGAACTGGACGAGTCATGAGAAACACAATGAGGTGACTCAGGTTAAGAAATGCAAAGACAAATGGGTGTATCAAGCAAGGACACCAGTGGTGTCTTTCATAAGACTGGGAATATCTTCATCTTCTAAGTCTCAGCTCTTAAATACATTACTGAGCAAGCAAAAGCATAACATTTTTTTTCACCGTCACTGCAGAGGCAGCATCAGAGGAGGCCTCTTGATGAAAGGTGTCATAGAAATCACCTGGTACTGTCCAGGCGGGAAGGATGATGACAGATTTGACAACTGCATCGCGTTCACCAATCTTCATGGAGACGCACGAGAACATGTGCAGCAAGTCAAATTTTTACTGGCGATCGCTTCTGTCAATGTAGTTCTTTTGTCAGACACTGACCAGAATGAAACAGGCAAGAAACTTCTGCAAGAATTGCTGAAGTCTCCCAAACCTTTCATCTTCCTGTGTGTTGACAAAGAGAGAATCTCAGCAAACAGACAAGAAAACCGAGTAAAAATTGCTGTCAAGAACCGTAATGAGGCCGAATTAATAGACGAGCTGACGGACAGAATTAAACATGCTCTAGCAATGTCAAATACCAATTACAGTCTTAACACATGTGCTGAGATTGCTCGCCATCATGGATTCCTCGTTGATGAAGATAACCTGGAATGCAGGGAAGGAAAGTCACTGGCACAGAGAGTAATAAGCAGTTTGAAGGCAAAAAAGTTAGTAGAGGCCAAGGACAAATTCTTGCCTCTCCAAGGAGAATTATGGCACAACTGGTGTAAAAAGGACAAAGAACTCACCCGTTTGCATGAGAGTGAAAACATGGGCATTGAACAGCACAAAAGCCAAACCGAATCAGAAAAACGAAAGCTACGGCGTAAACAGTTCAGGACAGCATTTCCCCTCAACAAATTAATGAGGTCAATGCTCGACAATCTCAGGATAAAGTCAGAGACAACTAAAATGTACTTCTTGCAGTGGCTGAAAATATTTATGGATGACTTGTCTTCTGACCACCTTGCCGAACTACACCAACAATACCACAAGTTGTGGTCACAAATGCTGGAAAAAAGAAACTCAAGAGGTAATGAATTGGAAACAAAATTGGAAAAACTATCTAATGAGATCAATGGATCTTCCTTGGGCCTTGAACACATGCTGAGAGAAGTGGGTCAGATTTATGAAACACTGGACGCAGTGAACCAAAAGGACAAAGATTTTGCCACTCTGCCCCAAATTGCAGCCGAGCTGATGATTTCAGGGCATCCCATTGAGCTAATGGACGGCGATGCTTCGTATGTGCCACTGAAATGGATCGGAGCCATCTTTGACAAATTGACTGAGAAGTTGGGTGACCAAAAAGTCTTTGTCCTTTCAGTGCTGGGCATCCAGAGCACTGGGAAGTCAACCTTACTCAACACCATGTTTGGTCTCCAGTTCAACGTCAGTGCTGGGAGGTGCACCAGGGGGGCTTTTATGCACCTCCTGAAGGTGGAGGAAGAATTCAGACAGAAGCTGAACTTTGACTTTATGTTGATTATTGATACAGAAGGTCTCCGGGCTATAGAGCTAGCAAGCCGAGCGACTCTTGATCATGATAATATGCTAGCCACTTTTGTCATTGGTGTTGGCAACATGACAGTGATCAATATCTTTGGCGAGAACCCTTCGGAAATGCAAGATATCCTGCAGATTGCTGTCCAGGCATTTCTGAGGATGAAGCAGGTCAAACTCTCCCCAAGTTGCTTGTTTGTGCACCAGAATGTTGGCGAAATAACGGCAAAGGAAAAAAATATGGAAGGGCGAAGACGTCTCAAGCAAAAATTAGATGAAATGGCCGTTACTGCAGCCCAGCAAGAGTTCTGTGAGGTCAGCTGCTTTAGTGACGTTATCCGATTTGATGTCAACACCCACATCCATTACTTTGCTCACCTCTGGGAAGGGGACCCACCGATGGCACCGCCCAACCCCAGCTATAGCCAAAACGTGCAGGAACTAAAGAGAAAGATTCTCATGACTGCCAAAGAGAACGCCCAGGGCAGTGTGTTGAGTATGTTGGAACTGAAAATCCGCATTCAGGACTTGTGGAAGGGTTTGGTAAATGAAAATTTTGTTTTCAGTTTTAAGAACACGCTGGAGATTGCAGCCTACCACCGGCTGGAAGTAGAGTATAGTAAGTGGACCTGGGCGTTAAGAAGCCACATGCTTGATTTGCAGAACAAGCTCAGCAATCGAATTAGAAATGAAGAACTTTCCAGGATAGACAGTGGATTTCTTGAGAAGCCAATTGATGAAAAATACACGGAGGTCACAAAGGACCTGGAAAAATACTTTAGTGAAGATAAAGACAGCAAGATATTGATTCAATGGAAAACAAATTTTGAAATCCGACTGAAACTATTTAAACAAGAGCTGGTTGACAAAGCTAATCGAAAAAGCCAAGAGCTTATTTGTCTAAAAAATCACCAAAGCGGTTTAGAAAGAAAGAGGTCAATGTATAAAGATGACATGCTTAGAAGAAGCAAGGAGTTAGCTCTAAAATATAGAGACAAGAAACTAAGCGAACATGAACTTAAAAATAACTTTCTGTGTACATGGAAGAACTGGGTGGAAGAGGTATGTTCTACTGTCCCAATGGCTGAGGAACCTGCTTTTGGTACTGATGTGGAGAAGTTCCTAACTAGTTATTTTTCATCCGCAAAGGATTTACTAAAGAGGATTGAAAAATTCTCGAAATGTGACACTTTTCATATTGAGCCTACTCATCTTATCAGAAAGAAAAAAAGCATTTGGCAACTGAAGGCATCGAATGAAGAAATTGATAAGCCGACATTAAATACATTGAATGGGGTAACTCAGACTATAACAAAGCTAATAAATCAATACATAGAGGAAAAGCAACCAGAGATAATGAATTACAGCTCCAGTTACTTTCATGAGATTGTGAATAAAGTAAATCAAGCTATAGACGTTGAGCCTAAGGATGAAAATTTTACTATAACACCTGACTACAGAACAGATGTCTCCTTATATCTCTGCCAAATGGCAGCGAAGAGGTTTAAAGAGATGTACAAAGAATTCCAGGTAACCAATCACCCACAGAGGTATCTTGAACACGAGAGAGAAGATTTCTTCAATTGTTTTAAGATTGCCTGCCAGGGAGCAACATCCACCACGACGTTTGCTAGTTTCTTATGCAACAAGCTGACTGAAGCGCTCCGCTGTGCAACGTATGACAAAACGGCCATTGACGTAGCGGGTGAAATGAGGTCGAACCACCCAGCCTTCAATGGCAACAGAGCCAAACTGGAAACCCACATTCTAAAGTCTCTTGCCGAAGAGGAGAACTTTGAGAAGTATAAGGAATACATTCAGTGTCCCCGAGACTTTTTTGAAAATTTTATGAAACAGAGTGTGGCTAATTATTTAGATAAAGAAAAAGCTAAACTTTTACATTTCTTAAACAGTCGTCTTCGTGTTTTCTGCACTTCCGTGCATACAGCTATCAGTGAGGCGACGCAAGTTGTGAGAGACAAAAATGGCAGTGCTTCCTTATGGTTGGATGAATTTTGCAAAAGCCTTCACGGTGACTTACATTTTCCCCGAAAGGAGCTAAAAAGCATTGAACACCAGGAGATAAAAGACATAGAGTTTCTTAAAAAAAGTATGGTTGAGGCCTTGAATTCTGTAGAAGAACATCTGAAACAGGACTTTGCCACAAATGTAGAACTATTTAAATCAAAACCTCATGAGATCCTGTTTGAGCAGCTCTGTGGATGCTGGGAGACATGTCCATTTTGCAAGGCTGTTTGCACAAACACACTTCCTGGCCACGATGGAGACCACAGTGTTGCCTTCCATCGTCCTCAAGCTGTGACCGGCATCCAATGGCACAAAACAAACCATCTCATTATCGACATCTGCTCCAGTCTGGTAGCTAGTGACTGCCGTTTGGTACTTAGCGGGGAAAGGAAAATTCCATACAAGAATTATCGACAAGCCGGTCCGGCGCATGCCAAATGGAGCATCACCCCAGACAACTCAGCACAGTCTTACTGGAAATGGTTTGTGTGCCATTTCCGCTCTCAGATAGAAGAAGAATATTCCGGAAAATTTGAGGGGAAAGGACAAATCCCCTCTTCCTGGGAAGAATTTACAAAGGAGATCGTCCTCTCTGACCTGGACGAGCTCTAGTCTTTTATTCACCGACAGGCTGAGCAAGGTTGATGGTTTTCCCTATCATCTGCTGCAGGGTATTTTCAAATATGGCGGTTGTTGGTTTTGCTATTAGTTTTGCTTCAAGGCTTGGTCCTATCTCCATTAGGTTGGGTCCCTCACCTCCACTAACTAACCTCTGCTGAGATTCCTGCCCCCGCCATGGCCACTCAGTCCCCCCTCCCCTCCAAACAGGGCCCCTCCTGACTCCACACATGCTCGGTCCAGTCCTTGTTCTCTCCCGGACCCCCGACACTCACTCGCAAATGTCTCTCCTCCTCTCCTGAGTCCCCGAATCCTTCCAATTTCCCCTGCTGCTGGGGGAGGGGCAGCAGGGTTTTGTGTGTCCTCCATTTTGTTTTCCTCTTTAAGATGGCTGCCAGCCTCCTGGTCACCATCTCCTGTCAGAAAAGAGCGGGAGAAAGAGGACAGGCGGGAAAGAGAAAAGGCGGGAAAAATGGGTCACATGACCCTAATCTGCCCGGTAACCAGAGGGCTCTTAAGGGGAGTTCACCCGCCCCTCGGGACTCTGTGTTTGTGTCATCAGCACAACCCCACAGTGCTAGTGTGACAGCTCGCGGGCTGTTTGGCTTGTAGGCTGTCTGGGCAGACGCCAGCCCAGTTGCTGACAGGCCTTTGTGGTGCAGCAATCCAGTTTCACAGCCTGACGACTGCTAGCATAGGGTTTATTGGTTTTAGTTAGCAGGGCCAGCCATACACACACACACACATGAACACACTCACCATCTCGTCCTCCCGTTCGCATGCACGCACGCACACACACACACACTCACCATCTTGTCCTCCCGTTTGCGCATGTGCACAAACACACACACACACTCACCATCTTGTCCTCCCATTTGTGCACGTGCACAAACACACACACACTCACCATCTTGTCCTCCCGTTTGTGCACGTGCACAAACACACACACACTCACCATCTTGTCCTCCCGTTTGCGCATGTGCACAAACACACACACACACTCACCATCTTGTCCTCCCATTTGTGCACGTGCACAAACACACACACACTCACCATCTTGTCCTCCCGTTTGTGCACGTGCACAAACACACACACACTCACCATCTTGTCCTCCCGTTTGCGCATGTGCACAAACACGCACTCACTCACCATCTTGTCCTCCCGTTTGTGCATGTGCACAAACACACACACACTCACCATCTTGTCCTCCCGTTTGTGCACATGCACAAACACACACACACTCACCATCTCATCCTCCCGTCCGCACGCACACATATGAATGCACACACACACACTCACCATCTTGTCCTCCTGTCCACACACACACACACACACACACACACACACACACACACACACACACTCTCTCCATCTTGTCCTCCCGTCCGCACGCACACATACGCACGCGCGTGCGCGCGCACACACACACACACACACTCACCATCTTGTCCTCCCGTTCGCACGCACATGCATGCATGCACACACACATACACACACAAACGCACACACGTGCACGCACATGCACACACACGCACATGCACACGCACACACACACACACACACTCACCATCTCATCCTCCTGTCCACACACCGCATGCAGGACAGCGGGTCAAGTATAGAAGACCCGAAGCAAGAAAACTGGCCACTTACCTGGGTCTGTGCAACCCCGTCCCGTCTCTGCTTGTGCCTCTCCCTCAGCCTGGAGACGTTCACCTACCTCCTCCCTCTGGACACCGAGACGGTGGAAGGAGTGTTTAAACCAGGGGTGGGCAATAATTTTTGAAGGGGGGGGGGGTCACTTCACAAATTTTGGAAGTGGCCTCAGGCTGACCTGGTAGGGGTGGGAACTCAGGCAGAAGGGGCGGGGTGGAGAGCTACCCTGCTGGGAGCTTTGCTTGGCCTGGGGTCCCTGCCTGACTTCTGGCCAACGGTAGGGACCTGGAGCAGAGGGCAGGGTGCTGGGGTGAGCCTCCTCCCAGAGCTGTCGGGGCTGGAGGCTTAGAATGCACACGTGGCTGGCAGCTCCTAGTCCCGCTGCTAACCTGCTGCCTGGCAGCCGCCCGGCACAAGCCCTTTCAATAGAAGCAGTAGAAAGGGCTCACACATCCCGGGCAGCTCCCAGGCAATTGGCCAGTGGGACCGAGAGCTGGGAGCCCTTTCAATTGCTTCTGTTTAAAGGGCCTGGGCTTGCCGGGTGGCTACAAGGCAACGCAGCTGCCCAGCAAGCACGAACCCTTTAAATAGAAGCAGTTGAAAGGGCTCATGTGGAGGTGGAGGGCTGAGATTGGACTTATTCACCTCTCAGTGTGGGTCCGAGAGCCGGTCATTCTTTTTAAAGTCAATAATAGTGCTGCTTACAGCCGCTGAGTTAGTCAATACATTAAGATGCAGATCTTACCTTTGAGCGCAGGGGTTAGCAATCTTTCAGAAGTGGTGCCCTGAGATTTAACTTATTTACGGATCCGTGTGCCAGGGGAAGGAGGGGGAGGGGAGGCAAAGGCAGGCTGGGTACGGTGACCTTATTTTCTGAACCAGCTGCAGCTAGGGAGAACGGCTTAATTTAAATTATGAAACAGACGAAGCGTTTTAACTTTCTCGTGTTAGTCTATCAAATGTCATTTTAAATACAGTAAAATATTACACCCAATACAAACGGTTTCGGTGTTTTCTTTATTTATGGCAGAGGTGGGGAACCCTTTTTGGGTTGGAGGTCACTGACCCACAGAAAACCAGTTGGGGACCACACAAGTGAGAATCCAAAAAACTCCTCTCTAACCTCCAACCCTCCCTAATGTGGCCCCAACTGAGGCACCTCACTCCTCTGGTGCCCCAGCCTCATGGTGTGGGGGAAGGGAAAGAGTGGACTGAGGTTCAAGGCTTCCCATAGACCAGATTTATTTTTCTAGGGTTCCAGAGTTAGTGGATATTACGGACCTCCTTAGGCTCTAGAGTAGGGACAAAAATGAGGGGTACAGTGCACGAGACAGGGCAGCTAGCAAATAAGAAAGGGATGGGGTGCAGGATCTGGGAGAGAGGTGGGGTGCAGAAGCAGGCTGGGAGGAGGCTGTCTGGCCGGGTGAAGGGAACAGGAGCAAGGGAGGATGCTGTGTCCAGCCAGGAGAGAGGGTGCAGAAACAAGGGAGGGTGTCGGAACAAGCCGGGGGCGCCGGGTCTTGAGGGGGAGGGAAGTGAGGGGATTGGGGCAGAGAGGTCTAGGCAGCGACAAAAGCCAGTCACACTGTCCTGGCTGCCCCAGAGAGAGGCCACGCTGCTGGGGCCCACGTGGTCCTGGTCTGGGCCCCGGCCTCGGAGGGCCCGCTGCCACTGTTGACCCCCCCCCGAAGGCCTGCTGCCACTGTGGTCTGAGGCTGGCCCCAGAGGCCCCGAGGCTGCGGCCCAGGGACGGCCCAAGAGGTTGGAGGTGCCACGGCCATGGCCACGCAGCCTTGGACCATGTGGCCATGGAGCAGCACCTCCGGGCCCGGCCAAGGCGCTACTGAGGAGCATCAGCCCCAGCGCTGCCTCCTCCCACCCCAGCCTAACCTGCTGGGAGGAGGGAGCACGGGGGAGGAGGGGCGGGGCTGAGCTCCCTCCCACGTTGCCGATCCCTGCGCTAGGGGGCGGGGCCTGGAGCTGTCTCCCAGGCTGCATCAAAACCCTAGGCAGGTGTCTGCTGAGAGGCATTTGCCCACCCTTGGTTTAGCACCCCCCACCCCCCGCGCTGGTTAGCTGAGCTCCCTGCCTGAGCCAGCGGGCCATGAAGCTCAAATAGCAGCACAGGCTCCCCGCTGCGGGGGAAGGGCGGGGTTGAGTTCCCACCCGCGTGCTGCTGATGGCACCGTGCCTTAGGCCGCCGACCCCTGATCTAGTCCATCCCTGACAGGTGTCTGTCCAACCTGCTCTGAACTATCTCCAGGAATGGGGATTCCACGATCCCCCCCGGCAACTTATTCCAGTGTTTAACCACCCGGACAGGAGGGAATACTGCGTACAGATGTGATCTCCTCACCTCAAAAAAGATATTTTGGCCTTGGAAAGGGTTCAGAAAAGGGCAACTAAAATGATTAGGGGTTTGGAACGGGTCTCATATGAGGAGAGGTTAAAGCGACTGGGACTTTTCAGTTTAGAAAACAGGAGACTAAGGGGAGGATATGATAGAGGTCTATAAAATCATGAGTGGTGTGGAGAGGGCGGATAAAAAAAGTTATTTATTAGTTCCCATAATAGAAGAACTAGAGGACACCAGATGAAGTTAATGGGTAGCAGGTTTAAAACTAATAAAAGAAAGTTCTTCTTCACACAGCGTGTAGTCAACCTGTGGAACTCCTTGCCAGAGGAGGCTGTGAAGGCTAGGACTATAATAGAGTTTAAAGAGAAGCTACATAATTTCATGGAGGTTAGGTCCATAAAAGGCTATTAGCCAGGGCAGTGGTCCCCAACACGGTGACCGCGGGCGCCATGGTGCCCGTGGGGGCATTTGTCGCCCGCCAAGTGCTCAGGGCTGGCCCTGTCCCAGGCGCGTGGCGCATGTGCGGTGCCGGCCCCAGGTGCACTGCACATACTCGGCGCCAGCCCTGGGCGCATGGTGCATGGGGAGCGCAGCCCCAGGCGCACGGCTATGGGAGGCGCCAGCCCCGGGTGCGCAGCTATGGGGGGCGCTGGCCCCGGGCACACGGCAAATTGGCCTCCCCGCCGCCAGGTGCGCAGCTATGGGGGGGTGCCGGCCCTGGGCGCGTAGCTCTGGAGGGCGCCAGCCCCAGGCTTGTGGCGAATGGACGGCCCCGCCCGTGGCCACGCGGCACATGGGGTCGCTGGCCCCAGGCAGGGTGTGGCATATGCGTGGCCCCGCCCCCGGGCACAGGAGTGGCCCCGCCCTCTTGTGCCCGGCAGGCAAACGGCCCTGCTCCCTGGCGCCTGGCAGCTCCAAATGGTTGGGGACCACCGCGCCAGAGGCTAGAAATGGTGTCCCTGGCCTCTGTTTGTCAGAGGACGGAGAGGGATGGAAGGAGACAAATTGCTTGATCATTGTCTTCGGTCCACCCTCTCTGGGGCACCTGGTGCTGGCCACTGTTGGCAGACAGGATAGTGGGCTAGATGGACCTTTGGCCTGACCCAGTACGGCCGTTCTTACGTTATGTTCTTATATGTAAGGAAGTTTTTCCTTATAACCAACCTAAACCTCCCTTGCTGCAGTTTAAGCCCATTGCTTCTTGTCCTGTCTTCAGAGGCCAAGAAGAACAATTTTTCTCCCTCCTCCTTGTTAACGCCCTTTTATTGCTGCTTCTCTGCCTTGTATAATGTCCGTCAGGCAGGTGTTGACCTCTCGGCAGCATCGCAGGACACATTATAAAAGCAAATGCTGTCAACTCGTAGGAGCTGGTTTGACAGTGACTTCAGCAGGGGAATCCTATAAGGTCTGCTCTAGAGCACCCACCTGACCTCCTATTTCTCTTGGGCACTTGTCAGATTTCAGCATTCAGTTTCCTTGCTGCTTCTGCCCATGTCCAGTAGAGAGCAGCGGTGTCACATTTCTTTGATCTCTTTCTTACTGCAGACTTTATATGTTGTCTCCATTTCTAGAACTGCATTCCTTTTAACCACTGCTGTTCATTTCCCCTTTAAGCAATGGCTTTTTGTATTTTAACACTGTATATAGGTTAGATGCTTATACCTTTGAATAATCCTGTTCCTTCTTAAATTAATAGAGCTTGCCTATCTCCTAGAATTGGAAGGGACCAAGGTCATCGAGTGAGTCCCCTGCCTTCACAGGAAAACCAAATACCATCGCTGACAAATTTTTGCCTCAAATCCCTAAATGGTGTCCACAAGAATTGAACTAACAACCATGGGCTTAGCAAGCCAATGGACAAACCACTGAGCTATCCCTCCCCCCTTCTTAAGAACATACAATTCTTGTCATTTTAACAGGGCAACAATATGTTAAAAAATCCTGCATAGTTCTTCTAAATTTAAAGTCTGAAAATTCTTTGATTTCTAATACCTTTCATTTCCCATCTTTCAGGGCTTAAAATAGAGAAACAGCATCCTACTGAAGGAAAAAAGACCCAATATTTACCCATAGAGACACATATTGTTTCGTAAGACAGACACATGTAGAGTTTCTGATTTGGAGTGAAAGATGTATTGTAGCTCTTTACATATCCATCTTTCTATAGGACACCTCACAAGCATCCTGATTAAGTTTGCAGATGATGCCAAGCTGGGAAGGGTTGCAAGTGCTTTGGAGGAGAGGGTCAGAATTCAAACTGAGAAATGGTCTGAGGTCAATGGGATGAAGTTTAATAAGAACAAATGCAAAGTGCTCCACTGAGGAAGGAACAATCGGTGTCACATACAGAACGGGAAGCGACTGTCTAGGAAGAAGTTCTGCGGAGAGGGATCGAGGGGTCAGAGTGGAGCACAAGCTAAATATGAGTCAACAGTGTGACACTGCTGCAAAAAAAGCAAACCTGATTCTGGGTGGTATTAACAGGAGTGTTGAGAGCCAGACACGAGAAGTCATTCTTCCCCTCTACTCTGTGCTGAGTAGGCCTCAGTTGGAGGATTGTGTCCAGTTCTGGGCACCACAGTCGAAAAAAGATGTGGAGAAATTGGAGAGGGTCCAGAGAAGAGCAACAAAAATAATGAAAGGTCTAGAGAACATGAGCTATGGGGGAAGACTGAAAGAAATAAGTTTGTTTAGTTTGGGCAAGAGAAGACTGAGAGGGGACATGAGAGCAGTTTTCAAGTATCTAAAAGGGTGTCACAAGGAAGAGGGAGAAAAATGGTTCTCCTTGGGCGCTGAGGACAGGACAAGAAGCAATGGGCTTGAACTGCAGCAAGAGAAGTTGAGGTTGGACATTAGGAAAAAATTCTTACCTATCAGCTTAGTTAAACACTGGAATAAATTGCCTAGGCAGGTTGTGGAATCTCCATCCCTGGAGATATTTCAGAGCAGGTCGGACAGACATCGGACAGGGATGATCTAGACGGTGCTTGGTCCTGCCGTCAGGGCAGGGGACTGGACTCGATGACCTCTCGAGGGCCCTTCCAGTTCTAGTGTGCTATGCTTCTATGATCCTTACCTTCAGAGACTGCTCAAGCCACCATAGGCAAAAGCTGAGCCTGCCACGCCTCTCCCCTCTCACATTTTGCCTGGCTACCCAATCCTTCAGTAACGACAGAGGGGCAGCCAGGCCTAATCTGCTGCTTTAAGCAGCTGCCCACATGTCTGTCCCCGTAGGTAGTTGCCTTGTTTGACTAGAACTAGAACTGCACCAGCTTAGCTGCTTTAAGTTAAATTTCTATACTCTCCTGTGCAACTTAATGTCACTCCAAGACAGAAGGGCCATTTTGGCGACCCTCTTGTCTGTCCACATTTGGGGAGATCTTTGTGGGTTAATGGAGAGAGGCAGCAATGTTGAATCCTACGCAAATCCATGAGAGATTCCTGTCCCAGTGAATAGCGAGGGCGCCAAGAGTTTGTTTAAACTTTCCATATCCCGCGCCTGGGAGAAGGGAGGTTCTGCGGGGAGTGTGCTGGGATGAACACCGGTGCATCTTGTAACCTTTCTGTGTATTTTTGATCCTGGAGCAATGGTGGCTGGTCTGCTCGGGTACATCTACACAACAAAGGTATTTCAGGATAGCAGAGGTAACCGGAAATAGCTACCCCGTATCTTCTGAACACGTCTATGTCAAAATCTAGTGGACACGCTGTTTCACCGTCCCTGTAAACCTCATTGTACGAGGAGTACGGGGTGGCTGGCCCTGGCCTGTGTCTCTTCTGGGGGAGGGCTGTGCTGCCTGGCCCCTGCCTATGTCTCCTGCGGGGCCGTGATGTGGATTGCTTGCCCCCCTGGTCTGCATCTCCTCAGGAGGGGCCACAGTGGCAGGGCCCCTGGCTGGAAGGGCTCCCCCTGTCCAGTGCTGCGGCCAAGGGACGGAGAGGAGCAGTCTGAGGAAGAGGAAGCCACCTGTGTCCAGTGGCTGGCAATATGGAAAGCTCCAGCCCCAGCTGGCCCTTCCCTTCGTGGTGTGGCCACCCCCTGTGGTCACGCTGCAATATAACTGTCCTCCAGTGGTCATTGCAGAGCATACGTGACCCTGCTCTCTGACCTCTCCTTCTCCGGATTACGGAAAACAATCCCATTCCAGGCACTTCCTGTTTTTCTGGCACAACCAGCCCGACCGGGCTTTAAGGTAGGATAAGAGGAAGCTGCTTCTCAAATGTGGTGGTCCTTGAGCTTATCATTTAGGAGTCCTTGAACAAACAGACTCACGGACGGACGGACTCATGGACAGACAGCTACACAAACTCTCTAAGGGTATGTCTACACTACCCCGCTAGTTCGAACTAGCGGGGTAATGTAGGCATACCGCACTTGCAAATGAAGCCCGGGATTTGAATTTCCCGGGCTTCATTTGCATAAGCCGGGCGCCGCCATTTTTAAATCCCGGCTAGTTCGAACCCCGTGCCGCGCGGCTACACGCGGCACGGAGTAGCTAGTTTTGATTAGGCTTCCTAATCCGAACTAGCTGTACTCCTCATTCCACAAGGAGTACAGCTAGTTCAGATTAGGAAGCCTAATCCGAACTAGCTACTCTGTGCCGTGTGTAGCCGCGCGGCACGGGGTTCGAACTAGCCAGGATTTAAAAATGGTGGCGCCCGGTTTATGCAAATGAAGCCCGGGAAATTCAAATCCTGGGCTTCATTTGCAAGTGCGGTATGCCTACATTACCCTCCTAGTTCGAATTAGGAGGGTAGTGTAGACATACCCTAAATGATATATGTATATAGAACATGAACTGTCACGTGACTTTTACAAGTTTTAGGCCCAACCATCACAACGGAGCCCCATTCTAATAATACCATAAAATGACTTTTATCATCAAAATTAGAAGCGTTCAAGTTCTGCGGTATTGAATTTGCTTTATTTTCCATGAGGACAAAGCAGGCACATGCCCAGACATCAGCAAGAGGCTCTGAATGCGGGTGAAGCTGAGCCATGAGAATGGTTCCAGCAGCTCCTTTTTTTTGCATTTAAATTGAATTTTCTATCACGCTACAATGGGCTCAGCTCCTGTTGCTCCAATTTCAAGCTCAATCGAGTGAAGAATGACAATTTTTTTCCTCAGTTCTGGAGCCTCCGGGCACACATGAAGACCAAGGGGAGTGGCCATGAACATAATCACAAATTCTACGTCTTATCTGTACTGCATGTTTAAGTAATGCAATAAGTAAACTTACAGTTACCCATCCGTCTCTAAATGCTAGAGAATCCCATGTAAATAACCACTCCCGTAGCCATACTCACATCCTCAAAGGTACTCTAGGGCAGGGGTGGGCAATAATTTTTGCAGGGGGACCACTTAATAAATTTAGGTCCATAAAAGGCTATTAGCCAGGGGATAAAATGGTGTCCTTGGCCTCTGTTTGTCAGAGGCTGGAGAAGGATGGCAGGAGACAAATCGCTTGATCATTGTCTTCGGTCCACCCTCTCTGAGGCACCTGGTGCTGGCCACTGTCGGTAGACAGGATACTGGGCTAGATGGACCTTTGGTCTGACCCAGTGCGGCCGTTCTTATGTTCTTATGTTGGCGTGTGGTCACAGGCTGGAAGGAGCGGGGCTTGGGGAGGAAGGGGCAGGGATGGGTACTAGCCACCCCAGAGAGTTGTCTGGGGCCCAAGGTTTTGAATTAAAAATACAGCAAAGGCTTATGGTTCCTGGCCCCATCACTACTGCATGGCCTGGCAGCCGCCCGGCATTGCTGCAATTATTTAAAGCAATGGTTCCCAAACTTTTCAGCATCACACCCCCTTTTTGATTTTGAGAAACCCTCACATCCCCCCCCCCCAAAAATAGCAGCAAAACTTGGGGTGCTATTGACGAGAGTGTGTGTGGCTGGGTCGCCTCGCGGCCCCACCCCCTGGAATTTCTTCATGCCCCCCAATTTGGGAACCCATGATTTAAAGGGATTGCGACCAGGAGCTGTGAGCCATTTAAATAGGATCTTGCGGCCTGAGCCATTGCTTGGAAATTCAGTGGCAGGGGCCACAGCATATAAAAAGAAAGCAGCCAGTTGCAGTCTGCAGCCAGATCCACGGATTAGGTGGGCTGGATCCAGCCCCTGGGCCGCATCTTGCCCAGCCCTGCCCTCGGGTCTGATGGATATCTCAACAGACAAGTATTGATAGAGGAATGGTGCCTGCTAGGGTTTCCTGAGGGTCTTCCTAGTTTCACCCAAACAGGGAACCTCTCATACATTGTAGTTCTCACTACACCTAACACCTGACGCACATGCATGAACAGGGGCAGATGACCATTTTGCGTGGCCCAGGGCAGCACAATTTCGCGAGGCCCCCCCTTTGCCACTGCGCATGCGCGGGGCTTCTTGAAGCGCGGGGCCCGGGGCAGTCACCCCGCTCGCCCTACCCTATATCTGCCCCTGTGCATGAAGGTTTCAACCCTCTTTTCCTTATCAGGACGTCCATAGCCCATTAATATGGGGGTGTCCCATTTGTAATAACATTCCTCTTAATGTCTACATGTAAGTCCATGGCAGCCTGGGATCAGAACAGAGTATTACCATCCAATGTCTCATGCTCATGGACATGACATACCTGTCTGTTGCGATCCATGTTTCCATATCATCACCCATTGGCACAGCTTTTACAGTAAACATGTGACCTTACGGGCGTATCTGTAAGACACCCACTTGTTCAAGCATTCCTAAGCTAAAATCCCAGGCCACATCTAGACCATGGGGCTATTTTGGGATACTGAAAGTATCCCGAAATAGCAATTCTGCGTCTTTACACGCATCTGTTATTTTGAAATATATTTTGAAATAATGGGCGTGCTATTCCGGCATCCCTGTTAAAGGCTTTTTCGAAAGAGCGCTTTATTTTGAAATGTGGCACAGCGTAGACAGCGCCACATTTCGAAATAAGCTATTTCGAAATAACCTCGAAATAAGCTACAAAGCTGATTTTGAAGTAACGGTACTGTGTAGACACACCCTAACAGTTCTCCACCTGTAGCTTTTCCATACTAGCCATGCCTTACGTATATAGCTAATACACCCCACTTCTACCTACTTGTTAATCTTACATTTCTATAGTCCTGTATTTTCTAACATAGACTGATTATATAAGAGAGAGCATCTAAACTATCCATAACGCTAAACAGCACAATAATAAATGGCTGATCAAATAAAGTGACTAGCGAGAGTCGTGAAGTCTGGTATATTCGTGGCCCCATTTGATATAAGGGATGCTATATTCAGGTTACAGCTTTTTCAGCTCAGAGATGACAGCCCCTTTACTAAACTCTTCCCACTCCCGAGGGATAGCTCCTTTGCCCTCAAATTTTGCACAATAATCCTCTTCCAGTGTTGACCTGAAATGACACACAAACCATTTCCAGTAAGACTGTGCTGAGTTGTCTGGCCTGATGCTCCATTTGGCATATGCGGGTCCCGCTTGCCTGTAACTTTTATATGGAATTTGATTGTTCTCACAGAGCACCATGAAGCAGTCGCTTGCTACAAGGCTGGAGCACATCTCGATGACAAGCTGGTCTGTTCCATACCACTGGGTTCCGTTCAGGGCTTGAGGGCGATGGAACTGGACACTGTGGTCCCCGTCGTGCCCTGGGATTGTGTTGGTGCAAAGAGCCTTGCAAAAGGGACACTGCTCCCAACACCCGCAAAGCTGGTCAAATAACATTTGATGAGGTTTCTGTTTAAGAGCCTTCATATCAACCACAGCAAATTCCTGTCTCAGGTTGTCCAGGACTGGCAGCAAAGCTTTAATCATAGCCTCTTTCAGAAACTCGATGTCCTTGATCTCCTGATGTTCAATGCTTTTCAGATCACTTCGGGGAAGGTCTAAGTCATCTCCAAATCTCTTGCAAAATTCATCCAGCCACAAAGATACACTGCCATATTTATCTTTGACAACTTTCGTCGAGTCATAAATAGCTAAAAGAACCCGGTTCTGGAAAGTATCGAGGGTAATATCTAAGCAATGCTTCAGTCGTGGATTTTTCTTGTCTAAACAATAATCATCAACGCATTTCTTGATGTAACTCTCTAAGAAGGCCCTTGGGAAATGAATGTATTGTCTGTACTTCTCAAAGTTTTCCTCCTCCGCCAGAGATATCAGAATACTGGTTTCCAGTTTGGATCTATTGCCATTGAAGGCCGAATAGTTAGACCTCATCTCGTTGGCTAGGGCAATGGCAGCCTTGTCGTAGACTGCCTGGCGGATCGCTGCAGCAAGCTTGTGGCATAAGAAATCGGCAAACGTTGTGATGGAGGTTGCTCCCTGGCAGGAAATTTGAAAACATTTGAAGAAATCGTCTCTTTTCTTGTCGAGGTAGACGGTTGGATCGTTTGCAGTCTTGAATGTCGTGTGCATGGTTTGGAACCGTTCCACCGCCATTTTGCACAGATACAATGATAACTCCATTTTGTACTCATTATTAAATGTGTAGTTTGAGCTCTTGCCTGCCGAGTCCACCTCTCTTCTTATTTCATTCAATATTTCGTGAATGTAACTTTGATTGTAATCCACTCTCTGCTGCACCTTCGTATCAATGATCATCTCAACAAGCTGTAGGATGCGATCTGTAACTTGTTCTATATTCCTTATAGCACACTTATCTAAAGTCTTATCGAAGATGCCTAGTATTTTCTTCATAGTAATATGCTTAGAAATATCGACAGAAAATGAATTTTTCCAGGAGAAATGTTTAATTTTCCCTGCTATATTGGGCTCCTGTTTAAAATGCTCCAGAATAATGTTCTCTACATCTACATTGATGTCAGGTTCCTCAACAGAAGGAGCATCTGAAGATACTTCATAGATCCATCGCTTCCAAAGGCCATCAAAGTTCTCTTTCAACTCTTCTTCACTTAGTTCTTTGCCTTTTAATTGCAGAGCCAGCTCTTGGCTTCTTTTGAATAGCTCATTTTCATATTCCGATTTCTTCGCAGCAAGTTTGCTTTGATTCTTCATCAGCTTGATAAGTTCTTCAGCTTTCCTCTTAGTTTCGTCAATCAATGACTCTTTCAGGTCTCTCAGCTTGTTTTCAACACTTGCTTTCCACTGGATTAATATTTCACAGTCTTGATCCTCAGTGAAGTATCTTTCTGTCTCATTAAGGATGCCATCATATTTCCCTTTCACCTCTTCTTCAAGGCTTCTCCTGGTTACTTGGTGAATTTCTCTCTTCTTAATCCGATTGTTCAGTTTTGTCTGCAGTTCTAGCACGTTACTTCTCAACTGCCAAGTCCATTGATTAAACATTGTTTCTAACTTGTTGTATGTCGCAATCTCCAGTGTATTCTTGAAGCTGAAAACAAAGTTCTCGTTTAATAAAGCTTTCCACAGATCAGCAATTCGGACTTTTAACTCTGACAGCTTTAACACACTGCCCTGGGATTCCTGCTTGGCAGCCATGAGAATTTTGCTCTTTAGTTCCTGCACGTTTTGGCTGTAGCTGGGATTGGGAGGCGCCATTGGTGGGTCCCCTTCCCAGAGATGAGCAAAGTAATGGATGTGAGTGTTCACATCAAATCGGATAACGT
Organism: Pelodiscus sinensis; assembly: GCF_049634645.1. Classification (NCBI taxonomy): domain Eukaryota; kingdom Metazoa; phylum Chordata; order Testudines; family Trionychidae; genus Pelodiscus; species Pelodiscus sinensis. The sequence continues at coordinate 2,141,825 of NC_134713.1, read as the reverse complement.
CACTAAAGCGGTTTACATCACAGAACTCTTGCTGGGCTGCAGTAACGGTCATTTCATCTAATTTCTGCTGGAGGCGTCTTTGTCCTTCCATATTCTGTTCTTTTGCCGTTATTTCACCGACATTCTGGTGCACAAACAAGCAGCTTGGGGACAGCTTGACCTGCTTCATCCTCAGAAACGCCTGGACAGCGATCTGCAGGATATCGTGCATTTCCGAAGGGTTCTCGCCAAAGATATTGATCACTGTCATGTTGCCCAGACCAATGACGAAGGTGGCTAGTTCGTTATCATGATTGAGTGTTGATTTACTGGCTAGTTCCATGGCCCGAAGCCCTTCAGTATCAACGACTAGTATGTAATCAACATTCAGGCTCTGTTGGAGACTTTCGTCCACTTTAATTAGTTGCATAAATGCCCCCCTGGTGCATCTCCCCGCACTGACACTAAACTGGAGACCAAACATGGCGTTCAGCAATGTGGACTTCCCAGTGCTCTGGATGCCCAGCACAGAAAGGACAAACACCTTTTTGTCTCCTAACATCTCGGTCAACTTGTCAAAAACAGCTCTCACCCATTTCAGTGGCACGTACGACGCGTCGCCGTCCATCAGCTCAATGGGATACCCAGAAGCCATTAGGTCAGCTGCGATCTGTGGAAGTTCAAGAAAATGTTGATCTTCTAGGGCCAAAGACCCAAGGGCTTCGTAAATCTGAGCAACCTCTCTCAAAATGTGTTCCAGGCCAATCGTAGAAGCATTTATCTCAGCTGAGACTCGTTCCAAGTCACTTTTCAGTGTGTTTTCGGAGTCACTATTTTCTCCTGGAGGGGCTTCTTCCAGCATTTGGGACCATAACGTGTGGTATTTCTGGCGAAGTTCTGCAAGGCGGTCAGAACTCAAGTCATCCATAAATACTTTTAGCCACTGCAGGAAATACTTTTTCGTGGTCTCTGACTGGGACTGGAGAATTTCCAGGACTGACCTCATTAAACCATTGAAGGAAGATGCTCTTCTTACCTGATCGTGTCGTATAGCCCGTTTTTCTGACTCAATAAGGCTCCGGTGCTGTTCAATGCTTCGCTTCTTTTTATCTTGCAAGCGGGTAAGTTCCTTATCTTTCTTACACCACTTGTGCCATAATTCTCCTTGCAGAGGCAAGAGCTTTTCCTTCATACCCAATAAGCTAGTCTCCTTGAAGAAGGCTATCACTTTCAGTGCCATTGACTTGGCTTGCTTACACTCTTCTTTGTCTTCATCAATGAGAAAACCGTGCTGGCGAGCAACTTCTACACATGTTTCAAGACTACCAGAGGGGATTGAATCAGCCAGTAAATCTTTGATTGTGGCTGCTAGTTCATCAATGAATTCCGCTTCACTCCTGTTCTTCACCGCGATTTTTATGTTTCGATTGGATTTACTCGCCACAATGTTTTCTTTTTCAGTAAAAAGACACACAAAAGGCTTTGGTGATGTCAGGCAATCACTGACAATTTGCTTCCCTATTGTGCTGTCATCAGAAGTTGTCAAGAGAACCACATTTATAGATGCAATCTCCTGTAAAAATCTGACTTGTTGCTTGTGTTCTCTTGCATCCCCATGAAGATTAGTGAAGGCGATGCAACTGTCAAATCTGTCGTCATCCTTCCCACCAGGACAGTACCAGAAGATTTCCACAACCCCGTTCATCAGGAGACCATCTTTACTGCTACCTCTACAATCACGATGGAAAAATACGTCGTGCTTGTGCTTACTCAGCAAAGTATTCAGAATTTTTGACTTTGAAGAATGAGACGAACGACCAATTCGTAAGAAGGACACCACCGGTGTAGCTGCTTGGTAAATCAATTTGTTTTTATAATTTTTAATGCTCGTCTCCCATCCTGACTTCTCGACTTCTTGCCAGTTCTTTTGTACTTGGCTCAGGGCCCACAGGGGGAATTCAATTTGAGAAGTACAAGGATCTGGCACCAGAAGTGGGAGTGCAAACTGGCAGAGAGCAAGCTTTGTGGAAAGGTACTGTCTCATGAAATCATCTGCACAATGGAAAATTGCCATCTGGAGGTCCATTGGGTGCACGTGTGTCCGACTTGGTGTCACAGACTCATCAGTTCCTTCACCGTCATTTAGAAAGTCCTCGTAGACATCGACAGTTGCATCTGAAGATTCGTCCACCTTGTTGGACATCTCCAGTGCTCTGGTAATCCTGGGTTTTGTTTTAGAGTCATCTTTGCAAACCAGATACCGTACCCGATAGTCCAGCATCAACAGCTTTTGCAAAAAATAAAATGGCAGCTCATTCTCCATGCGGGGCTGGCTGTCATGCAAAGAGGTCTTGTTAATCACGTGGAAATCTGCCATCCCCATTCTCCTGGGATAATACTTTTCAAGCCCCAGTCGTTTGATCAGATTGAGAAAGTCTTGAGTTCTGAATCCTTCAGACATTTGAACATCCCTTGGTGGCACTTGGGCCCGTGGCTTCTGTAGGGTTGTCTCCTTCGCCCTTTGACAGACATTCCATAGTTCTTGAATTATATTCTCTTGCTGCGGATTGCTATTGAATGTTTCATACTCTCCTTCTTTGAGGGCATTTAGGTTTCTTTCCAGGGCATTCCAGTCTTCACATGCATTAGAGTTCATAAGGACATTCATAACCTCACCTGACAGCAGGTGACCCAGGTGATGCTTCATAAAAATCAAACGTTTAGTCTTCTCCTCTGGGGACACGTCTTTGAATTTGGGCGTCACCGTCAGGCCGGTGAACAGCAGGAAAGCCTGAGCTTGGGAAAGATTCTGCGGTTTAAGTGTCAAATATCTCTCGTGTGCCCCTTGCATTTCACTTGACATGAAGTTAATTTCTGGGCATCCAAGGAGATACTGAAAAATGTTACTTTCTACCTGGTATCCTACACTGGCTGCAATGGACAGCAATAACAATTCCACGTCTGTCTGCTCACGGCTCTGCAGAGCCTTCCGCAAGGAGCAGAAAGCTAAGCACACATCCAAGCTGGCCTTAACTTTCCGTTCTTCCAATGCTTCTGGAGACGTGGCAGCCCCGATGGAATTCTTCATGTCCTCAAGGACTTGAATAAAATCAGCCAATTCAGAAACAGGGGGAGCTTTTTCCGGCTTCTCTTCAGCATGAAAGAGCCACTGTATGATGGACGAAGATTGGGGGAAGTTCTTAACCTTATAGACGTGAGGGTTCAGAAGAGAGCGCAGCAGAAACTTGGTGTATGTAGAGTTTTGCGCGGGTAAATCTTTGCACCGGAGAACTGTGTTTGCCAAGAAATCCTGCAGCCCTCGGTCCGACAGGCAGATGTCGATCCAGGTGCTGTTGTGGTTTGTTTTTTCCATTAGCTTTTCTTTGAACTTGAGCAGCGTCACCAGCTGTCCCTCTTCTCCCGTGACTTCCCAGGTCTTCACCTCCTCTAGGAAGGATCTGGCCTCTTCCACTGCGCTGATGGTTCCCTCCCCGGCCAATGGGCTGGCACTTAGGTTTGTTAGAGCTTCATAGGCCTTTGTGAGGCCGCTGCCCATTTGATAAACGTCTTTAAAATCTTGTCTGTGATTGGCCAGGATTATGTCCCACACTGGAGTCAGCTGAGAGCCTCTGTCAATCACAGACCAGGTCTTGTTACTGGCCAGCAGCCCAGATTTCCATGCTGCGAGTGACTCCACTCCAGGGGGGCCGCCCGTCTTGGTCACACACAGCTGAATCTCTGTTTGCTCCTGTTTTCTGTCTGTGCCCTGAAAGGAGGCTTTGGAACCTGAGTTGGATACAGTGACACCGGCTGCAATACCCCAGCCCAAGCCGCTGTAGCTGCCCCCGACGTAAGAGCGGAGCTCGTCAGATGCTTGTTTCTTCACCTCATCCAGCTGCTCTGCCCGGAATCCCTGTGACGCCGCTTTCCACCAGAATATCCCACCCAGGTGGAGGGGGCCCTGGTTCACGTGAGACCCGAATCGCTTGAAGAAATTCCCAGCCCGGCTCTTCAGCAGGGGGAGCGTGTCGGGCTCTGGGGTGAGACTCAAAAGCTGCTCGATCTCTTTTAACTCCTGCAGCGCGGCGCTGGACAGTCGGAGCCGGTCCTTGGGGAAGTAGCAGGAGGCCAGGGGGATGTAGCTGTACTTGGTGGTGCAGAGGTAGGTGTGCTCAGAGCGGGACCTGTGGGTGCTTTCGGACTCTGAAGAGCTGCTGCAGTCGGTGCTGGTTTCTGCACTAAACCCCCCAAACCCACCCTTGACTGCGAGGCTCATGCTGAAGCCCAGCTTTTCCATGGTCCGTGTGAATGTGGACTCTGCTGTTGCTGATGAAAACTCCTTCATCTCAAACAAGGGCCCTTGCTGTGGGCCAAAGAGCTCCAACCCGTCTGGGAGCTCCAGGAGCTGCTCGCGCTTCTCCACCATCTCGGCAAGCTGGCTGGTTTTGTAAATGCCCTGCAGGGCCAGCCCCCCCGACGCCCGTCTCACAACTTCCCTGTCAGGGAGAGTCTCACTCTGGGACATCAACTCCTCGGAGAGATTTAATTGCTTGTGCACATTCTCCATCACCTTCATCAATGGCACCTCAGCCGGTGCCCAATATTCAGGGGCCACGTCCATCGCTCTCCGCAGCTCCTCCTCTTTCCTCCTTACAACCTCGTCCTGGCGGTTTCTGCCTTGCTCCTGCATCGCCTTGAGCTCCTGCAGCGCCGACTTCGCCTGCTCCTGTCTCTTCCTCAGCCCCTCCACGCGCTCCCCCTGCAGCTGCTGCATCGTGGCCTTGGGGTCTATCTTCAGCAGGTCTTGGAGCGCCTGCTTTTCCCACGCGTGTCGTATGTCACGTTCTAACTTCAGGCAGTCTTCAGACCGCAGGTGTTTCAAGGCTTGGGCAGAGGTAACGCCCAGCTGTGTGTGCAGTTTAGGCAGCCAGTACTCTGCACTCAGACCCACAGCTTCCAGGCTCTTGGCTAGATCGTCCTTTGCAGCTTCTCCCTCCGCGGAATGCCTGGGGCTTTCCTCTCCCGCAGACATGGCTGTGAAATGGAGCAGACAAACAATATCACTCCTGGATGAAGGTATCTCCCCCTCTCTACCTCCAACAACTCCATTCCCAGCTTCGTGTATATTTCTACACTGTGGCACTCAGCTGCAATTACAGTGAATAAGAAATGACGACGTCTAAAAAATTAAATTAAGGATTTGGGGGGGTTAATTTAAATGTATTTTTTTTCTTTTTTAAACTAAACCTATTTGAAATTATCAAAATATCTGGTGAGGGCTAAACTTTCATTGGAAATAAATACAGTGAATATGAAGCAGGATGGCTGCTGGCTCATTTTTTTTAAAAAGGCCAACCACTGAATGGCTGGAATTCACCTGCAACCAGGAGGGCCAAACTAGGTTTTTACAGCAGGAGCCTGTTCTACAGGTGCCAGGAATATTTTCTTCATTTCAGTTTATTCAAGTAGGTTAGTTCATTCAGACTTAAGGAACCAACTGGGAGCTGATGAAGCAGGAACTCTGGTTTTCCTCTTCCAGGCTATGTCTAGACTATGGAGTTTTTCCGGGATACCAGAGGTATCCCAGAAAAACACCGCCGCGTCCAGGGAACGGGACTGCTTTTCTGACATTTTTTGCTCTTTCGGAAGCCGTTTTCCTTGTGCCGTGAGGAAGAAGGGCTCTTCCGAAAGAGGTTTTTCTGAAATTTGGCCCAGTGTATACAGGCCAAATTTCGGAAAAGCCTCTTCCGACAAAACAATTGGAAAAAGGATTTGTGTATCTTTTGCTGAAAAAAGCAGCAGTTTAGACATAGCCCCAATCTATGAATAAAAACTAGGTGTGAGAGAATGAGATCTACTAATTCTAAAGCCCTGAAGATTGGTGTGACCAGAAGCAATCTTTCCGTTGACTAGTGCCAAATAATACTTCTTTAATAAATCTGTCCGTTTTAAATATAAAGTATGTTTTACTAAACTTTTTTCTTATACTTAGCACATTTAAGGTAGCTTTATTTAACTAATAAGAACAAAGTTTTTGCACATTTTCACTTGAATTCCAATTTTCATTGGAATAGAGTTAGGCACAAATCATAAGTGTAAAAATAATTTCAGAAATTAAAAAAATCATCATTCACCATTTTTCTAATCTAATAAAGAAATATAAAAATCAAGAATCCAAATAAAGGTATGTTAGGTTGTGTAATTATTTAAATATATTGGTATAGATGTAGTGCACACTCCTGGTTAGCAAAAAGTACCACCAAATTTAGTCTCAGAGGGGTAGTTGCGTTAGTCTGTAAGGGTATGTCTACACTACCCCACTAAATCGAACTAGCGGGGTAATGTAGGCATACCGCAATTGCAAATGAAGCCCGGGATTTGAATTTCCCGGGCTTCATTTGCATAAGCCGGGCGCCGCCATTTTTAAATCCCGGCTGGTTCGAACCCCGTGCAGCGCGGCTACACGGGGCACGAACTAGGTAGTTCGAATTAGGCTTCCTAGTTCGAACTACCGTTACTCCTCATGCTTCAGAGGCAGTAGTGTGGGGAGACAGGTGGCTCCAGGACAGCCAACTTGAAACAGAGGTGGGAGCAGGGGGTGGGGTGGCGGGGGCTGCATGTAACTGTGTACACATTTATACCTTCACATCCCTAGCCCACACCCAACATTTATCCCCCAACCTGGTCCCGACCCCCAGCCCCGCCTTCAGCCCTGACAAGCTGCTCCCAGATCTGCCCTCTCCCTCCTCAGCCCAACTGACCCACCATGACCCCAGGGCTCCCTGTCTTCTGCACCTCCGCATACTGTGCAAAGCAACGAGCTGCAGGGCCACGTACAATCTCGCAGCTCCCATTGGCCAGAAACCCTGCCTGTCCCCCTCCCTCCATGCACCCTTCATAGAGTCCTAGAGCTGGAAGAGTCCTCAGGAGTCATCAGCCCCCTGCCCAAGGCCGGACCAATCCCAACTAACCTTTCGTCCAGGTCAGAATCCTCTCCTGCACCCATCTCCTCTGCCGGACCCTGCACCTCATCCCCTGCCACAGGTCACAACCCCCCTCCTTCACCCTAACTCCCCCTCAGGCCCCACGCCCCCTCCTGCACCTCAATCCCCTACCCTGAGCTCCCCTCTGAACCCAACCTCCATCCCACAACCACATCTCCATTAGCATCATACAAGAGCGGGGCCCTTCGCCGCTTACCAAATTCTTGGAATGCCTCCCCTCCCCCACCAAAAACTAATGTCCACCCCTGCCTCAGCCCTTGCAACGTGTCCCTAGCATCCTACATGACCTTCCCAATGGGACAGACAGACTCAGTGGGAAACACCCTCTCTTTTCCCAGGAAAATCCCCAGCTTTCAAAACCCGCCCCTTCCTCCCTGCTCCGGTCCCTGCTCGGCCAGCGCACGCGGCTTTCTCGTCACCCAGAACAACTTGTTTCTTCCAGTCGGCCTCTTGCTGCCTGGGCGCCCAGTTGCTATCTCAGCCGGCTCCTGCTTTCACAGACGCGACACTTCGCGTCCACCAGCCCTGAGCTCTCCTGTGCAGCGGGAACTGTTCCCACATGCATTTCGGTTGGAAGGAGGGGCTATAGGACACCCCTAGCCCCCAGCCACACAAGAAGCCAAACAATGAAAAAAAAAAAGCCACGCACCTCCTCCCAGGGAACTGTGCCAAGCAGGCATCTCTGTCCCCTACCCCATTCCTGCACCCTGTCCCACCTAGAGCCTGCATTTCTACCCCACTCCCGCACCCTACCCCACGCCTAGAACTCACCCCCCACCCCACTCCTGCACAATACCTCCCGCCCAGAACCCCCACCCCACTACTGCACCCTACCCCCCGCCTAGAACTCACCCCCCACCACACTCCTGCACCCTACCTCCCGCCCAGAACCCCCACCCCACTACTGCACTCTACCTCCCAACTAGACCCCACCGTCCCACCCCTGCACCCTACTTCCCACCCAGACCCTCATCCACACCCCACTCCTGCACCCTACCTCCCGCCTAGAACTCACCCTCCACCCCACTCCTGCACAATACCTCCCACCCAGACCCCACATCCCCACCCCTGCACCCTACTACCTACCCAGACCCTCACCCACACCCCACTCCTGCACCCTACCTGCCACCTAGACCCTGCATTTCTACCCCACTTCTGCATCCTACCTCCAGCTCAGACCCCACACCCACACCCCACTCCCGCACCCTACCTCCCACCTAGAACTCACCCCCACCCCACTCCTGCACCCTACCTCCCGCCCATACCCTGCACTCCCACCCCCCTCCTGCACCTCCTCCGACCTAGACCCTGCATTTCTACCCCACTTCTGCACCCTACTGTGAAAGGAAGGTATTGAGGCTTACCCAGAATATGTCAAATGAGCACCAGTTTAATTGTAAGTGTAAAGGAAAGGCAGCATTGTGAGATACAGGAGATAAAAATAAAAACAAAATTTGATTGGATGACAAACAATAACCCCGCTTTTAGGGAAGTAAGTAACTCAGACAGCAGTATGCAACAACAGTGCTGATTACCCCAAATGAAGCAGACGAAAGTTTTTGTAAGGGCAGAACGAGACAACAAAAATCTAAGGTCAGCAATTGTCAGACGAGTGGAGGATACCAAAATACCGAAACAGGGTAGATAAGGTGGGCTGAAACAGACCACGAGCGGACGGGTTGTGAATCCAAAAAGCCAGGTCTGATCAACCAGGGCTCTCTCCCCGGCGCTGAATCTCGCTGCCGCACATAAGCTCCGAAAGGGGAACAAAACCAGTCGTAAGTTGCAACGAAAAATCCAAAGAAAGGAAAAACATAAAGAAAAGAATATCTCCTGAATCTAAGCAATGCTTCTCTCTTTCTTAACGTCAGTATTATATATTTGTTAACTCCATAAATTGTTTAAAGGTAAATCAGGAGGGTATATCTGTAGAAGTTGTTATTTCTTGGTTTTTTTTAACTGTACTGTTTTTCTACTTTTTCTTTGTATATTATATTGTTTTAAAAGAATCAAAAATAGTGAATTGATTTAAATGGGAAATTAATTATAAAGTAAAGAGAAAAAATAAAAAATCTTTGTTTGACCCTAAAAAGAAGTATTCCTCTGTGTGTGGTTTCAAATCCTTTAAAGAACCAAACCCGGTTACCGAAACCTACCTCCCGCCCAGACCCTGCACCCACACCCCACTCCTGCACCCCCTCCCACCCAGACCCTGCATTTCTACCCCACTTCCACACCCTACCTCCCGCCTAGAACTCACCCCCACCCCCTCCTGCACAATACCTCCTGCCCAGACCCCACCCCCCACCCCACTTCCCACTCAGACCCTGCACCCCCACCCCACCCCACCCAGACCCTGCATTTCTACCCTACTTCCACACCCTACCTCCCGCCTAGAACTCACCCCCACTCCCTCCTGCACAATACCTCCCGCCCAGACCCCCCCACCCCACTTCCCACTCAGACCCTGCACCCCCACCCCTGCACCCTTCCTACCCACATCCCACTCCTACACCCTACTTCCTGCCCAGACTCTGAACCCCACTACTGCGCTCTACCTCCCACCCATTCCCCACACCCCATCGCCCCACTCCTGCACCCTACCTCCCATCCAGGCTCAGCACCCCCACCCCATTCCTGCACCTTACCCTCCACCCACACCCTACACCCACAGCCCCCTCCCATACACGGAACCCCTCATTTTTGGGAGTGCAGGGTCTAGGTGGGCGGTAGGGTGCAGGAGTGGGGTGGAAATGCAGGGTCTGGGGGGGAGGGGGTGCAGGGGTGGGGCAGGGGATTGGGGTGCCCCAGAACCCATAGCTCAGATTAATTCCCTCAACCTGCTCCTGAACCTGGGCCCTGTATTTAGTCCACCTTCACATGCTTGAACTGGGACTCCTCCTTTATCTACACCCCCAGACCAGCTCCAGATGTCTCCTTCCCCCCCACACTCCAGACCTTCCTCCTGTTCCTTCACCCCACACACCTGCTCTCAGCTCTGCCCGCAGCCCACACAGCTGCTGGATGAGTCTAACTAGCCTTTTTTCTCAGGCCTAAACTGCAGCAGGAGGGTCGGCATCCAGTGTAGCCCAGCAGAGCAGCCGTCAAACAAGAATCCCATAGACATATGCATGAGAGTCCCCCGCCCCTCCGCAGCCACTCCCCAAGGGAAAATACCTGCCTCAGAAGACTGCTCCTTCTTTCTCCAGCGCTTTGCATCTCCCTTCTCCCTCCCAGCTCCCTTTCGGTAGCCTAGCCTGTTCACTTTCACTTTCAGTCTGCATTGCCTGGCTGCCTTTGAGCAGCCGGCTGCAGCTCTGCCCCACCCGTGGTCCACAAGGGCGGAGGTTTCCTGTAAGAAGTCGACTGTTTCCCAAAAAGCACGCAACTCAGTTCAAAACACACAAATACTTCCCGCTGGCGATTTGGGTCGGAGTCATCGTCATCTTAAGCCCCGTCCACACATAATGCCACAAGGAGGTGCCCCTGGTGTAGCCTGCGGAGACGGTTTGTTTCTTTTCCGCTTTGCTCCAGAAGGAACAGTCGACCACAGAGCCATTCACGGTGTTGTCATTAGGTTTCAGAGCCTGACTCCCTTCTCGGTTACCCTGCAGTAAACACCCCTGATATCAATGCCATGCGCACGCAGCCTAAATGAGAGCAGAAGCTGGTCAACACGGAAGTGAGTCCACATCAAACTGCGCTCTTGGGCCTTGACATGCTAAAGTGTCCGTGTGTCAATTTGCCGCTGGTGCCAGAAGCTGCACGGCCGGCTGGGAGAGGGAAGTCAGCAATTCCCCCACGGAGCTGGTCAAATGAAAGCAGTGATGGTCCATGCTAGGGATGTTAAATTTAGGTTAACTGGCTAATCGATTAGTCAACAAGGGCGCCTTCGCCTTTCAGGTGTAGCACCAGCTCTACTTCAAAGGCGAAAGCGCTGCGGGCCCCATGCTCCCTGCGGCGTTTCAAAGCGGCAGCGCCGCGTGGAGCCCGGGGTCAGCAGAAGACCCCAGATAACCCTGGGGCTCCCTGCGGCGTGGCCGCTTTGAAACGCCGCGTGCAGCCTGGGCGAGCTGGGGACTGCCTCTGAAGCGCTCCCCCTCTCCCCGCCTTTACTGCCTCTTTCCGCCAGAGGCAGCCACGGGGGGCGCCGCTAGCCCACTAGACAGTGGACCAGTCGTTCCCCTCCTAGCGCCGGCGCCTCGGCTCTGTTTTAGAGGGGGAGTCGGTGTATCGAGGGGTGGGCAGCGCCCCGCCATGCGAGGGCCCGTGGCGCCGTGGCGGGGGCTCCGTGGCACAGCCCACTCCCGCCCACGCTGCAGCATGGCCAGTCCAGCCCGACATGGCCAGGGCATGGCAGGGGCAGCCTGTCCCAGCGGAGCCCAGGGCAGGGCACCCAGCCAGGGGGCCAGGCAGTGCCCAGCCTGCACCGCTAGGGGCCGCCCGCGCCCTGACAGCTGCGGCCGGGGGAGGGGCGGTCACGTGAGCGGGGGCCGTGCCAGCTGCGGCTTGTCCCGCGGTTGGGAGGCCCGACGCGGTGACGTCACCGGGCACGCCGGGTGGGCTGATGCCGGCGCGCGAGCGTGGGGCGGCTACGGCAGCCGGCGGGGGCCAAGGCGGGTGCGCGCGGCGCCGCCAGTTCTGTCGGCTCCCGGCCGGGCTGCCCGCGCGCCGCTCCCCGCCGCCATGGCCGGCTACGAGTACGTGAGCGCCGCGCAGCTCGCCGGCTTCGACAACTACAAGGTGCGGGGGCGGGGCCATGGGGGGGCCTCCCTCCCGGTGGGGGCTCTGGGCCGTGGGGGGGCTCTCCCTTCCGGGGGGGGCTCTGGGCAATGGGGGGGGCTCTCCCTCCCGGGGGGGCTCTGGGCCGTGGGGGGGCTCTCCCTCCCGGGGGGGGCGGGGCCATGGGGGGGCTCTGGGCCATGGGGGGGCTCTCCCTCCCGGGGGGGGCTCTGGGCCATGGGGGGGCTCTCCCTCCCGGGGGGGCTCCCTGGGCCATGGGGGGGCTCTCCCTCCCGGGGGGGGCTCTGGGCCATGGGGGGGCTCTCCCTCCCGGGGGGGCTCCCTGGGCCATGGGGGGGCTCTCCCTCCCGGGGGGGGCTCTGGGCCATGGGGGGGCTCTCCCTCCCGGGGGGGCTCTGGGCCATGGGGGGGCTCTCCCTCCCGGGGGGGGCTCTGGGCCATGGGGGGGCTCTCCCTCCCGGGGGGGCTCCCTGGGCCATGGGGGGGCTCTCCCTCCCGGGGGGGGGGGCTCGCTGGGCCATGGGGGGGCTCTCCCTCCCGGGGGGGGCTCGCTGGGCAATGGGGGGGGGCTCGCTGGGCAATGGGGGGGGCTCGCTGGGCAATGGGGGGGGCTCTCCCTCCCGGGGGGGGCTCGCTGGGCCATGGGGGGGCTCTCCCTCCCGGGGGGGGGCTCGCTGGGACATGGGGGGGCTCTCCCTCCCGGGGGGGGCCTCGCTGGGCAATGGGGGGGGGCTCTCCCTCCCGGGGGGGTCTCTTCCTAGGCAATGGGGGGGTCTCTTTCTCTTTAGCCGAGGGGTGGGGGGGTCTCTCCCTGGGCCATGCGTCCCAGGTGGTGGCCCGGCCCTTCCCCCTGGCCCGCAAGGGTGCCCGGGATGCTGGTCCTGCCGGGGTCATTTGCCTGTTCCACGTGCTCGCCCCTTCCCCGCTCTGCCGGCTTCTCCCTGCCCGGGCCGGGGGAGACGCAGGGGCATGTCCCCCTGGAGCAGCCTTGGGGACGATGGACCCACATCTGCATGTGCCCTGCCTTGGGGGGGGGATTGGTGTTCCCGCAAGGTCAGTGCCTGGCCTCTCCTTTGCCCCTTCGCTCCGTGTCACCGGGTCTTGCCCAGGAGCTGCACAGGGGGTAGATTCACCCTCTCCCTCCCCTGTGGTGGCAGCTTTGCAACCTCTGCTATATACCCTGAGCCAGCCACTGGGGCTTGCTGGGTCTGATCTGGCGTCTGTGCACATGCCCCTGGATAAAGCAAGCCACGTTTAATAGCTGGACCTGTTTCCTTTTTCTCCCCCACAGAACTCCTTCAGAGTGCGAGGTTTAATGTGTAATGGAGTCCACGAGAAAAGTCTTTATTGTGGCCACTTTCCTCGTTTTCAGTGGGGGGTGATGGTTTTTTTTTAAAAAGCTTTTGCTGCCTGACTCTCACTTTCGTTGCCATCTTTTCTCAGGCTGAAAAAAAATCTCTGTCTAATCATGCTCAGTGGGGCAGCAGCTTGCGCAACGATGGAGTCAAGCTGATGATGACGGGAGGGGGGGTCTCGCTGTGTTCTGAATACTAGGGGTGTATGTGTATGCACCTGTTTGTGTTGCAATGTTGTAGCTAACAGGACTTGTGGCTTTCTGCAGTAGGAGTGTGCTAGCAGATTCCTGCATGGACTCTGAATCACATGAGTCACCTGAATGTTAATGGGCATTGGGGGACTAGAGCTGTCTTCAGCTGAGACTACCTTATGGATTCAAGGCTGTTAAATACGTGGGTGCAGGTTGCTGTTTATCTTGCCAAGCTGGTCTAGGTTCTTGTATAGAAAGGAGCTGATCCTCTGTAGATAGCACAGCTTAAAATGTGGGAACAATGGGAACATTTATAGCTATGGAGCCTATTGAGGGAAATAATTGTAAACGTGAGCTGACTTTGATAAGTTGATATCTTATGTTCGTATGCATCCAAATTTTAGTATACCGAAGCAGACATACTAAAATGTGTGGTCCCTCTTGTAATGCTAGAGGGATACTTAACATACAAATCATTATATTAAAATATTGGTTTATTTAAGATTTTAATACAATTTCATTCAGATCAAAATAATTTTTAAAATTGGATTTTTTCCCACTAGATATTTACTCATTCTCCCCCCCCTCCCCCCCCCCTTCCCCATTCTGCTTTGACAGGGAAACTAGACTGGTACTTCACTTTGCTTAGTTTCACTCTCTGGTTCTTGTGTACTAGGACAGCATTATAGCTCGTTACTTTTTTATGCAGCACTTACACCATCGTACCTGAGCACCTAGTGATTAATCAGCCAAGCTGGGTTCCTCTGTTCCAGATGCAATCATTCCCCCTGTGTGAAGGTTGCCGTTCAAAACACCTGGCACATCAGGCTAATAGAAGAGCAAGGGGGGGAGGAAGTGTACTTTGCATGTGGACTGGAAATAGTGGATGAGGGAGTGAGTCCCATAGCTTTGGGCAACCCCCTCCCCGAGGGAGCCAGGTCTCCTGAGCAAACCAACAGCAGAGGTCTCTTTGTGCGCAAAGAGCAGAATTACACTATCTGTTATAGGTGCTTGCTTGGTTTTCATTATCCTAGTAATTGCTTATTTGCTCTTATCACACCCGTTTGACTTAGCAGTGTTTTTATACCCATTATACAGATTAGGAACCAGGACAGACAGTATTAAGTCACTTGATTAAAAAAAAATCAAGTCAGATTCTGGCTTTGAAAATTGTGTTAATGCACCTTTATATTAAAATTTTAAATACAGTGTAAAAATGCCGCAGTGGTTGGGTATCATACTCGAATCTTCTAATGCCGATACAGGCACAAAACACAAGATTGAAAATTTAGCTCATGATCTTGTGACCGCCTCAGAAGATACTTATCATGACACCTGTGAATAGTCTCTCTGACTTCCATGGGACTGTGCTCGTGCATAAGTGGTTGCAGCTTCAGGGTCTAAAATTACAAATTCCACAGGTTCCCATTCCTGTAGATTCTGTGTGCCCCACAACCTGTAAATCTATTTGTCTTCATCAGGCTCCTTTGAGTGGGAAGTGCACTTTCCTCATTTGTAAATGGAGATAATGATTAACTTCCCCAGGTTTGGAAGCTGGTGGCAGAAACTTAATGGAAAACTGGAGGTTCGGTCCATCAATGGCTGTTAGCCAAAGATAGGCTGTTCTGTTCACTTCCTCTGGGGCACCTGGCATTGGCCACTGTCGGCAGACAGGCTACTGGGCTGGATGGACCTTTGGTCTGACCCGGTCTGGTCGTTCTTATGTAATGGCATAGTATAAGTGTGTCTCTTTTTTCCCTGTCGGGTTTTTTGCTGCTCTATCCCACCCTCTTAGGCAATGCTGTCTGTTGGGACAGCTCAATCTTGGGAAGATATGGTCCCTGCCTCAATGTGTATCTGCAGTGAGGCGTACGATGAGGCCTCCGTCTTGATTGGCCTGTTGGACGCTACAGCAACTCTAACAGTAGTAAAGTTGAGTGGAGGTGGCAAGAGAAATGTGGCCTGCTTGATCCTGTTTCTAACTTCTGATTCTGCACGTGTCTCAGCGTCCTCTGTGTGTGTGTGGGGCGGGTGGGTTTACAAACTATTTCTACTACTGGAAGGATGGTGGTCTGGAATCCACAGTAAAGAATTCTCATTCAAGGCCATGTGCAAGCCAAATGCTAATTTTTCTGCATGTAAAAGTCTACAAAATGCAGCCCTAGGTTTATGATTAAAGAGGGCACAGAAACCTGAAGAGTCTGAAGGATGTAACATAGACATCCAGTTATGGCCTCCAGCATCCAAAGCTCTACCTTGAAGGATACAGTCTGCAGTTTCAAACTTTGTCATTGAGAGAAGAACAGTTGCATAGCTGGTACTCTCCTAAGCTTGCTAGCAAACAGTTTAACAATGAGCACTATTGTACAGTTGTGCTTTGTGGCTCGTTGTGATTGGAGAGCAGGGCTCTGCCATGAGGTACTTAGTGTCGTTCCCTCCAGTACTTTAGGGAAATGTGCAGTGGGGGCGGGCTAAGAAGTGGTCTCAGCAGCTACTCCAAATTGTGTGGGTAAGTGAGAACACACAAATTAAAACTTCAGCTCTCACTATAGCAATATGGAGGTATAGTAATACCTAGGCCTTTACTAGTGCATGCTTTTCATCCGTAAGGCTCAGAGATCTTTACAAAGGAGGTTGGTATCACTGTTTCCATTTTACAGATGGGGAAATTGGGGAAGTCCTTTCCTTCCCTCAGCTTCTAGGTCTTCCTGCAAAGAAGTGGCAGAGCTGGGAATTGAATCTGAGTTGTCTGTGTCCCACTCCAATGCTCTGCCCAAAGAGAGGGGAAAAACAACCCAAGCCGTCTTTGTATCAGCAAAGAAAGAAGTGAGAAGTAGTGTAACTTTTGTAGTCATGGAATATATTTGAATATTACAGTGATGTGGGCAATGTAAGTACCTCCTCAGGGAATGCTGACAGGGTCAAAAAGTAAAGTGTACCAAGGAGTTCATCCCTTATTATTTTGGGATGAGATCTTGGTAATTTTTAATAAGTCAAAAGCAAAAGTTGGTGATTAAAAGTAAGGGGTGGTTTAGTTTCTAGCATACTTGTTGGGTCATAAAATATCTCCATCCTTAGCTTGCTTTTCTCTTGGGATTATCAGTGACAAGTAGCGTTCTATTAATTTTCCTTTCTTAGTCACCTCTTTTCTTAGTCTTGAGATAAACAAAATGGTGCTGCGAACAAGGCATCCTAAGGTTCAGAGTCCTGCTGTTAATTATGTGAAGCCTCGTTCTGTTGTCTTTTTAACATTGGTGCCTTGACTATATTTGCTTTGTAAAGATGCAAAGTTCTGCGTGTAGTCTGTGACTTTAAACCTCCAGCTTGCTAAGATCTTGCAGATTACTGGTCTGTGATCGTCTGCCCAGGCACTAGAAAAGTGCCAAGTGAAATAAACAGGAAGTTCTGCATGTACAGATGCTGCGGGCAAAATTAGCTTTTACGCATTAGGAAGTGCTAATTTTTCTTGTCTCCCAGTTGCCATATGGGAGACTCAGTGCTATTCTCTCATTGAGGAACTGTTACAAATAGGAAGGTAGTACACTAATGTCTCCTTGCTCAGATTGCCGTACTGGTTGGACCTCTGTAGTTCAACACGCTCTGGTCCGGCAACATCCATGAATTCATTTAGCTGATTGTCATAGAATCATAGGGCTGTCAGAGTCCTCAGGAGGCACCGAGTCCAGCCCCCTGCCCAAAGCAGGACCAGCCCAACTCAGTCATCCCAGCCAGGGCTTTCTCCAGCTGGGACTTAAAAACCTCTAGGGATGGAGATTCCACCACCTCCCTCAGGAACCCATCCCAGGGCTTCCCCACCCGCCTAGGAAACAGTTTTTCCTAGCCTTCCCCCACTGTAACTTGAGACCATTGCTGCTGCTTCTGTCATCTGTCACCCCTGAGAACAGCTTCCACTTACTATGGGTGTGGCCAAGTTTACCGCTATCCTGTAAAGTTTGTTTACGCCATCGGTCCTGGCTCTCGGTGTTCTGGGGAAATGCCACGTGGAACCTGCCGTCAGTAGGGAGTCCCCCACTGACCTCGGGCTCCATGTTGCGGAGCCGCTTTGAAATGCACGAGAGTCCCTGTTGGGGACTTGTACATTTCAAAGCTGGCACACCACGTGCAGCCCGGAGTCGGTACTTCCTGCTGGCCCCGGGCTGCACGCAGAGTTCCACGTTCCTCATTTGATATAACAGCGGGGGCTCATGTACATTTCAAAGGAGGAATGCGGAAGTGCCCATCAACTAGTTGAGTAGTCGATGGAAATTCCATTGACTGCTCGACTAGTAAAATAACTAATAGTTAAAATCCTTAATCCTGGGGTGGCTTATAGCAGGGACATCCTGTAACTTAAGCACTTCTAGTGTGCTTATGATATCTGGGAGTTACA